>NC_073744.1:169884968-170248340 GCF_029784135.1 Toxorhynchites rutilus septentrionalis
CAACATGTCACAAAGCTGGATGGGAAGAAATTTTCCAACTGTGAAAGCTGTGGCGAGTGGCAACAAATTGCTAAACAGGAAGGTTTAACCGAACAAGATGGGGATATATAGTGATAACAAAACAATAAACTCTTTAGATTGAAGATAATTTTGTGATCCTGAAAAGGACCCTTTTTAGCCTGCATGTGAATCCAACGAGCGAACAAATCGTAATGAATGTATTTTTTTTGCCATCGCTTCCTTTTAACGCTCATTCGTTCGTCTCGTTGGACTCGCCCCTATGGCTGAGTCTGCCGATTTGTGTCTATCCTGTGAGTGTGTACCGCTAGAGTATAAAACACGCGGACCCCAAAAAAATATCTTATTTTCTTTCAAACCGTAAACCCAACCACACGGCATCGGCATCATGGACGTAACAAAGGAGGACAAGTTAAGGAAAAGGCAAAGTCTCACTCGAACCGTGCAGGTCTCCAGTTCCCTGTTGGTCGCATTCACTGATTGCTCCGCAAGGGTAACTAGGCCGAACGGATTGGTGCCGGAACACCAGTATACCTAACAGCGATTATAGAGTTTCGGCCGTCGGAGTGCTCGAGTTGGCTTGCAAAGCTGCTCATGACAATCAGAAAACCCGCATCAAGAACAGAGCAGCTTCGGTTCGGCGCTCATCAAGGCAACAATTAGTTTCAGTGAGTGGCAAAGTGTTTCTCCGGCACGTCGCATTAAATGTAATTTACTGAACAACGTGTCACAAGCTGGATGGGAAAAAATTTTCCAACTGTGAAAGCTGTGGCGAGTGGCAAACGCAATAGCTAAACAGGAAGGTTTAACCGAACAAGATGGGAATATCGAGTGATAACAAAAACACAACACCAAAGGTTCTTTTCAGAACCATCAACATATTCATAAAGAGTAAACAGTAAACTAATCCATTTTTCAGGTAGATAGGTAGATATTCACGTAGGAATAGAAAATAAAACAATATATTTAAAATATATATTTAACAAAAGCTGTCCCCTTTGTATAGTCCTACGTCACTCCGGTTATGTCCCCGACATTACCCACCCGTCTTTTTTTCGATGCTGATACTCTCTTAGTCGCCTTCTCTTCTCCACCTGATGGATCGGCTTTTCTGCGTTCCCTCACAGTTCGAATCAAACTGAATGCGTTTCAGGTCAGGTCAGGTGATGAATCAGTCGATCCTTCGCCGTCCAGCAATGATGTTGTCCAGTCGGTGTGCACTTAAAGAATGTTGTTTTTTTGAATACGTTTCCCCACCAGAATATCACTTAAGTATGCTTTTTGTCCGTGATTGAATCAAGAGAAGATATGGTTTACGATGACAATTTGGAAGGCAAACTAGATGCGAATGAACTCTCTGAGTTTGAAACTTTCCGCGACTGAGCAAGAATCGATTGAAAATTATATGATTTTCGCGATGCGAAGCATTTTCCGTTGCGCACGCATCCAATATTGGATTCGAACATATCCTACTGATTTGGAAGAATAATCTTCAGAAGCTTTCCTGCTATTGCACTTGATTGAAAAATCACAAAACCAAATGTATTTGATCGCAGCAGTATATGGATAGAAATAATTAAAATAAACTCTTTAGCTTGAATGTATTTTTCAATTCCAAGGGGAACTGGCAGATTGTTTTTTTAGCAACGATGACATCTTTCCGGAATCTTCTCGATGCTGGCTAACAACCGAACGGAAAGAGTTCCACGTGTGTATGTGTGTGGCGGCTGCTCCGATGTCTCAAGTGGAACCGTTTCTCGATGCTGGTTCAGTGGCTTTTCAGTGGCATAACTCTCCTCCTGATGGATTCCCCTTCGGCCTAAGGTACACAAACAGTCTCTTGGTGACACCGTTATCAGCGCATTCATGATGAACTTCACCACCAGCTCCACCACAACAGCGACAACATGCTCCAATCGCTGTTTAATTATAACTGAGTGGATTTCCGAGCGGCGATTTCAATAACCTGTTTTGAAAGCAATTTTAAGACTATTGGAACAAGTTTTTGGATCAGAAAGTAACAAGTATGGAACGCGTAGACATTTTATCTTTCGAATGAAGTGTTTATCATACCATTTCGTTCAGTTGTTTAGGAGCAATTGACGCTCAAAATCTCGGTCTCCAGCGTAACGCTTTCGTTTTCGAAACTTTGATTTTACACCCCGGTATAGAAATGAAAGACGTAGTCCTACGTCAACACTATTTTTTGCTCTGACTTTTATATTTCAAATTCTACATACAAACTGTCTTCGAAAGACTTTTAGAACATACTGATACAAACATTTTGCGATGCAGAACTTGTCAATATCTCAATTTCACTCAAAGTTATTGATATTTCTTCCCAAAAAATACGCTCTCTTCAATTGCTTGCCATTCTTTCTGGGACAAACATAAACAATTGGCGGCATTTGAAAGAACAGAGTTCACTCTACATTATGTGTGATTTTCAAAACTATGTTATTTTTCGTGTTTGAGTAAATAAAATTGAAATCATGAGTTTTTGGGTGAAAACCCATCAATAACTTTGAGTAGGATTAAGATATTGACAAGTTCTGCACCGCAAAATGTTGGTCTTGATAAGCTCTGAAAGTCGTACGAATACAGTTTTCATGGTCACCCTACTGCAACTTAGGAAAAAAAACACCAAATCGATTATATTAAAAAATAGAAAAAAGCTTTGTTATACAAAGTTAATTAAAATAATTGGGGCTGCAATATTGTCGAACTATGTTTATCTCTATCTATTTAGATAAGAAACTTAGATTTTTTATTTCATCGACAATTTTGGTCACCCTATTTTTGATAACATAAAAATGAGCGCTCTATCAATATGTAACAACTTTGTCGAAGACAGTTTTCGTCTAAAAAATAAATATCTCCCACAAAGTTGTTTGGGAAATAGGGGGAAATTGTTTGGGACTGGTTCTCGGAGTGCTGGACTGCATCCTGAATGAATTTTCTCCGCAACCAAGGATTCCGGTTTCAATTGAATGAAAACACCGAATGTTCAAGAAACAACACTATATTGGTAATACTACACAACATTAGAATATTTATTAGAAAATTACATTTATAATTATTTGACTACACAAGAATAATTAACAATCATGGCAACCTTTTTGCCTTGGTAGTTAGGGACATAATGATCTACTCTACCACATATAAGGGTTTTCAGACTTCCACAATACATTCATTTCGCTCGTTGATCCGTTGTTTTTGTTGTTTCCTAATATTGTTTACTAGAAGGTACGTATTCAGGGATCTGATCGCAACGATACCTTCTAGTATTTCCTTTTAGTAACGAACACAAATGAAACACAAATTTCTGCATTACTCGAGAACTAATCAAGCAAATGGCACGAAATTTGGCAAGTGAAGGTTGTAGGGTGCAATAAATGTTTTTACGGTAGTTAGACACTTCACCCCCCACTCTAATTCGGAGCTGCCATACAAATGAAAGACAAATTTCTACATAACTCGAAAACTAATCAAGCAAATGGAACCAAATTTGGCATATGGAGGTTTTAGGGAGCAATAAATGTTTTTTTTTGTGGTTTGACACTCCTTTGCTCTTTCTGAAGAGGGGGGCATGTTTGCGGTAGCGAAATTGAACAGTAAACAGTCGTTGGATGGTGCGTATCAGATAAAAGATACCGAAGTGGAACGAGATATAATGAAAACCACCCTCTGTGATCCTAGACGAGATGCCTCCTATGTTATGTATGGATGAAATAAAGAAAAAAATTGTAAGAGGTTGTATCTAGGACACGACCGCATTTTTGACGTAGAACTACGCTATTATATTATGGAATCCACTTGTTTACCACTTCGAATATTATTTTGGAATGCGTCGAAATTTTTCAAATAACTTTTAAGTTTGTTTTCATTGTTACTCCTTCAGTAGGAACAATTTTCATTTGAAATTCGAACAATTTAAAACTGATAGACCAAGCCTGGTAAACTGATAGAGCATTATAATGATATCGTTACCAGAAGTTAATGAAGATTTTACCAGGCATCTCAGTTTGAAAGTACATTCCCGACTGCACAACGACAAGCGAGTACAAAAGTACTCAACACCAAAAAATACCCCCGACTTGCATGTATTTGCAAAGCGGATTCCCCCAGGCACATTGATTTTGAAGTGAAGAAAAATATCCCCGACTTGCATGTATGTTTGCAAAGCGGATTTCCACAGATACATCAATTTTTAAGTATGTGTTGGGGAAACCGTAAATCGGGCTAATCAAAACTTGGAATTCAGGGCGTTTAGATAACGCTTGACATTTTACAGTTTTTCAATTGTTCATCTCATGAACAATAACCTTTTATTAATTGGGATAGACGCGTAGCAATATTTCCTATCAATTGATGCAAACCTTTTTTCTGATCTGTTGAGAAATGTTCGAGTTATAAGCATTCGAAATACGGGTAGGGTTAGCACACAAATCGGCAGAACAAATGTATGCGAGAAAGGAAATTCTTCCAGTTTTCATGAATTTAAAAATTAACGAATTGTACTGTATAGCATATCAAACAAATCTTAGAGAATTTCCGATTCGATTGGTATGCGAATCATGAGAATTCGTTTACAGTGAAAATAGTTATTAACGTTTACTTTATTTCATAAAAACGTGACCTGTTTTCTGATTTGGTACCCTTCATGTAAGACGTAGTTCTACGTCAAAAAAACTCACCAATGTAATATAAGATAATTACCAATACTGAACACAATTATCAATTTTTCTCATCATTAAAAACATGTTACTTCAATATAGAGAAAACATATTTGAAATGGGAAAGGTAATTTTCTTTTATAACTTTTACTTTCTGGGTGTTTATTCAACCCAATGCGAATTTTAATTGGACTAACAGCGCCTAATACTAATACTATATGAGCATATGGGAAATCACTTTTTCTAATATTTATTCACTTTTACAATTTTTTTTCACCGTATAAACTTTCCTTGGGTGAAAATGAGCACAATAAAACAGTCAGCTCAAACCAAACGACCCGTTCTCGAGCGGGAACACACATTGGTTTTTATTCATGAAATACGAAGTAAGTCATTTCATATATCAAGTCTTTTTTAACACAACTGCTACCATATACAAGTTTACACTTACACTTGTGCTAATTTTTTCACAATACACGATCGGTCATTGATATGAAATTTTACGAAGCAACCAATATTGAAGTTCCAAATTCATTTTTTTTTGCTAGAATTAATCGTATCACTCACCTTACATACATTATAAAAATGCCCCTGACTTGCATATATTTCCAATGTCGATTTCTCCTGGGCACCTTGGTTTAGATGTCTCTGTTAGAGAACGCATCTCGGTAGGAACAAAAGTTCCCCCTACTTTCATGTATTTGCAATACCGATTTCCCCCAGGCAGCTTGGTTTCGATGGCTCTGTTAGGAACCCGCCACATGTGTCGTCAACATCGACCAATCAGAAGTGGGTATTTCCGTTAGGATAGGGGTTGAGATTCTTCAATTGTTTGATAGTTAGTTTCATGACATATATTATTTTCTTTAATATAAAAAATTGATATGGAGTACCGAAATCGATTGACCCAAAATTTCATCAATCCATCATGAAATGACTGAGCAATAAGCGTTTGAAATTGGACAATTTTCACGATGTGCTCGATTTTCGATTTACAATTTGTATCCCAATATGTTCCCGAAAGACGTAATCCTACGTCAAAATGATTTTAAAGGGTAGATTATAAAATCAATCAATGAACAGCTCTGCGATTATACCTATGAACGTGGGCTTAGTAAGAAATGGTGGATGTGATAACGAAAAATAAACTTTGGGCGGGGCGAGGTTTGCCGGGTCAGCTAGTCAACTATAGCATTTACGTTAGAATATTTGACGTCTACCTGACCGGTGTGCCGCGAAAGTTTCAGTTTGGCTTTGTCCAGCTTGGTCTTTTGACGTAGAACTACGTCTTTCATTAAGGGTGTCAAATCAGAAAACAGGTCACGTTTTTATGAAATAAAGTTAACGTTAATAACTATTTTTGCCGCGAACGGATTTTGGCGATTTACATACTAAACGAATCGGAAATTCCGTAAGATTTGTTTAATATGCCATACAATAGAATCCCCTGGTTAGTAAATGGTTAAAATTCATGAACTTTAAGTGTTTGTATTTTCCCATACATTTGTTCTGTCCATTTGTGTGCTTTCCCGAACAGAGCTATCAATAACGAGCAACTTACCGACGACCAACGGAGGGGAAATCGTAGGATTTAAAGTCTCCGTGAACAATGGAAAAGAAGAAGAATGAAGGGGAATACTTGCCTAGAGTATAAACAGTGGATCTCGCTGAGGCAAACTTTCATTCGGCATCGGACTGTTGAGTAATCCAGTTCACTCCGCTTTCGCTGCGCTTCGATCTAAGATTGGACCCCACCAGTGGTAATCCAACTTGGAAATCGTCGTTTGATTTTTCTGTTCGTTTTTCGCGTTATTCGTATCGTGTGTTCTTCTTTCCGCGTCATAAATTGGACGCTTCGCGTAGTGTGCGATGAGCAAGAAGAAGAGGAAGGCAGGCTCGAGCCCTGCAAAAAACGAACGCATTGCCAGGGGCAAAAAAAATTCGAGGTTAGCGTCATCTAATGATGCACGCGGTGTTGGTGCAGTGAAAAGCGCTCGCACTGAACCGAGCCTTCGCGAATGTGACACCGTATCAAACAACAGCGAAGTAGGCGATTTCGGTGCGTCGGTCGAAAATGTAAACGTCGTTACCCAGGCAGCAACCAAAATCAAGCTCCCCCCGCTGGTGGTGAAGGCGATCGCTCTTGACAAACTCTTCAGCGAAGTCGCATCGATGGGTGTTACAGCAGAGTACAAACTGTGTGGCATAATTCAGACTTTTTCCAAGCAGTTAACATTGTTTATTTTCCGTCTTCATAAGGGCTTCGTTAGTGCCTTTGAGAATGCATCAATGCATTAAACTGACGTTATGGCGAAGCAGACGTTAAGGTTGTGCACCAAAAAATTATTTGGGAATACCAAGCATCTTGAATGTCTTACTGGAATGTTATAAGTTATTTGGGTTCGCGTGCCAGTCGCAAAACTGCCTTCAACTAGGATTACATTTGCGCTAATATTGATCATAATGAAGCATTGCTACTGTTTTCGAGGTTGTTATTAACAAAAAGAGTTTATTTATCTTGTTTAGTCATCAAGAAAGTAAATGTTCTGGAATTTTGTATGTGATTAGGTTTTGCTTGCCAGTAGCAAAACTTCCTCCACTAAGGGTGACAGCTGCGCTTCTCTCGAGCATGAGAAAGTAATGCAACTTTTTTCGAGGCCAGTAATATTAACAGAAGCGTTTCTTTTGAGAATAGCGCAAAATGATGAGAAATGTTTATACTGCTAGTAGTTTCAAGCCACCAATGTATGGCTCTGTATGCATGCTATGGTGAACGCTTGTTTGGCGCTTGGTTTACGCTTAGTTTGTACGAACGATATCTAGAGGTGCGATTCTTTTGAGGCAATACTAAATAACATGTAGAATGATATTTGATACTTGCAAGTGTTTTCATTGTTGTTGTTTACATGCGGTGCCAAAGATATATTGATGTAGTTATGAGATATGGAATAATGGTGCTGGTGCAACATGTATATAATCGACTGTCTATGCCGAGTCTATGTCAATTTCGAAAAAGGCCACCGGAATAGCCTTCGAGATAAATTTTCAATGCATTGACATGAAATAAATTGCGACATACGATTGTTTTGCGAGGGCAAGAATGAATCATCAATCAAATATCGTGAACTGATTCTACAATGAAAAAATCATTTCAGAGAATATTCTACTAAGCAGTTGTTTCTAAACTTTCACAGCATTATAGAATAATATCCGAAGGTATAAACAAGCGACTTATATAAAATAACAGCGTAGTTCTACGTCAACAATGCGGTCGTATCTTGGACACAACCTCTTATAATTTTTTTTAGCAAGCAGAAAAGATCCTGTTGGATTTTCAAGCCTTATTGACACCTGAAAAAACCGCGGAAACAAGAACAACTCCGAGCGAACCAAAAAGAGTTCAAAGCCTATCTCACATCCGCCTACGGTAAACCATCGCTCTCGGTGGAAAGCAGCGGGCCGCAACAAATGGTGCGCATAATTATCGGAGAGTTTGCGCTGTGAATTAGTCATGTGTTCGCATACTCGTACATACGCCACGATAACCGTGGTACACTGGAGCAAAACAGGTGGCTCTCGCATTTCACCTGGCACCTGGGCGCTTAGAATTCCCATATATTCGATAGCGCAAGCCGCGGCGCGCTGTTGGCGGTCCTCATGCGTGACATTTCGCGTAACGTGTCGTGGTGGATTATGACCACTTACTCACGCACGCTGACGGAAACGGAATTTCGGGCCTGCAAGATATATGATCGTCTGGATCGATTGTGTGATCGCAGTGGATAACGAGCGCTCCCCATGAGTATGGAATAGACCAGGGGTTCCCCCTTGCGGGCGTGTGAATCTACCTGTTTTGCATAGAGAACAATACTAATTGTTGAGACTGTCAGTGCGCGCGTTGTCCTATGGATGTTTTGAGGATGTTGACCTTCGATTGACTGTGCGGCTCTCGCAGCCGCTTCCTGTGCCTGCCAACTCGCTGGCATTGCATCACAGGCCGTGGGAATGGAACGGTTTCCGATGTTCGATAGTGCTAATTAATCCACACCTTGACACGGACTAGCGGTCCGTAAGTGGGGGACGGTTAGGTTTGCGCATTTTTTTGTTGAAATTCCTAAAAAGGGGCTAGCAATTCATAAAACAAACAAACATTCCTCATGGAACATCGAAATCGTTCGAGCAGTTAATTCTTGGCGTTCTCAATGAAGTAATCCACGGGCGGGGAAGATATAATTAACGAGCGGAATGGGAGCTCTCTGAAGAAGTAATTAAAAACTACAAATTAGACAGCTTTACGATGGTGCCGTCACGATACCAAAGAGGAAACGAGGGACTTGTGTTACTTTTGTTTTTTTTTTCACGCCACGAGCTTTGTTCTTAGTCGATTTGGAAAGAGATGGTGGAATGCATTTGGGTGGAAACAGAATGTGACGCGAAAATTGCACACGGTTTGTGATCCAGAACAACTATAATAACTACGAGAGGTAGAGAGAGAAAAAAGCAAGTTGACACCAGAATGAGGGCATTGATGCGAAAATTATATGTGTGAAGCGCAGACAACACCAGGAGAATCGCCCATCTGATACCTTTTTTTTTTTTTTTTAAATGTGTCGGGTGTAGTTATACAGTCAGCGAGTATCGCAGGTGTTTCGTTTGACTAAAACGATAGCTATTGAGCGCCATAAATTCGAAACAAATTTTCGTAATGTATTGTGGTGATAATTGATGATATTTCCCATTTTTTAACGTTGTTCATTTGTCAGTTTCGTTTATTTGTTGCCCACAGAAACCGCCCAATCAGAATTTCAAAAGGTTAGCAACATCGTTGCTGTACCTGTATGAAATAAACAAAGATGATCCTAATAAAGAAGAAGCTTGAATTTTCAACAACGAATAAATTGAAAGGTTTATTCCTGAACAGTCTGTTGACGCGTCAATAGTTGTCCTAGTACTTCCTTAGTGTCGAGATAAAATGTTACAAGAATATGATTTCTTCATACTTACACTGAGCTTGAGCTTGGGTAGACTGTACAATTCGTAGTTGCTCTCCGTGATTGACCTGAACCGACCAAATTGCACAAAGAACACACAGAATGACGCTTGGGACTAGCAAATCATTCTCGTTGTGCAATTTTCGGTGATTCGAGCTTTAAATGGTCAATAACGACGCCGGCCACGTCCTTACAGTCACCAGGGGAAGGGAAGGAATGTTAGTATGATATTCGCCGCCCGAAGGCCAGAAGGGTCTCCTCTATAGCGTGGTTCTCTAGCGAATATCATGGGAGGGATAATTGTTAGTGGGAAGAGGTATGAATCAGGATTCACTGTGGTAAGTGATGTGATTATGTATACGCAAACTATTGACCGCTTGACGAAACGAAAGTCAGAAAATCCTATGAATTATAACACGCGGGAGATATTATCTTTAGGTTTCTTGAGAAAGAAAACCTGTGGTATTGAGTGGACCGGCTATATATTCTATTATTGATCGCACTCATTTTTATCGAAGTCCAATCGCGATAGTGGAGAGTTAACTTTGGGAAACCTGAGAAGGTAACCGAGAGAATTCCGGTAATCGTCGGGCGTACTGTTATAGAACTCCCTATTGCGATGCCGGATTTATGTTTTTGGAAACCTGAAAAGGTAACCGAGAATACTCCTCTGTATAACGCGACGCACTTCGTTCTAGAGACATACTGTGAAAACACGCAACTTTGTGAAGGCATTCCGAAATATGTGAAAAAATTTATAGACCACCTAAACTGTGTGGAAAACAAGTAGAAATAAAAAATCGCCTGGTATCCATGAATACCACAGAATATCAAACCCACGTACACATAAACATCTATGGCCAAAACGGAGGAAGCCACTACTAAAAATATCCCTAAAAATACCGCGAATACTTCCGAAAACTGCGAACCGCCTAGTAGGAGACATACCCTCACCACTCCCAACGCACTCAACTCTGATTTCTTCATACTTACACTGAATGAATAAAACCTCAACTTCAGGATCACAATCTTGATATGAGAATTTCAAGCAAAAATCAGCGATCCTGATATTTTTGCTTGAAAATATTAACGAACTAATTTTTTTTTTTTTTTTTTTTCCAAAATATATATTTTTATCAAGGCTCATATGGCGTTAGCCTCACGGGGCCGGGAGTTCAATACTTTGACAATTTTTCTTATTATCTATGTTAGTAATATGTAACCGATTACTCGCGGTTGGCTCGAGGTTAGTATTACAAGTGTTTTCGTAATTCGGATGTTGCTGTCTCCAATGCGCTGTACGTGTGCCCGACACGGGATACTTCCTATTGGGATGCAGCTGACCCTTAATCAGCAACGCCCCCCTAGTCTGTACCTCATATCTAGCGTGGTGCGTCTTTCTCGACTCGAGGAATCCAGGATAGAATGGTCACTAACCGGCGCAATCATCAGTTCATGTAGAGTTGTCATGAGCGGTACAACCTTTGGCTCTTGTTGAATGATCAGTGAACTGCACAACCTTTGGCCCGTGTATCTGTAAAGAGTGTGTGTATGTATTGCCGCGACTAAGTAAAAGTTTATCGATCGGATAGGAGGGATATGAAACGGGGACACAACGAAGGAAACATCATTAAACGTTGACATCGGCGTTCCTGAGGAACAGGTATAGATGAAGCAGAAGATCAGGATCCCGGCTACCTAAGATATCCCGGACGGGGATATCCGATTGTCTGCCTTTTGCTTTCAGTGCTCTAGAGAGCTGAGAGCGAGCAGCATGGAACCGGATACACGACCAGACAATATGCTCGATGTCGTGGTAGCCATCGCCACAATCACAAAGATTGTTTGCTGCGAGCCCAATGCGATAGAGATGCGCGTTTAGGTTGTAGTGATTGGACATAAGCCGAGATATCACGCGAATGAAATCACGACCTACATTCAATCCCTTGAACCATGCACTCGTCGAGATCTTAGGGATAATCGTGTGTAACCAACGACCGAACTCATCTTCACTCCACATGCGCTGCCAACTAACGAGTGTGTCCTGACGAGGAATGTGAAAAAATTCGTTATAAGCAATTTGCCTTGCAAAAAGTGTGCCTTCTGAAGCGCCCACCTTAGCTAGCGAGTCCGCTTTCTCATTCCCCGGAATCGAACAATGAGAGGGAACCCATGCTAAGGTAATCTTGAATAATTTTTCGACCAAAACACTCAATAGTTGTCTTATTCTAGTTAGGAAATAAGATGAGCGTTTATCAACCTTCATTGAGCGGATTGCCTCTATTGAGCTGAGACTGTCTGAAAAAATAAAATAGTGGTCGATGGGCAATGTTTCAATGATCCCTAATGCGTAATATATCGCACCCAGTTCAGCGACATACACGGAACAAGGATCTTTGAGTTTGAAAGAGGCACTGGAATTTTCATTGAAGATGCCGAAGCCAGTGGACCCGTTTATGCATGAACCGTCAGTAAAGAACATTTTATCAGATCTAACTTTCCCATATTCTGCCGAAAATATCTCCGGAATGTAATCGGAGCGTAGATGATCTGGGATTCCATGGATCTTTTGTCGCATGGACAGATCAAAATTGACAGAGGAATTGCAAAAGTATGGGAAGCAAACTTGATTGGAGATGCCTGGTGAAGGGTGCACGTCGTGGGTAAGGTACTCATGGTATAAAGACATAAAACTTGACTGAGGAGTCAGTTGGAGTAGATTTTCGAAGTTATCAATCACCAATGGATTCATGATCTTGCAACGGATGAGAAATCTGTAGGATAATTCTGTGAACCGAAGAGTAAGCGGGGGTACTCCTGCCAAAACTTCGAGATTCATCGTATGTGTCGAATGCAAACACCCCATTGCTATACGCAAGCAACGATATTGTATTCTCTCCAGCTTGAGAATATGAATCCTGGCAGCTGATCGTAAGCAAAAACTGCCATATTCTAACACTGATAATATCGTTGTTTTGTATAACTGAATGAGGTCTCCTGGATGGGCATCCCACCATGTTCCGGTTATTGTTTGGAGAAAATTGATTCTTTGATGGCATTTCTGTTTCAAATACGCAATGTGTCTCCCCCAGGTACATTTAGAATCAAAATATACACCCAGGTATTTGAAAAACATAGAGTGCTTGATCCGGCAAAACGATAGGTGAAGCTGGAATTGGGCGGGTTCGTGCTTCCTAGAAAAAACGACCATTTCAGTTTTCTCCGTAGAGAATTCGATACCCAGCTTGAGGGCCCACGTGAACAGATTGTTCAGGGTATCTTGCAACGACTTTTGCAGAACGACGGGATTAGTACCCGTGATGGAAATAACTCCATCGTCTGCAAGTTGTCTCAGCGTGCAGTCTCTAGTTAGACAATCATCCATATCATTGACGTAAAAACTGTACAAGAGGGGGCTTAGGCAGGAGCCTTGTGGTAGGCCCATAAAACTGTAACGAGAAGATTTCAAGCTGCCATGAGAGAAAATCATGTGCTTTTCTGACAGTAAATTGTACAGGAAATTATTCAGAATTGGTGGAAGTCCACGATTATGAAGTTTCTCTGAGAGAATTTCCATTGAAACTGAATCAAATGCCCCTTTGATATCGAGGAAAACGGAAGCCATTTGTTCTTTGCGAGCAAATGCGATTTGGATTTCAGAAGATAGTAGCGCCAGACAATCGTTCGTCCCTTTACCTCGGCGGAAGCCAAACTGCGTATTTGACAGCAAATTGTTCGTTTCGACCCACTTGTCCAAACGAAGTAGAATCATTTTCTCTAACAATTTGCGAATACAGGATAACATTGCAATCGGCCTATACGAGTTGTGATCGCAAGCCGGCTTGTTGGGTTTTCGTATGGCTATCACTCTCACTTGCCTCCAGTCATGCGGGACAATATTCAGCTCCAGAAACTTGTTGAACAAGCTCAGCAAACGCTGTTTCGCCAAGTCGGGAAGATTCTTCAACAAGTTGAATTTAATCTTGTCCGACCCCGGAGCTGAATTGTTACATGAGAGGAGGGCAATTGAGAATTATACCATCGAAAAACTCTCATAGTCGCATTGGAGACACAATTCTCGTTCAAGATTTTTGGCCATATTGCGAACGAAATTTGAGGGACGCATAATTTCGCGTTTTGGTGATGCCAACTGGCCGTCCAGATCATGCGATTTGAACCCGCTAGACTTTTTTTTTGTGGGGTTATGCGAAAGACCGTGTCTATGCCAACTCTCCGTAAACTCTTGAACATTTGAAAGACAACATTCGTGAAGTTATGACCGATATACCGTCCCATATGTGCCGAAAAGTCATTGAAAATTACCTGTTCCGGATCAAGGTGTGCGAGGAAGCCCTAGGTGGACATTTGAATGATGTTGTATTTCACACATAATGGCATAAACCAAACTTTAATTTGAAATAAAAGTTTCATCGAAATTCGAATTCTAAGTGTATTTTATTTCAATTTACTTTCGGAATTTAAAGTTGGAAAACCCTGTTTATATAGATAAGCAGATCAATTAAAAAAAACTTTTAATTTTTCAAAGATCGAATCGACAAAGATCTCATTTTTGGTACCGCTTCAATCAATGGATCGACCCCAACGCCGTTTGGGGTCCGTACTTTAATACAACGTACTTTCCTAGCTTTGGCGTTACGCGGATCAATCATGTTCAGATTTTTCATACTTTCATCATTAATGTTATGGATTTTAATCTGATGATAGAGACAAATATAAGTTGCGGTAATACCAACCATATAAACTTTAGTAGGGAGTCAGAATTGTTCCAGAATTGTTTTCATGTTGAACCGATCGACATTAAAATTGGTATGTAGGGGTTTTTGGGAAGGTTTTCGTGATAGTTTGAGACTTCTCCCCCCCCCCCCCTCTCTAGGGGGGGGGCTGCCATACAAGTGAAACACAAATTTCAGCATTACACGAGAATAATTCAAGCAAATGAAACCAAATTAGGCATATTGAGGTTTAAGTGTGTAATAAATGTTTCTATGATGGTTAGACTCTTCACCCCCCTCTCAAAGGGGGGGGGGTTAATAAATGTTTTTTATAGTAGTTAGATACTCCTCCCCCTTCTCTTAGGGGAGGAGAGGAGGGTTTGCCATGCAAATGAAACTCAAATTTCTACATTACTCGAGAATTATTCAAGCAAACATATTTGGCATGTGAAGGTTTCAGGGTGCAATAAATGTTTTTACGGTGGTTCGACACTCCTCCCCTTCTCTTAGGGTGGGCTGCCAAACAAAATTAAACGGGGTCGATCAGAAAATCAATCAATGAACAGTTCTGCGATTGGACCCATGAACTTGCTCATAGTAATAAAACGTGAATGTTTGAAGGTATTGATAACAAAAAACAAATTTTCGGCGGGACGAAGTTTGCCGGGTCTTCAATCAACTACGCAGACAAGAGCTCCTGATATTTTCCAATCGGTAAAATTTCAACTCGCAACACAACTCAATATACTATTGTTGTTCAATTAGTTTAGCCACAGAAAATGTTTGACAGAATCTTTGGTTAGAAGGCGATCTGGCGTAGTGGTAACATCCATGCCTCTCACGCTAAAGGTCACGAGTTCAATTCTCACTCCCGACATTCTTCCAAAAATGGAAGTAAAAAGTGACGAACCAGCCAAATGTGTTGAAAGTCACTATAATACAGATAAAAAAAATCTTTGGTTACTCATAAATCAAATGTTGATTTTATAAAAAAACAATACTATTCATAATAAAATTGATATTGCAAAATATTGAGTCAAATGAGGTAGTCGAGAAAAAAATCCTCCATCTATATTAAAATCGATATATATATATATATATATATATATATATATATATATATATATATATATATATATATATATATATATATATATATATATATATATATATATATATATATATATATATATATATATATATATATATATATATATATATATATATATATATATATATATATATATATATATATATATATATATATATATATATATATATATATATATATATATATAGTATATATAAATCTCGTGTCACGGTGTTTGTTACCGAACTCCTCTGCAACGGCTCGACCGATTTTGATGAAATTATATTCAAAATACTTGGTAGGTATGAGAATAGGTTGTAAACTATATATGATACCGGTAGGATAACGATTTGTGCTCCCGTGGCCGAGTGGTTAGCGTCATAACTAACATGCCGGGTGTTCGGGTTCGATTCCCATTCTGGTCGGGGGAATTTTTCGTCAAAGAAATTTCCTCCGACTTGCACTGTGATCACGCGTATTCTAGAGCTTGCCATTCAGAATGCATTCAAGGCGTGTTATTTGGCATAGAAATCTCAACTAAGTACTAATAAAAAAAAAAATGACGCAAGTTATACTACGCTGAGACGGCGAAGTTCCTCTAGGAACGTTAGTGCCATTGAAGAAGAAGAAGAAGAAGGATAACGATAACCATACATTTAATACCGAATAGGGTGGCTCTATGCAGAAAAAAAGATCTGGATATTTTTTTTCAAAAATTTGACTTCATACCATACATATAACCTTAAATTTTGACCCCAATTCCCTATTTTTAATTGCGATTTTATTATGTTTGTGTCAAAAATATTCTAATAATTTAACCGTTGTTCGTTTTATCAACAGAACGAATTCATTTAAGTTGTTCAATGACTGATGGCGTAACGCCCGCTTCATTGAACATCCATCTACAAATACACAAGTAACATCAATTCATCTAAAGCAGAGAGCATCTCCGAAGAGCGGGAAGCCTTTTTGAATGAGCACAATGAGTTATCGAAATTCTTCAAATCACATTTGCTCGGATTACAAAATGACAATCACGCTATTGCCATCAACCCTGATAAAACATCAGCTGGAGAGCACGTGTGTAGATCCAAAGCACAAGCGCTGCTGGAATCATGATAGCACGGTGACACGAGAAATTTAATGCGAAGAAAAAACAATAATCTGGAATTCATCGTTGACACACACCGTTCATACGACCCTCGCTATGTTCTACTTCAATGGCACTAACGTTCCCAAGGTTTGCCTTCTCAACGTAGTACTACTTGCATCATTTTTATTAGTAAATAGTTGAGATTTCGATGACGAACAATACGCCTTGAATGTATTCTGGAGTGGCAAGCTCAAGAATACGCGTGACTACAGTGCAAGTCAGAAGGGCTTCTTTAACGAAAAATCTCTTGCATAAACATTAGACCAACGAGACCCCGTCACAGATACTTAATTCATTATGAACATCATTTCTCATTTTGATTTAATATTTAAGAACATGCGACGAAACAAACAGAGGGCGCGCTCGGAGGATTTTTATGTTTATCATATGGTGATCTGACATGGTCAAGAAACGCCAATTCATGATATCGTAAGCTGTGCCAACAATTTATGGTCGACATATACGCGGAGGTAGAGATTGAACGACTGCAATTCTTACTACACAATCAACAAAAGCGGTGCGAGGAATAATATATTCACTTGCGAAACACTATCATGAGCAACGCCGACACAGCTTTAGTTATGGCCAGGCCAAAGCGCAATGCATTGTCATGACATTACGCGTGTGTTCAAACACAAAATGAAGTTCGATCGTATTCGTTCCCACATATTGTTGGTTGTATTCTGTTGAATGGAAAAAGCGCAATTTTGCATTCTGTTCAAGCTCAAGTCCAATCGAGTTGAGCAAATGTGACAACCTTGCCACGCAATTCGACGTAAACAACATTGGTCTCCATGTTCCATTTCTATGAAGCAAAAATAGTAATGGTTTTTCGGGTGGAATAAACACGCAAAATTTAGCATTCAAACACATTAAAAACAAATTTAGCATCCAAACGAAATCGAATAATAATTTTCATTCAAATTTCAACAGTTTAGAATTATTTCCGGAATTATGCCGATCAGATAGAGAGTAAATTGAACCACAAATACGGATGACTTATTTTGACCATTGTTTCGCGACAAGGCGAACGAATTTAAGAATGTAAAAGTCGATTTCGATCGAATTGTAAAATCCGGTCACTCAATATTGAGTTCTACAAATCGGTGAAGAGTAATAAAAACATCCATGAATAAAGGAAGCAATATGGCTGTGTTTCAAACTTAGATTATCGATGTGAATACTCCTCGATTGAATGACAACGATAAAATAACGCGATCCTAAACAGGCCGATTAATCAGCTCCATTGAAGTTAGCTGGCGAATCACTGTTTTCCAATTTATGAACGAGACCAAGCTGTGAAGGCGCGTCCACATTATGCCGAATGATACCGATCGGCCTGTACCAGGCGGCATATTCGGTTCGTTAAGTAATGTGGACGCCCCATCAGGTGCACGAAGCCGAAGTCCCATCGGATGCACGAAGCCGTGACGAACACACGAAGCACTATGTCGTCAACGCTAATTTACTTCGTTTTGTTTTGGTTCGACTTTCTCGAACCGGACCCACTTATTTCGGTTTGGGTTCGGTTTGATTCGAGTCGGTTTTCGGCACGTCGGCAAGCCCGGGCGGTACGTCCACATTTAGTCGGCTTTACCGGGCGGCTAAGGCCGATTAGCGTAATGTGGACGCGTCTTTATAAACCAAGCCATGTTGAAAATCACATGCACGTATTTGCTAACAAGGAGACAGCAATAAATATTGATTTTCTATATTTCATTTTTTCTACTTTACGACAAACTTATATTACTTTTTTCAGTTGACGTTTAACTTTTAAGAGATCAAACATGTCAGTTATGACATATATGACAATTATAATGAGATAGAGATATATGACAATTATAATGAGACACCATTTACATCACTATTTCGAATGATAAGTACGATAAAATGTAGAGTCATCATCCGCTACCCATGGGTTGTCCATTGCTCCATTATCGTGCACCATCGCGCACTGTATAATTTGGTCCACCCGAGTAGCCAAGACCCAGTGCGAGTGTGTAACGAGCAGATTCACTAATTACCAACCACCAGAGGAGACTCTTTAGTGTCCCATCTGTTATTAACAAAACCGATGAGTGTATATTCCTCCGCCCGGTCCATCGGGCCGGACCGGATGAAGGGTTAATGAACGATCCCCTTCCGTCCGATCGATACCCAATGAACCACGGAACACCCAACTGCAGCTAATGAACTTTGGAATCAATGCGAGGGGCTGAACTTGACGACCGGTGGGTTGCACAAATGAAAAACCAGACAACGCTGTAACCTTCAATTTGGAAAGCATCATCGTCACGACAGGGCGGGCCGTTTTGTTTCACAAACCTTTGTTAATGACACTCGTGCGCTATGCGCGCATGTTTTGGCAAATTACCATCACAATAACTGGAGAGAATCATCTGACTGTGACTTCGGTGGTGGTGCTTCGACGTGTTTCTGAGTGGCCTTGAGTGGGGCAGGCAGGTCACGGTGTTCTGGAGCTGCTTCATCTGTTCGATTTCCTATCAAAATGGTAAATTTGAATATCCGCTGGATTTGGCAGCTTCCGGTGAGTGCGTCGTAACAACTGAATGGGAATTACCGCATTCGATTCTTGCCCAATAGAATTGGTGCAAGTTACGCGAATGCTACGCGTACAAATTAAGTACTGCGTCTTTGTAACTACCGCGCCTTTATGTGGTGTAACCTGCACTTGACATGACTGAAAGCCATGTCACAAACAATTTGTTGTCGAAATGGTACCATTTGAAAAGTTGAAAAGCGATGTCAAAGACCATTTTGTAGAAGTAGGATCATTATATCCTATCATTATTTTCCTGTGAGAAGTGAAGGGCGTTCTTCCTCACCCAAGGAAGCTGAAGCAGTTCCTTTACCGCTCCGGCTCCAGTGGACTGGTTCCAGTTCCGGTCGAGCGCCGCGAAAGTTGTGCGCGCTTCATCGCCGATCAAAACTGAGAAGACGAAAACCCTTGGGTGGGCTGGACAATTAGCGCCACCATTATGGGGATCCTACCCATTGCCCATTTGCAATTCTTGCGTATCAATTGGTTGGGCTTTGCCATCGCCGTGGTCGTCATCGTCGTAAGTTGCCGTGACGCGTCGCGGCGCTAATGGTCATTATTCGCGCTTGAACAGAAAGTGAAAAACATGAATTATGTTTCATAACCGGGCGGTTACTGAGCCCAGCGTGGCCATAGGCGTTGGGAATGGCTGCGGTGATGTCAATAAGTGACTCTCTAGATCGTTTGTTCGAGGTTGTTTACTCGACGGTGAACGCTAAATAGATAAATCTGGATGATTTGTTGGGAAATAACTGATTTCACCAGTATATTACTGGTTTGATGAATTTCGTTTTTATGGAGTGTACGCAAAGTTGTCCTATGTTCCAAAATCATCAACTGAGAAAAACGCATTCAAAGTTTTCTAGCATTTTTGTCTACCAGAAGCTTTAAGCATTTCGGTTCAGCAATAAACTGGGTTTTTTAATAGCAGAAAACTATTGTTCAATGAAATGTGAAAAGATACCCTAATTTGAATCATTCAATCTTGGGTACAGGCTTAAAAAATCATGGTGGGACCGTTATGCCTAGACTATCAACATGGGTCAATTGAACTTGAAGTTGTTTTTTGAAATACTGGGAACAAACAATAAGTTTTTTGTGTTTTTCCGAAAGTTTATGCATAAAAAACATCGTTTTATGAAGAAATGAGTGGTCTGCAATATTTTACAGAATATAAATCTCATTGTTATTAGGCATTCGCTAACAAGGTGTACATGTGTTCTGTTAAACTTTTTTTTTATTTGTTTGAAAATTAGTTCGTTTTTCCAAACCAGAAAAGAAATCATTAGCTCTGCTGAAGGTGTGACATAAAGTTCTTGTGCTTGAACAGACTTATTCGATATAGATCTACAAAAAATACATGGTGGGACAGTTATGAATAGAATATCAACATGGGACAATTGAGATTGATGTTGTTTTTTTTTAAGCTGGGAACAAACTATAACCTTTTTTGTGTTTTCCGGAAGATTAGACATAAAAACATCGTTCTATGAAGAAAAGTGAAAATTGTCACAAAGTAACATGGGACAACTTTGCGTAGAACGGCAGTGTACTCAATAGAAAACGGATAAAGAAATAATTATTAAGTATTCCAATATTTCAAAAACAGGCATAACTCCCCTAACTCTACGTCGTGAGTGTCGTGTCACAAAGTCACCATCTCACGCCATTCGCCGAGCAAAATAAAGAGGAATAAATCAAAAGGTCGAATGAATCTTTCGTCTGGAATTCCTCTAAGATACTTCGTCTAAATCAGGGGTTCTCAAACTATTTTGGGCAAGAGACCCCTTTTCCAGAATGGAGTCGTACCTAAGAACCCCATAGCCAAATTTCTTCGAAAATACTGTCTTTAGTTTTCTTCTTTCTGAATAATTACCAATTTAAAAACATTGCAGTTGGTTAAATGAGTAAACATGACATTATTTTTTATGGAGGCGATCTGGCGTAGTGGTAACATCCGTACCTCTTACGCAAAAGGTCACGAGTTCAATTCACACTCCCGACATTATTCCAAAAAATTGAAAGTAATGTGACAAACCAGCCAAAAGTGTTGAAAGTAGCTATGGTACAGAAACAAATAAATAGACATAAAATTTTGTAAATATCAAGCGTAATTAATAATTATTAATACAAATTACTTACAAATTATAATAACATTCAAATCGCAGACCAATCTATCCGCAACTACCAAAATATCAAAGTACGGTTCAATGTTGGTTAGTTAAAGCCTTAAATCTCCGCGTTCGTTGCTTTTCAAATAGTTCCTCCGGTTTCGCTTATAGCTCGTCTATTTATCGACAGATCGTAGAATTCGTCTCCAAAACCTCAGTTCTTTTTCATTTTTGTTTACATTGTTTGCGGAGACTACAAATCTTACAATTCATTCGTCTCCAAAACCACAGTTTAAGATACGGTAATGTGCTCAATAGCGAAATATATGATAGTGAATGAGCTGAGGACCACTATGAATTCCCTATCATAGCCATCATTTTGATTGTACGATATGTGAATACGCCAAAAGATGCCCGACGTTGAACATTTAATAAGTACAAAGCCTTCAGAAAGATATCAAGAAGCAACTATAAGATAGTGAGAAAAAATTGAGAACGTTTGTAAAAAAACGCAAAAACACAACATCAAAGGTTCTTTTCAGAACCTCCAACATGTTCATAAAGAGTAAACAGTGAACTAATCCATTTTTCAGTTAGATAGGTAGGTATTCACGTAGGAGAAGGAAATAAAACAATATATTTAAAATATATATTTAGCAAAAGCTGTCCTCTTTGTATAGTCCTACGTCACTCCGGTTATGTCCCCGACATTACCCACCCGTATTTTTTTGCATGTTCAATTGATGTGACTGATTTCTTCCGTTACGGTGGCGGAGAGGAACAACAGGTTTTTGCTTTATAATGCTGGTCTCTTAAATTTTATGCAAACATACATACTATCTATAAGATAAATCGACCTGTTCAAACCTTTGTAAGGGTATGAGGTGGGTCATCATCATCATCATCATCTAACATGATTTTGTGGAGTTCTGTGATTCATAACATAGATGAAGGCCTTCTAATACCAGAGGAACGCTAATGTTTGGTGCTATGACATGTCAATATTTTTTAGTAGTTGAAGTTATATTTGTAAGCGCTTAAGCGTCCGGATTTCGATGCATTACTATACTGTGTTTCAACCTTGGTTGTGCTCCTGCTTGAGCTCCTCATCTGTGCTGATGATAATGAACTTTTCTTGCATTATCACTACGGCTCATTCGATGGCATTTGAATTTGGAAATTTTGAAAATCCTAAAACATCTTAGTAAAATCTTTGTGTAATGCGTCCAAGTGAGTGACATATGGTAAAACAACAAGTTTTTGTGATAATTTTGTCAAATGCGGAAACTGTGAATATTCTTTTCTGCTTAAATTTTGTTTTTTAAGTTCCGTCAGAAAGGCCGATATTATCGATATTGTTTCAATCAAATTTCGTCGTTTTTCTCATATAGTAGAGCAAATAATCGAGTGTTAGTACCTCCAGTACTTCACGCAGTCGTGAGCTGTACAACCACTGTGACTACCAACCCAATCCAAATCAACCTAACCAAATCAGTCTTCCATGGAATAGCTTTCTCGGGTTAAAAAAATGTTCCACGGCCTGAATGATTGATTCTCCTCTGGTATCAGTCTTCATTTATGTGGTAAAAATCATTTATTGACACATATTTTCATCTTTTATATCTCGAACATACCCTAACAACATACACATAACTAAGTTTTTTTTTTCATTGTTGAGTAATGTAGACCCTGGAGATGAAATCTGTTGGTCTATAATAAATTGAATAACATTTTTCTCTCTTCGCGACTAGGATTTGGCGATCTTTAGAAAAAGATTAATCTTGGCGGATCGATTTTATAAACGGCGTAAGGATCGATTCACTGATTGAATCGGTACCAAAGAAACGATCTTTGAAAAATCGAATGCCTTTTTCCAATTAATCTACTTGTTCGATATAACTGTTGTGTTTTCTTCAAAAATGGTATAGACATTTCACATTTCTATTGAAACATCGCAGGAATTTAAATTTCTCAGATTGAATGTCACATAAAAACTTGAAAGCCCAGAAAAACAGTACTTCCTAGGGCATTCATCTTGAATTGTCATGGAATTATTCAATAAAATAAATTGATTGAACATTATTATCAACCGTACCATATGTCGGCATTTAGTCGAAATCTTGATGGTAGTTCCAGTTTTAGAAAAGAACGCTTCGGCTCCGGCCCCTTGTCACGATCCAATTTCGTCACAATTTTCACTGTCAAAATATGATTGTGTCTTGTGATGGTGTAAATATATAACTTATGACCACTTGTTTTGTAATCACCAAATTTACCAATCTGCTTTTGCTAAATTTACGACCACTTATTTGACAACCTTGAAAGGGATCCAACGTTCATGAAATTCGTCAGGTGGTTTGCTCCGCGCGATTCTTCAGCTGTGATTTTAGTTGCAAATCGCCAATAAAGCTTCCGGATGGGCATCCAAACATCGCTTGCCAAAGGAAACTATCCAACTTAATCAAATATTAACATATATGACTCAAACATTAAACAATACGTGAGCCCTGTTTTATGCTGCCTACGCTACGCTTAGCGTTATCCATATTGCTTGTTCGCACGCTCGCTCGTCCTCTGGCCGATATAGAAATTTTTCCACCCACCCGACAAACGAATCGAATACGCCTGGTTGATATGCAATTGAGAGCTTCGTTTGAATTATAACCGTTAGTAAATGTTTCTTTTTTCTTCGATGTGATGTGCGTTATGCGAGGTGTGATGAAGTCAATAACATGCATATATTAAACGCCATTCGTCTCCATATGTTTTCCTCTGTGTGCTATTCTTTCAGGTTTCGTCTATTAGTTGCCATTTCTTATGTGGGTCAAACGTGAGTTTTTAAATTTGAAAAATCATAAAAAGAAACCTGATAAAAATTAGCAACATCATGAATTTTTCAATGAATTTTGAAAAGCTAAATGACAAATTAGTACATGTAGATGTTACATCATTCCGAAGATACGGTATTTTAGTTTTTAAATCTTTTGATTCGATATTTTGCTTTGGCGTGTGTATTTTTAATGACCAAACCATATCTGGAAATAAACAATAATTTTTTGACGTAGAACTACGTCTTTCAGGAAGGGTGCCAAATCAGAAAACAGGTCACGTTTTTATGAAATAAAGTTAACGTTAATAACAATTTTCACTGTGGCCGAATTCTCATGATTTGCATACCAATCGAATCGGAAATTCTCTAAGATTTGTTTAATATGCTATATATTACAATTCGCTAATCTCTAAACGGTTTAAATTCATGAAAACTTGAAGAACTTCCTTTTTTCCCATACATTTGTTCTGCCGATTTGTGTGCTAAGCCTACCCGTATTTCGAATGCTTATTACTCGAACATTTCTGAACACATCGGAAAGGTATTTGCATCAATTGATAGAAAATATTTCTACGCGATTATAACAATTAATAAAATATTATTTTTCATGAGCTGAACTATTGAATAACTGTAAAATGTCAAGCGTTATCTAAACGCCCTAATTGCCCAGTTTTGATTGGCCCGATTTACGGTTTCCCCAACACAGATTTCGAAATCGATGTACCTGTGAAAATCAGCTCTGCAAATATACATGCAAATAGGGGGTATTTTCCCACCGTATTTATTTTCCCACCGAGCTCTGTTTCCCTAACACGGACTTCAAAATTATGTGCCTGGGGGAATCCGCATTGCAAATACATGCAAGTCGCGGGTATTTTTTGGTGTTGAGTACTTTTGTACTCGCTTGTCGTTGTGCAGATGTTCTGAACTTAGAAGCCAGCGAAAATCGTCATTTCAGATACTAGAGGTGAATGAACTTTCGCGGTTCGAGAACTACGTAAACATGAGATGTGCAATAATTTCAGAGGGAAATGTAAAATACAATGATCGTCTGACAATTCATCCGTTCACATATTTTGGTAGTCCTAGACATCATATCTAACGTAAAAAGACGTTCATCGAATTTATTTGTAACGAAGATCGTAATCTATTACAACAAATTCGATGAATTCTAAAATAATATTCGAAGTGGTAAACAAGTGGATTGCATAATATAATTGCGTAGTTCTACGTCGAAAATATGCGGTCGTGTCCTAGATACAACCCCTTACAATTTTTCTGTTTTTTCAATGCTTTTGTGAACGACCGTTTTGTCTCAAATTCCGAACACTTGAGCTTTGGTGGTCATTAAACAGTGTCTCATTACTCAAAATGGTACCCTTTCGCGAAGTTAAATTGCTTTTGACGTAGGATTACGTCTTTCGAGAATATATTGGGGTACAAATTGAAAAACGAAAATCGATCGCAACGTGAAAAATGTCCAATTTCAAACGCTTATTGCTCAGTCATTTCATGATGGATTAATGAGATTTTTGCATTAAACAATTTCCGCACTCTATAACAATCTTTCACCTTGAATAAAATAATATATATCATGTAACTAACTATCGAACAATTGAAAAATCTCAACCCCTATCCTAACTGAAATACCCATTTGGTCGAAATTGATGACACATGCGGCGGGTCCCTAACAGAGACATCAAAACCAAGCTGCCTGGCGGCAAGCTGCGGCATTGCAAATACATGAAAGTAGGGGGAGCTTTTGTTCCTACCGAAATGTATTCCCTAACAGAGACATCGAAACCAAGGTGCCCAGGGGAAATCGACATTGCAAACATGTGCAAATCGGGAGCATTTTAATACTGCAAGTAAGGTGAGTGATACGATTAATTCTAGCAAATAAAATTTAAATTTGGAACTTTCATATCAATGACCGATCTTGTATTGTGAAAAATTTAGCACAAGTGTAAGTGTAAAATTGTATATGGTAGCAGTTGTGATAGAAATGACTTGATATATGAAACGATTTATTTCAGTTTTTATAATTAAAAACCAAGGTGTGTTCCCGCTCGAGAACGGGTCGTTTGGTTTAAGCTGCCTGTTTTGTTGTGTTCATTTTCACCCAAGGAAAGTTTATATGGAAAGATTGGAAAAGTGGTTTCCCATATGCTCTACATATAGTATTAGTTGTTGTTAGTCCAATTAAAATTCGCATTGGGTTGGAATGAACACTCAGAAAGTAAAAATTATAAAAGAAAATTACCCTTCCATTTCAAATATGTTTTCTCTATAATAAAGTAACATGTTTTTACTGATGAGAAAAAAAATGATAATAGTGTTCGGTATTGATAATTATCTTATATTACATCGGTGAGTTTTTTTTTTCTTTATTTCATCCATACATTACACAGGAGACATCTCACAGAGGGCGGTTTTCATCAAATCTCGTTCCACTTCGGTATCTTTTGTCTGATCCGTACCATCCAACGACTGTTTGCCATCCTTCTGTCATAATCACTCGGTAAACACTGTTAGAATGAACGAATAATACCCAACAATCAAACAAAACGGCCCTTTTTTAGGGCCACCGAATCATTATCAAAGAGTTTAACGAGGTAATTCTTCAAACATATCCAAAATCAACAGATAGCTTAACGGAATCCTACGTCAACTATGCGGTCGAGTCTCGGACACAACCCTCCTGTGACATTCTTTTTGGATACAATAGAGCCTTCTTTTTCATTTGACTACAATAAAATTGATTTACAAATACATATTCATAGTGAAAAACTAAAAATATGTTTAATCAATTTTGTCTCAAATTCCGAACACCATTTTTGTCACTGACTCATATTCCGAACACTTTTGTCTCAAATTCCGAACAGCAAAGATGCATTTCATATGATCGATATATCAAATTAGAGTCAATAAGCTAGTCTTTTTTGGAAAAAATGTTATACTCGCAAAAAAATTTGGATTTTGCTTTCGTAATTTTTGATCAAAATAGTTTACATGGCTTCGGGACCGAGGGTGCTAGATCAGTATCGATACCTGTAATTGATGTTAAAATGAAGTCTATAACCAAAACAATATCAAGGTTTTGATTATTAAATTATTTATAACATGAAAGTTCAGTAAATTCACATTGACAAATGAAGAGTTCACAATTTGAACAATGCGTAGAAACTGGATTCATATTCCGAACACCAATTTTAATGAACATTTCTGCATAAAATATCGTTTTTTTCATCCATTTGTTGTATATTCGTACAAATTCTAGCACTTACCATAAAAACAACAGACAAAATAGTTGAAAAAACTACTAAAACTGAAAAATTAATGATGCTCGTTTTGTACAGAGTTTACTAACGTAAAAATTTAATCATTGGTTTTGACTGTCAGTTTTTTGCAAATCAATATTATAAATTATAGGCTGTATCGATACCTGTAAATGATGTTAAAATGAAGGCTATAACCCGAATCATTTCAGGGTTTTTATAATTCAATTATTTATAACATTAAAGCTCAGTAAATTTACATTTAAGATGAAGTGTTCGGAATTTGATCATGCGTAGAAATTTGATTCATATTCCGAACACTACTTCAATATTAATTTTAATGAAGATTTCTGCATAAAATATCTTTTTTTTTCACCTGTTTTTGTAGGTTCTTACATTCTCTAGCACTTAACATGAAAACAGCAATCAAAACAATTGAAACAACTACAAAAACTGAAAAATGAACCATATTTGTTTTTTTACGGAATTTGCTAACGCAAACATTTTATCATTGGTTTTGACTATCACTTTTTTCCAAATGTTTAATATTATTTATTTATTTATTTATTTATTCATTCATTCATTTATTTATTTATTTATTTATTTATTTATTTATTTATTTATTTTGCATTTTGCATTTATTTATTTATTT
This sequence comes from Toxorhynchites rutilus septentrionalis, assembly GCF_029784135.1. Lineage (NCBI taxonomy): Eukaryota > Metazoa > Arthropoda > Insecta > Diptera > Culicidae > Toxorhynchites > Toxorhynchites rutilus. The sequence goes on from NC_073744.1 coordinate 169,913,061, forward strand.
CTATCAATTTTCTCTGACTGTAAGATGTCACATTGAAAATGGTAAAAAAAGCACCCTTAGACGTTATACATTGTACGAAGCACATTAAAAAATGCAGTAGTCAAAACAAGGAAAACATCAACAACTTAATAAAATAAAAAAAAAGTTCGCATAGTCCATCGCAGGAAGCGTCTTTTCCGGCATTTACTCTTGATCCAGTAATCTTCGTTGAATCCGAAAACGAAAAGCTTCAGCAGAGAGGTTGAAGTCGAAGTAACCATAAAAATTATTCAACCGGACTGACATGTAGCGAATTGGGTCATGCAAGCTGTAATTTGCAAAACGGGATCCAAGATGAAAAAAAAACTTCTTGAACGAAGTACTCTCTCAGGTGCATAAATATTAAGCTCCGCAAAAACACCAGGACTATCAATTTCGCCCAGTAACACCTTAGCTGCAAACATTGCCTGGCTAACCTTTCTTCTAGAACCAAGTGTTTCCAGTCCTAGCAGCTGACAACGGGCCTCGTATGGTGGAAGATTGTTTGGGTCATTCCGTGGAAGGTTACGTAAGGCATAACGGGCGAATTTCCTCTGAACGGCTTCAATCCTTGCAATCCACACTGTATGATAAGGGCACCAAACCACCACGCCGAATTCCAGAATCGATCGAACAAGCGTGCAGAACAATGCTTTCAAACAGATAGGATCGCGAAACTCGTCGGAGATTTTAAAGATGAATCCGAGTTGCCTGTTAGCCCTATTTATTATGTCCGAGTAATGCGGCTTAAACGTTAAGGCAGAGTCAAGCGTAATATCGAGATCAATTTTTTTTTTCAACCCGTAGCAAAGGTTGAAAGTCGATCGTGTATGCAAACGTTATTGGCTTCGGTTTTCGATGAAATGTTATGACCCTGCGTTTTTGCACACTAAATGTCAGAAAATCTCTTGAGCAGCACTCTACAAAGCTGTTTATCAGGTGCTGTAGTCGCATGCAATCTGCAGAGTTTCGAACTGTCATAAACATTTTAACATCATCCGCGTAGAATGATCGACTACCAATAGGAAGCATCAATCCGATCTCGTACATGAATATAGAGAAGAGCAACGGTCCAAGGTTGAGGTACTCCAGAGCTGTTAGTGAAATTCTCCGAAATATCAGACCCAATTCGTACGAATATATTTCGGTTGGTAAGGTAAGACTTGAACCAACGAGCAAGTCTTGGAGATACACCAAGCTTCTCAAGCTTAGCCAGTAGTATAGTGTAGTCGATCCTGTCGAGAGCAGCCTTGAGGTCTGTGTACACAACACCCACCAGCGCTCCGGCTTCCATATTCCTGAGGCAAAGCGAGACGAAAGGAACAAGATTGGTTGAGACTGATCTCTTTGGATGGAAGTCGTGTTGTTCTGCAGAAATATAATGTTTGCAGCAGGAAAATAATGCGTCGTTAACCATAATTTCAAATATTTTAGAGCATGCGTTAAGCGATGTGATCCCTCGATAATTTTCGACATTCTGCTTGTCACCTTTCTTGTGAACCGAAAACATAAATGAATATTTCCAACGTGTTGGAAACACACCCTGCAGCAACGAAATATTGAATAGTTTCGACAGTGGCGTTATAAGCTCAAGAGAGCAATTCTTCAGAACACAGCAGGGAATTCCGTCGGGACCAACAGCGTTGGAGAATTTCAGTTTTGACGTAGGACTACGTCTTTCATTTCTGTACCGGGGTGTAAGTTAAAAGTTTCGAAAGCGAGAGAGTGACGCTGGACTGCAAAGTTTTAAACGTTAATACCTCTTTACCGGCTGAATAGAGTGGTATAATAATCACTTCATCCGAAAGATAAAATGTCAACGAGTTATATGATTGTCACTTATTGGTCCAAAAAATCGTTTCAATAGCTTCAAAATTGCTTTGAAAGCAAGCTATTGAAATCATAACAATCTAGCTCATTGATCATGATTTGTAATCGCAATGTGTTCCCGAACACGGACACAAAATTTAGGCACCTGGAGAAACCTTCATAGCGAATACATGCAAGCTGTGATTTCTTTTGCTCGCTTGCATAAGTGTTTGGGAAATCATAGCGGACACATGCAAGGCGTGAGTAGTTTTACTCGAATCAGTTTCTGTTCTGCTTTCGCATGGAACAGTCATGACAAATTGTTTGCGTTTGAATGCGTACGAGCGAAGGCATATTTGCACCCATTTACGCATTCGACTTGGTGTTCCCGTGATGTAACCCAATAGCATCAGACTTGGTGTTCCCGTGATGCAATCCAATAGCATCAGTTGCTGTTCTGCTTCCGCATGGAATAGTCATGAAAAATTGCCACATCACGATAAAACGAAATGAAATTTATGCAAGGTTATGCAAGGATAGACTTTATTTCGTTTTCACCGCGAAATGGTGCCTCAGTTTCTATTCTGCGCATGGAGTGATCATGAAAAATCTCGTGTTATTCTCACGAAAACAAACATGAATCATGTATCAAACATCTTCAGTTGCTTTTACAAGGCCACTCAAATTCTATCGGTTCGTTTCGGGGCCACCAACAAGTTCGAAAGAGTCGAATTTTATGTTAATAACAATTCCATACTTATACTCATCCACCCGCACACTAATACGAGAAACTTTCAGCAATCTTTCAAAATATTCATTCATTCACTAAGAATTGATTCAGATGTAATTTCAAATAAATGATTATCGGGCCAACGGTAGTCCTACGCCTACCTTGCGGTTATATCACAGATATAACCCACTTCTTGTTTTTTGATGGCAGATTCGATGCTGGCTGGTGAGATCGTGATAACATCAAAATCGAAAATATCTCTAGGAGTATCCCTTACCGCATGATCAACTTGGGTCGACGAGGCGGAGTAATCGTTGAAGACACTTTTGAAGTGCTCACACAGTAGTTTACATTTTTCCAATGAGGTGCAGGCAGTTCTATTACTCAAGTGAATCTCCACTGGTAGCCTATCCTCCTTCCTTTTGAGGTAGAACTACGTCTTTCATTAAGGGTGCCAAATCAAAAAACCAGTCACGTTTTTATGAAATAAAGTTAACGTTAATAACTATTCTTGCCGCGAATGGATTTTGGCGATTTACATACCAAACGAATCGGAAATTCCTTAAGATTTGTTTGATATGCTATACATTAAAATCCTACAGTCTGTATATGGTATAAATTGATGAAAATTGGAAGCATTCCTATTTCCTCATACATTTGTTCTGTCCATTTGCGTGCTTTCCCGAACTGAGCTGTCAATAACGAGCAACGCTGAGGAAAACTTTCATTCTTCGTGAGGAAATCGATTGAACAACATCGAGCGGGACGGCGAGGGATCGAATGCCTTTTTCAAGACAATGGGGGTGAGGAGTATTATTATGGATAAAGTAAAGTTTTCCAATGACCTTTTTAAAGGTTAGAGACGAATGAACTGAAAAAGTTTAAAGTCTCAAACAAGGAAGGAAGGCAAACTTTCAGTATCTTTCTGTATTCAAAGCAATGAATATCGCTTGTTCTTCCTTGTCTTGCGTCATCACATGTTTTCGTTTCGGATTGAGCTGTGGATGCGACCAAATTACTCACTCGCTGATGTCTCTGGCATTGCAATCATTGCATCAAACTGACGCCATTGCATTAGGGTTCTGAGCTACACAATAGTGTGGGGAATCATCAAGCTAGGCTATCGTCAGCTCACCGTGAAAATAAATGTTCTGGAATTTTGTCAGTCATTTGGTTTCGCATGACGGTAGGAAAGCTCTCTCCACAAAGGATGACAGCTAAGCTGATCTAGACTGGCAACATTAACATAAAGGGCTTCTTTTGAAAAGAGCGCAAAACGGAGATAAGTGTGTGTATATTTAGTTGCTTCAAGCCATCGATATATGGATATTTGTATGTTTACGTGCGTGCTTCATAACCCATACGTAAAAATAGTGCATCTTCACTACGCTGAAACCCCATTTGTATCCGTGTGCATTGGCTCTGTAACGATGCAACAATCGCCTAATTTTTTTATGGTATGATTGACGACTGTTTGGTGTTGCAAATTATGCAGTCAAGGAATGGAGATAGCGGGAGGGTAAAATTTACGCTAGGGTATTGGTAACGAATCTCTCTGGGGCAAATATTCAGCCTTTTTTAACATCGTTTGTTCTCTGTTATCGATGCATTGAACTGACGCTATGGTGAAGCAGGTGTTAAGGTTGTGCACCAAAAAATATGTGGGGAATGCCAAGCTATTCAATAAGTTATATTAAGTTAAGTTTGGGCTCGCGTGCCAAAACTGCTTTCAACTAGGATTGCATTTGCGCTAATCTTGATCATAATGAACCAGTGCTACTCTTTTCGAGGTTGTTGAGATTAACAGATAAAGTTTATTTCGTTTATTTAGTCACCAAGAAAGTAAATGTCTAATGACTAAAATTTTGTATGTGATTTGGTTTCGCTAGTCAGTAGCAAAACTTTCTTCCACTAAGGATGACAGCTGCTCTTGTCTCGAGCATGTATTATTCTGCGAGCACAAGAATGAATCACCAAACAATTATAGTCAAATGATTCTACAATAAAAATCATTTCAGGACGACCAAACTGGTAGAATGGTCATTGCAAAATTTTCGAAGCATTATGAAATAATATTCGCAGTTATAAACAGTTATGAATTAAGCTACAGCGTAGTTCTACGTCAACTTTGCGGTCGTGTATTGAACATAACCTCCTATCATTTTTGTTTGTCTTCACAAACGACCAGAACGGCTTTGGATTGCGTCGTAGATTATCCTGTAGACGCCTAGTATACCTTTTGTAAAGGATATAAATTACAGGCTGTATTGATACCTGTAAATGATGTCAAAATGGAGCCCATACCTCAAAGAATTGTGAGGTGCGTGAAAGACACAACGTCCTATCCCTCGCAGTTGACAGTATAACAGTGATGTTGATATTATATACTGGCAACACTAGTTAGCCATACATTGGGCATCATTTCCTCTCACAACAGACAACTGTCGAGCCGGTAAGTCATACTCAATATTTATTCCCTGTGTCGGGTGATTTCACTGTAGGTTTATACCGACTACATTGAGGAACCTGTACAGTAAATATATGAATGCTTCACAAGAATGTATGTGTTTTCATTATTCGATCACTGTTTTGAATCATAATTTGGACGCTTAAGGCATATGATGCAGAAAAAAGATCTAAACTTTATGTATAGGTATTATTTGGTTGATATTTTTAATAAATTAGTTCAATGTGCTTTTAAGCTTTCTACTTTGGTACCTATTTGATTGAAAACATATAAAAATCATCGAATAAAAGGCTTTTCAAATGAAGCGAATAAGAATCAAAATTCAGACACTAAATCAAATTTCGGACCCTTTATTATGTAATTTTTTGTACGAAAATTACATTACACTTGATTATATTTTATAGTTAACTGCGAAACACTTACCAACCAATCACAGTAAACTGTTAACGATGATGAAAACTGATGAAACACGGGCGAAATTTAAATATTTATGAACGGGTAAATTCTACGTGCTCACGCTAAGCAAACGTCAAACACAAATGATAATGAGTAGTGCTGTTGGTTTTTTTTGCCTTCTATATAATAATTCAATTGTAATTCTCAAATAAGGTGATAGTGAAACCAAGGGATTTCTCTAAAGAAGCAATTGTGATATTAATTTTATAGTTATATCATCAGTGCATTAAGCATTTCAAGATATTAGAACAAAGTGTCCGAATTTTGATGTTGTCCGAAATATGATTCAGAACGGTATATTCATTACGAATAATTTATAGCCTGATAAAGTTAAAATTACAAAATTTGGAGAAAATCAGGATCGTCTGAAAAAAGACAAAACTGAGTGTTTGTCGGGATATCAGGAAACCTGTAGAAAGTCTGGAAAAGACTGACAAATCAGAAAGGATGGCATCTTTGCCTGATGGTTATACAATATTATGCGTGAAGCAAGCCGCCAAAAATATGCTAAAACGTAGCGAAACAACCAGCGGGAATTCTTGAAATGGCTCAAAGAGATTTTTTTCAACTACCGAAGCAAAAAAAAAAAGGATGAATTCGCTGAAGGACCTGAACGTTATTCCGAAAACCGAGCTCCTTGAGTACTTCGAAAATTAAAAGAGAAAACTGGGACAAGAATGTTGTTAGAGGGCTACGAAGAGCGCAAAATAATATTGACAAATAAATAAACATGTAACGATAATTTATCCTAATTTCCGCTGGTTCCGAAGATCTATTTTTGTCTTCGTGGAAAACTAAAATGCTTCTTGAAGAAAACTCTCACTTTCGCTCTCTTCGCAACTTCGTTAAAATGAAGCAATTCGTACAAAGTTAAGATAAAATAAACTGACATTCGGCAAGCCGGAAGCCTTACGGCATAACGTAAACAAACTTTCGAACAGTATTGCCAGCGTTGCTGGAACAATCGCCACACATTATACTTGGTAAACACCGTCCGGTAGATAACACCTTAATTGGTGTTTGTATTCCAAACGACGTTGGCCATTATGACTAGAATTTCCATAATTTGTTAGACTGGTTTTTTTACCTCGATGCTTTCTCTCGCCCAATTGATTGTCATTTGAACCATGAACGCCTTGAGGTTTGTGTGCGAGGGTAAAATTTACTGGTGAATGGAAAAATTGACCAGCGGTTTCAATTGTAATACGCTGGCATTTAACACAGAAAACGTCTTAATTAATGTAAATTGAATTAACGATCGAAACACTCTTGTGGGTCGTTGTTGCGTTCCTTACTCACAACGTGATTTCAGGGAAGCTTCAATTATTCAGCATAGACGAACATTATATTTTCAGGAAAAAAATGGGTAGATTATATCTATGATATAACGCAAGGTTGTCGTGGGACTTCCTTAGCCTAGCAATTATTTGTTTGTATTGATTAAAATTTTGATTGAATGAAACAATTTCAGAATTTAATCGAATTCAATATATTTGCTTTGTGAGTAAAAAGATTGTATAATGCCATGGAAGGTCAAATCATGCAATAGATTATATTCTCCGTTACAAGTAAATTTAATGACGGTCCTTTTACGTTTGGTGTGATGACATCTTGGTTTAGATGTCTGTGTTAGACAAACACATTTCAGTCAGAACAAAAATGACCCCGATTTGCATGTATTTGCGATGCCGATTTCCCCAGACACCTTGGTTTAGAAGTTTTTATTAGGTATACACATTTCAGTCGGAACGGAACAAAAATACCCCCGTCTTTCATTATTTGCCATGCCGATTTCTCTAACGCTGCTTGGTTTTGAAGTCTGTGTTAGGGAATACATTTCGGTGCGAACAAAAGTCCTCACACTTTCGTGTGTTTGCAATTCCGATTTCCCTAAGGCTGCTGGGTTTTGATGGCTGTGTTGGGGAAACCGTAAATCGGGCCAATCAAAACGAGGTAGTTAGGGCGTTTAGATAACGCTTAACATTTTACAGTTATTCAATTGTTTATCTAATGAAAAATAACATTTTATTAATTGCGATAGGAGCGTAGAAATATTCCGTGTCGATTGATTCAAACATCTTTCCGATCCAGTAAGAAATGTTCGAGTTATAAGCATTCGGAATCTTTCATTTTTTCCATGTTTAGGTTTTCATTTTACCCCCATATACTCTGGTTAGACGTAGTCCCACGTCAAAAACATTCAAAGTTTTCATTAATAACATTTCACTAGCTCTCGATCGTAGGTCGTTTCGAGGTGTCATGCTTCGAAGCCGGCTGAAGACGCATCTTGTGGGATAAACACCTGCACAAACACACATACACGGCTTTGCGGGCAATTTGTTTCGGCTGTTACCCCTTTTTGGCGGTTAGCGCTGATAATTCGACGGTATATTGGGTTTGCACACCGTTGGTATTTAGAGCGTATCAAATTGTGTTGTAGAGAAAAAAAAAATAGTTTGAAAGTTTTCTTCGATTATGGTCCCGAGGTTACGTTGTGAGCCTCGCTGAATGAGGTTTGAATTTTATTACGGGAGAATTCGGTAATACGGCTAAACTGTTTTGATCGATAAGCGCAGCTTAGCCGGATACCCCATGCTGAGATAATTTGAATTGGAAGGGACATAAACACAATTTCCTAGCCAGGAAGCATTGCGCGGTCGACAGCCGCCTGGCAATGCATAAACATGGTTCGGTTTTATTCAAAGCATTTTTCCGCGCATTGGAACTCTTGCTTCGGTTTGTTTTGTTTTTCTTATGCTTCTCGCCTTGGTTCGGAAATGCGCTCATGCACAGCTGGCATAGTTTTATGCGAGTGCGATTGTTATCAGTGGAATATGTAAACTGATGGAAATGTTCATTTCCATCATGAATAGTTTGAGAAAAACATGACAGAGCTGAACATGTTGAACTTAAACAAATGTGAGCAAATGAACACACCACTCGCGTTTTCAAGCTCACTTTTTTTTTCTTCAGCACGATTGACATGAATCGAAAATAGGATTAATGACAGCGTTTACTCAATGAAGAAACAATTTTCTCCTAACAACCATTGTTCGCACATTCATAACTATCACTTAAGATGCAATTGTGCAACGCGTTGCGTTGCGGCCTGCAGAATTGATCCATGTTATTGTCATCGCACTGCTTGAGGAAAGGTGAAAAAATGAAGAAACAAAACTAAAGGGGCGGAAAATTTATGCCTTGCCGCGCAAGTGATGAAGGATTGATCTGTTTTTTTTTATTCGTTCGTCGGCTTTCCCTGGTGTTGTTTGTTAGTTGCGTAACTTGCGAAATGAATTGGCAAGATCGCCAGAGGAAAGCTTACAACTAACAAACGTTATGCAATCACGAAAAATGCCTTGAATCGTTTTAAAAATGCAGCACTCTTTTCAGTGGCTCATCCACAGAATTAGCAAAGCGTTAACAAAGCGACAGAATGCGATATATTAATAATGTATCGATCCATCCACTAAAGCGTTCAACTGTCATCGTTAACAGAAAATTGTTCATTACAATTTGTACTCTCGAACTCGAACAAGGCTAGTATGTGTATGATCCTTGGGGGAATTCGTCTAAATTGTGTCTAAACTGTTTTTGATCCACATACCCACAAACGCATAACAACGTTGGGCATGAACCATTCATCCCACGAACATTCCGGAACCTAATTTATTCAAACTATGAATCTATCGTGAAAGAAAAGCTCTGTGACATTTTTTGACTGGAACGGAAACAAATGAAAGCTGAATCTTAGGTTTGTTCAATTCGTTATTGCTTTTGTTACAAACAATATTGATTTAACCCACAAAAATTAGAAGGGGATGTGCCTTGGCGTAGTACTTGACGTAGGATTGTGATTGCTGGAAACAATTGCTTTTGGATGGAACTCTTTTTTTAATGCTCCAAATGATTGCTTTGAAAAGTGCCGTCTGTTATATGAATTGAATAACCTTAAAGCGGGTTGTAGAAATTGAACTTATAGAAAAAATCCGGTTTCATTAATTATCAATGCTGTCACAGAAATATAGAAATATATTCAAAACTAGCTGACCCGACGAACTTCGTCCCGCCCAAAATAGATTTTTTTGATTTGAATACTTTCAAACGTTTTCTTACTAAGTGAACGTTAGTGAGTCCAATCACTAAACTCTTCATTGATTGATTACCGTTTGACCCTTTACAATTTCCTTTTACTATAAATTGTCTAGTACTTCTATAAAAATTCGTCCTTATCTATCTATCTATATATATAAAAATGGAGTGATGTCTGTCTGTCTGTCTGATTCTTATAGACTCGGAAACTACTGAACCGATCGACATGAAAATTGGCATGTAGGGGTTTTTGGGGCCGGGGAAGGTTTTCGTGATATTTTGAGACCCCTCCCCCTCTCTAAGGGGGGGGGGCTGCCATACAAATGAAACACAAATTTCTGCATTACTCGGAAATTAACCAAGCAAACGAAACCAAAGTTGGCATGTGAAAGTTTTAGGGTGCAATAAATGTTTCTATGATGGTTAGACAGTCCTTCCCCCACTCAAAGGGGGGGCTGCCATACAAATGAAACACAAATTTTTGCATTACCCGAGAATTAATCAAGCGAATTAAACCAAATTAGGCATATGGAAACTTTAGGGTGCAATGAATTTTTCTATGGTGGTTAGATACCCCTCCCCCCTCTCTTAGGGGTGGCTGCCATACAAATAAAACACAAATTTCTGCATTACTCGAGAATTAATCAAGTAAATGGGCGGGACGAAGTTTGCCGGGTTAGCTAGTAATATAAAATTATTTTCAAGATTCTTCAAGCATTTGGTAACAACATGTTTCTCTGTTGCATGGAATACATGTTTGATACAGAGAATATTACAGAATGAAGACAGCTCAAATCTTCCCGTTCCTTCCTCGGGTTTAGGGCACACCAACATATAGGAATGCGTTATTCCGTCTGAAAATCCTTTTCCACTTTCGAACAAAAATTAATTTCGTTAGCGCCAGCATCAAATGGACTAACAACGCTTAGCTAATTGTAGAACATATGGAAATTCAATTTTCCGAATTTTCCGATTTTTCTCTCCGCTATATCGATCTACGGGAAGAGACGAATACATCGAAATATAGATGACTCAAATTGAACCATTCCTTCCTCGGGTTTTGCGCTTACCAACACATTTGACTTTCCATTTTTATTTATAGATATAAGATATGGAAAAGCGTTATTTCGCCTGAAAATGCATTGCCACTTACGAACAAAGATCAATTTCGATAGCGCAAATATTGAAAGGAGTAACAACGCTTAATATGATGTAATTTTCGAACATGTGGGAATTCAATTTTCCGAATTTTCCGACCTTCCTTCAGGATTTTCCGAAAATTTTCCAGTTTTTCTCTCCACTTTATTGATCTACGGGAAGAGACGTTTACAATAAAATGAAGAAGGCTGAAATCGGACCATCCCTTCTTCGGGTTTTCCGCTTACCAACAGATTTTTCCTTACATTTTTATTTATATAGATTTACTAGATTTTACTCTTCGTTGTCTCGTTGACTACATCCTTCTCCGGAGCGTTATCGGTGGTTGACGTGATTACATATGCATTCACGGCACACTGTCACTACCACGAAAAATTGCATTTTCACATGAAAGCTTTAATGAAAGAAAGGTAACCACAATTGTCTACGTCACAAAGTCGAAAGCGAAAATTTTCTTTTCATAATCAAATACAGGGTCTTTCAGATTAAACGCTCACGCAAAAAAAAAATCGAATAGCTCCTCATAAAAAAAAATTTCGCTCCGTCGATGGTAACACTGCATTCCCCACTTTAGGACGATAATATTCGGCTACTCGTTCAGTCTGATCGAATGGTTTGTAGTGTCAAGATGTACAATTTACAAGAACGTGTATTTTCAGTGAAATCGTATTACTCGAGCAACCGAAGGCTTAATGAAACTTTGTCCTCTTATGGTAAGAATTTCAACATTTCTCGTCGTCGATTACTTCCTCTGGGGGTACGTGAAGGACCGTTCCTATGTTAATAAGCCACAAAATTTGGAGGAACTTGAAGAAGAAATAACTCGTAATTCCAACAGCATCGAAGTCGTAATGTTAGAGTTGTGCATGAAGAATTTTGTTCGCCGTTTAAAACCCGTTATCGAAATAAATTATGTAAAAAAATCTTTTCAAGTTAAACGGTTTCATTGTGATTAAACATAACAATATACTAAAAGCTAGAAAATAATTAGGCAAGTAGCAGTTTGTAAAAAGTGACGAACCAGCCAAATGAGTTGAAAATCACTAGAATACAGATATTATATATATATATATATATATATATAAATATATATATATATATATATATATATATATATATATATATATATATATATATATATATATATATATATATATATATATATATATATATATATATATATATATATATATATATATATATATATATATATATATATATATATATATATATATATATATATATATATATATATGGCCATTGGTGGGTTTCGGATAACTGTGTTCTACTAGTCAAACCCTTTCGTTTGATGCCCATATTGTTGGGGTTTTGAGAAAATATGTAGCCCGCCATTATGTAGTGGATTTGCATTTGTCATAAATAACTGTGTTCTACTAGTCAAGCCCTTTCATTTGATACCCATATTGAGAGAGTTCTGAGAAAATGTGTGATTCGCTATTTTATAGCGGTCGCCATCTTGGATTTTCAAGATCATGAAATACACAGTTTTATAGTGACTGCAGAGACTTGTTAATTCTTTTTTGATTTGTAGTTAATTGAGTGTACCTTTTATCAGATTTTCATCCCGGAAGTTCTTATTTAAACAAAAAATTAATACAAATAATTGGTTGATGTTCATTGCATATTGAAATTATGTGGCACAAAATCTGTCTGGAAAGCCATGATTATCTTAAAAGAAAGTCAATGAAGAGGATCTATCAAAGCAAAAGCAAAAATTAGGCGAAAATTGCCGAATAATGAATATTAAATAATGAGACTTGTACAGAATTTATTGGAAATTTCAAAACTGCCTTTTGGTTAGGGAATAATCGCATTATTGAAAAAGTATTCATTAAAAAAGGGATATTTTTCAATCTATCCAAACTTTTTCCTGTAGTAATTGGATTTACTATTGTCTTGGTTAATAAAATACTGTGTTAATCAACAAAATCTTTAAAAAACAGAAAAAAATCGTTTTTTTCTTTCCAGTATTGTTATCCACTAAACCTACATACAAAAAGATAGTATTTAAGTATTACATCTAAAACCTCGAAGCTTTATAATGATGTATATACCATCTTCATGCGTTGATTTTTCACAAAGTTACAGCGTTTCCAAAATCACTTTAAAACTTCGACTTCGCGCTCCGTTCCCAATATTTTGTGTCGAGTGTAGAATCAACGACAACGGCAACGGCATACTAGGGATTAAAGGCATAGTTTTATTTAAATATTATTATTTAAGTATTATTTGATTCCAATTAACACTTTTCCATGTGACACCGACTATTCCCATAATAGGTACACTTATTACGAAACTCCAGAAACACTATTACCATAATGGGTACATGGAAGTGGCAATTTCAAACATGTTTTTTTTATACAATTTAGTCAATTAATCATAGAAAAATCAGTGAGAATCTTGAAAAACAGAGTTCAAACTGCTAGAAAAAGAATAATTTTGTATATCTTTGAACTAAAATAGAGTATTTATTCGCCAATTTTTGCAAGTTGGTGACATATGTCCTCCGTAATTAGTACACTTACCCTATAAAATTTTGATTTTTTTTTAATTTTGAGACTGGTTTTATTTCTATTTAAATATGTGTGTATGTGTTTTTTTATATTTGTGATTTTTTTCCAGAAAATTTCGAGAACTGCGTGGAACGAAAATATCCAATAATTTTTTAAAAATATTTTTTGTTTCAGTTCAATCATTTGGTTCAGACAGGGTTGCGGTTGTTTTCAATCTCGTTGACTTTCGTAGGAAAAAGTGATAAAAATGAGTTTCCGACATTTTTAATCGCTAGTGATGTGCTATTTAGTGTCGAAAATTATTTTACATGTTCATACATGTCGCGCTGCTCCGTCCAGTTTATTGGTGTGCATGTGAGCAGTGTGTCTTGTCGTAGTGATACAATACGGTACCGCAACTTATGAAAAAGGCCTTCAGCCATCTTGGAATTTGTATGTAAACAATCTGCAATATTTTGCAATATGTTTTTTGCTTCTTGTGTGTGGAATTGTTTTGGTGGCAATAAGAGCATTGAAAAGTTGAAAGGTAAGTCTTTTACGGTTAAAGTTAGGTTTGCAATATACTCTATCATATTACATGTATTAGCTCAAGAGAATAAATCGACTCTCGGTGTCGGTCGGTGATGGAGATATTTTTCCCGCATCGGTTAATTGTTCGATTAATTCAAATAATCGAATATCTGAAATTTTAATCGAGTAATTTTGTATCAAATAATGAAAAATCTAAATATGAATACATCGAATAATAATTAAAGTAATCGCGATTAATAAAATAGGGAATATTTTTTCCAAAAAATACAGTGCAAAATTTGTTTAACCGTCGGTGTTTCGTCGAAATTCATCGAATATGCTAAACCATTCACGGTTGAAGCATAAAAATGATTCCCTGCTGGTGGGGGATACTGTGAAGAAGAATTCAGGGTCTGCAGGAGTAACATGCGGACCTGAAGAAGGTGGTCTCAACTCCCATTCTAAAATAGTAGTATTCATACTCCGGGTGCCAAGGAAAATATACCATACTAGTGGTCAATGATTGTATAAATATACTTCTTTTGAACTAGTAGTTATATGGAAAAAGCAGAAAAATACACACAAATAAGATATTTCAACAACATTCGAAGAATAGGTAATTTTGAACAGAAAACATTTTATGTTGGTACAATAGAAATATTGTGCATCATTTTCATGGTGTGCTCTTTTTTCAATCGTCCTCAACAAATTATGAAATAGCAAATTTATCAATATACTGAAATACCATTTCATCCAAGAACCATTATTCTGCAACATGTTTATTTCAAAATTATATTTAATGTAACTTTTAAAATGATGACATCATTTTTTTATTATAAATGACTGTTCGTTTTGATTACAAGAAATAAATATTCGCTCGATTAATCGAATACTGAAAGACAATTAAAAATTTAAATTTAAAAATGACCTCACGATTAATCGATTAAACGAAAAATGTAGACATCTCTATTTGCAGTCAAATCCCTTTCCACAGTCCTCTGTATATTTATACCGTTTCCTCTCGCGCACTTATTGACGACACGGTCACACCTATAGTTCACACATCTTGCGGCTAGCTAGCGAAACTTATGTCAGTACCCACCCAGTTTCCTATATTTTCGAGCGGTTATAGGTACAAAGTGGACCGAGCGACGGAAAGTGCTACAAAAGTGCTGGAACCATACCCCGCCTTGCCTCCCCACAGGCAGCACTATCTACACTTTCAATTATAATTGTATGCGAGTATTTATACTGAGCGGAAAGGCATCACTGCAGCGATAGCTTTTCTCCTTCTCGTTGAACTGTCAACACATGAAACATGAAAGTGTTAAAGAAACAGTCGCCAATATCAGCTGGTTTTAGGGATTCTATTCTCAATTGGAATTCTGCTCGGTAAAACAACACAGAGAAAACTTCCAATCGAAGTATGGACAGGTAACAGAAGTATTTTGTTTCATTGCTTTCGATCTACAGAACATTTTACCTCTATCTCATATTTTTCAGAAACCCTTAAACTCTCAATGGCGCAGCAATATTCCGTTGCAATCGATACGGACGATCGAAGGAAACTTTAAGTGCAGTTTTCATCAAATTCTGCAAACGGCAGACATCATCGGGTAGAAGTGATGTGAGGACGGAGAAGGTGGTTTCTAGAGATGGGCAAAACAGTTCACTTTGAAGAACGGTTCACTCACTAACCGTTCATCTAAGTGAATCAGTTTTTTTGAACCGTTCTTTCGCTCTTTCGTTCAGCGATTTTAAGAACAACATAGAATGTTGGCTGGAACCCAACATCAATAAACAGCTATTATTTGATATCGTTGGATTGGATAGTGTACGTATGGGATTTATATTTTTGAAATTTAGTGGGGAAAGATAACCTGCTTCATTAAAAGTCGCAAACTGTATGTGAAAATATGTTTATCGGCCGACAAAAATTGTGTAATAGTTTGATGCGCACAAAATATGTGCAATTTTTCATATTTCATACTTCATTTTTACACACAGGTTCCATGTAAAATCATATTTCATAATGTTCATTCAGGGAAAAAAATCAGCAGCGATTTTCACTAACAATCAATCAAATAAATAATCACGATAACATGTACACGCAATAGGTCAAACAACGAATTGAAAGCAACGAAAAAACTTTTTTCTCAACATGCCCTCACTATAAAATTTTATGTTTACCTAATCCATGAATCGCCCCAGCTTCCCCCAGATTTTTTCTGATAACCAGAAAGTATATGAAGTTTTGCTTTTAAAACTACAAAAATCTAATTTAATTTTTAACCCAAAATTGAGAATACATTAACAAAATAAACCCAGCGTTACATGCATTTTGCTCATAAATGACAAATCGTTTTATTTTCCTTACAAGCGTTCTCGTTATATTTATCCATTCCGCCCAGCGCAAATCAGTTCAGCTGCACTCGTTCGTTCGCAAACAATTTGCCCTCAAACACGTCGTACTCAAACAGTTCGTTCCCAAACAGTTCACTCTCAATCAGTTCTTTCCCATACAGTTCACTCGCAAACAGTTCGTTCACAAACAGTTCACTCTCCAACAGTTCACTCTTAAACAGTTCACTCTCAAACAGTTCACTCGCAAACCGTTCTTACGGAATCAGTTCGTTCACAAAACGGTCGCTCGCAATCAGTTCGTGGGGAGAACTATCGTTCTTTGAAAAAGAACGACCGCTCGTTCACTCTTTTCGGCGAACTAGTTCGTTCGTACCGTTCGTGAACGGTTTGCCCATCTCTAGTGGTTTCGAAGAAGACAAAAACTCGATCTGTGTCAATAAGGAAACATTATGCAGTAGCTGCAACCAGCCATCCACTGAAATCCCAATAGTCGATGATGAATTCTCCTGCTGTCGCTGTAGAGCACAAGATGCGACGAAAACAATTGAGCTGAGAGTGGATAAAGTTCCGAAGAAAATTTGCACCTGTCAGGGATTTGCTGCTGACAACATGAACACTGCAAATGTTTGCTTTCAATTTTAGTGGCATTGTATTAAGTTTGAAAGCATTGTATGAAAAATAAATGTTTGTAAACAACGTAATTTTATTTTTTTTTGTTCCTTGGAAACTTTAAACTTTCTTCAAAACAAATACCGCCATAATAAGGTTCGAGCAGTTTTTCAATCGGTCGACGCGGTGCCAGATTGGCACAGGTTTGGCTCGTAATTGGTTGTCGAATACGAAGGGTAGGTCGACAAAATCATTGCAAAATGGCACGATATCGGCATCGTTGTCGACACCATTTGTTGGGACCGATTCGACACAACAATGTAGAGTGGGTAGTAGTGATTTAATATGCCTCAGTTGCATCCAAGCTTGTATCAAAGCAATCTTCCTGCACGGTGATGTGCATTTTCTGTGTAAAAGATTGCACTCCGGAGCAGAAAATTTGCACTCGGGAAATAATTTGGTGAGATCGTTCTGTATTATCAAGCAGAATAATATTATAACATTGTGCCCAGAGCGTATATCTGTATGTATATTATGTGTACTTTATTTTTATTGTATTTTGTTTACTTTCTAGTGGAACTAGAAATAATAATAGGAAGGTTTCATTGGTTGTTTTTCTATACTATTAAATTATTTTGATTTGGTAATGGAGAACTTTCTATATGTTTAGTCCTGACTATTTTTCACGATCTATTATCATTATTTGCTCATTTTTTCCATAATTCATCAACTCTCGTTCCATTGATTCTTTACTTAAGTCTTAGTTTGCTTCCGTTATTCTGTCGTGTTGGAATATAGCGATTGAATTTCGATAAAAAGCGCGTCCGATTAACACTAGAATATATGGTTGGTCCAAATAATAAAACAGGTTTTCCTTTTTAAGATTACCTGAAGATTATCTCTGCCGCGTGTTGTGACAATTGAGATTTTTAGATTTTCGTTTCGACGATCATCGATAACCTCCGACATCGCGATTTGAGAATAAAATAGAGTACTTGGCGTGAAAAGCCATAGAATATATCGCCGATTTGATCCATTGTAGTGGAGTTCTTTCGGTTACCTTCTAAGGTAGCTTAATAAAAATCCAACAATTTCAGAATACAAGAGAGTATTTTCGGTTACCTTCTCAGGTAGCCCATTCAGAACCTTCAGGGATTACAATAGAGCACTAGGCGCGAACGATCTCATAATATATCGTCGATTCGAGCCGTTATAGAGGAATTCTTTCGATAACATTTTTAGGTAACCTAATATTAATAATCTCCGGCGGCAGGGTCCGTGTTAACATAATCACATCACTTACCGCAGTGAATCCTGATTTTAGAGGCGACCCTTCTGGCCTTCGGGCGGCGAATATCATACTAACATTCCTTCCCTTCCCCTGGTGACTGTAAGGACGTGGCCGGCGTCGTTATTGACCATTTGAAGCTCGAATCACCGAAAATTGCACAACGAGAATGATTTGCTAGTCGCAAGCGTCATTCTGTGTGTTCTTTGTGCAATTTGGTTGGTTCAGGTCAATCACGGAGAGCAACTACGAATTGTACAGTCTACCCAAGCTCAAGCTCAAGCAGGTTTCACGCGGAAGTTGAGCCTTGGTGAGCTTTCACAAGAGCCAACCCTGAGCGTGATTGACCTCAAAATTGAGTGTGCCATAAAATTACCTTGAAAGCCTAACTACAAAATCTACCGAAGGTCAGAGCAGAGACCGAAATATTACCCGTTTGTCTTCTGGAAGTAACAATGAATGTAGCTGTGATGATCACCACTTCTTCAGGTGGGATCCTTTGTCTTGAAAATTTCTGGCGTCTATTCACCATTTTCAACAAATGCAATGCAGAGAAACCAAATAAGTACCAGAAGAATAAGAGCGAGAAGCAGATCATTCGCGGTATAGAAACCGACACTGTGCATGACCATGTATTAATCAAAATTTACAACGATTTTTGCCGATAAGATATCGCCGCCACATGCAACGGATCGGTTTTTCTTATCTTGCCTTCTCTCTGGTCGATTCGTTCGCGCACGGAGTAATATTAATTTAAAACCAAATTAATCACCCTCCAGCACACACCCCGACACACATCACCCAACCAACCCAAATTATGGCGGCTTTCTTCGCATTTCACTTGCCGCAAGAAGCAACACCCAATTTTGTTTCCACTCCACTTCCTCCGAGGTGTGTATATATGCCGTTGCAGATAATGCCACTCAGCCGAGCATCATTGGGCGCTGTGATTAAGTTTAGCGGGCGAGAGAGAACCATCATCTTTCAACCAGCTATATGTTCCACACCACGAGGCCACTCCACAAGCTTCGACTGATGTTCCACATAATAAGACGTTGCGGTGGAGTTTCTTCCCATCGTTTCTGGGCAGAATGTGTTGTGCCAAATATTGGTCATAAAAAGTAATAATTCGGAAAACATGTTCCAACCGACGACTGAACACTGACCCACATTTTTCTTTCTTTCCATTTTTCTCTGTGGTTTTGAAGATTTACAACGGCCAGGTTCATAAACGCGTCTCGATGGGATAATCACAGTAAATACACTTACGATTCATCAGTCGTTCCTACATGATCGCGTGAACTTACCTGGAAAGAAAAGATAAAATTATATCTATATAAGTTTTTCTGTTGTAATAATTTGATGTCGTTTAATTAATATCATAATTCATAAAAGTCATACAGTATTGAGGTGTTTTGATCATACAGAAAATATAAGAAGCAGAAGAAAAGAATATTGCTGGTAAAAACCAGCATCGCGTCGGATCCTCTTCGTGGGACTTCAAGGGGAACGCAACCATTAACTATTAACACACGAGCCGACAGGAAGACCTACAAACGATACCGGTGCTGATTTTCTACAATAATCGCTTCGCGCTTCGTTTGCACTCCCCTGGAGAACACAACAGTGTTGACAGATTTACACCGCAGACTGACCAGAATAATTCAGCAACAAACGAGAAGCAAAAAGTTATTGCGTGTTAATTCACTAGATTGTATTATAGCGCTTTTAGTATGGGAGCGTGTTTTGGTCAGATTTGGCAAAATAAATTTACCGAATCAATTTCCGATTGAGTGACCGAGAATTGCCTTTTACGAAATTATTCTGAACTAACATCATTGATATTGTTCTTTATTTGAAACTAGCTGACCCGGCAAACTTCATTCCGCACAACATTTGTTTTTTGTTATCAATACCTTCAAACGTTCACGTTTTCTTACTATGAGCAAGTTCATGGGTCCAATCGCAGAACTGTTCATTGATTGATCTTCTAATCGACACCGTTGAATTTACCTTTTACTATAAAATTCCTAGTATTTCTAACAAAACTCATCATTATAATATTAGATTATTTTCAGACACAATTCTCGTTCAAGATTTTTCAACCACTTGCAAATAACATGTTTCTTCGTTACATAGAATAAATGGTTTATACAAAAAATATAATAGAATAAAGACAGCCATAAATGCGTGCGTGCGTTTCATCACATTAAAATCCATTTCCAGTTCGAACAAAGATCAATTTCGCTAGCGCAAACATCAAATGGACTAACAGCACTTGTCACTATGTAACTGTAAAAACATGGGAATTTAATTTTCCGAATTTTCCCTTTTTCCTTCAGAGTTTTCCGAAAATTTTCAATTGTCATGTTTGGTTGAAATATGTGTAATATTTTTATGGGACCCTCTCTCCATTCCAGTAGAGGGAGGGGTGTCATACCATCATAGAAACATTCCCCCTCCCCTCTCAGAAAGATGGGAGGAGTGTTGAACCACTTTAGAAATGTTTCTCGCCCCCTAAAACCTCCACATGCCAAATTTGGTTCAGTTTGCTTTATTAGTTCTTGAATTACGGAGAAATGTATGTTTCATTTGTACGGTAGACCCCCCCCCCCTCAGAGAGAGGGGAGGAGTGGCTATTCACCATGGAAACGATTCGTGTCCCCTAAAACATTCTCATGACAAATTTGGCTCCATTTTGGCGGTTTATTTGAACCCCTATGTGGTTTGACGTAGTATCTATAGTGAAAAACGTACTTTTTCGTTTATTTCACGCCATCCTCAAAAGATCCGAGATAAAAATTTAAAAAAAATACTGAATGTGCATCTTACTACGGTGTATCAAGAAAAATTATCTAAAAAAAATTTCATCAAAATTTTTAGTACTAAAAAAAATATTTAAATTCTGAAAAACATTTTTTTTGGGATTTAGAGATTCAGTACTACTCTAATTCATATTTAAATGTGCTCTTACGGCTTTTCTAGATTGATAAATAAAAAAAAATACACAGTACAAAAAATTTTATAGATTTTCTGGCATTTCGAAATTTTGAAAAAAAATATAACTTTGAGACCCACTCCTGCTCAAATTTTTATTTAAATGCGTTCGTATGTGTCTTTTTTCTACATGTGGCGTAATTTTTCCTGCACTTGTGTGACACAAAAATAATTTTCTTCATCGTCTGCATTATTATTTTTATTTTTTTGAAATCGATTATTTTATTGTATTCGTGGTTTTCAATTGAAAGATTAAAATTTAAAAAAACAAATCGGATTTGTGATCTCAAAGTTATATTTTTTTTTCAAAATTTCGAAATGCCAGAAAATCTATAACATGTTTTTGTACTGTGTATTATTTTTTTTATTATTTTATTTTTATTATAAGATATTTGAAAAAAAAACAGCTTGAAGATATTTATCAATCTAGAAAAGCCATAAGAGCACATTTAAATGTGAATTAGAGTAGTACTGAATCTCTAAATCCCAAAAACGAATTTTTGATGAAATATTTTTTTGATAATTTTTCTTGATACACCGTGGTAAGATGCACATTCAGTATTTTTTTCAAATTTTTGACGTAGGACTACGTCTAACCGGAAGATATAGGGGGTGAAATGGAAATCTAGGCACTGAACAAGTAGGAAAAAATGCAAGATTTGGAACGCTTATAACTCGAGCATTTCTCAATAGATCGCAAAGGTTTTTGCATCAATTGATAGGAAATATATCTACGCATCTATCATAACGAATAACATTTCATTTTTCTTGAGATAAATAATTGAATAATTGTGAAATATCAAGCATTGTCAAAATGCACTATGTGCCCATTTTTGATTGGTCCATTTTGTGCTCATCAAATCGTACCGACCAAAACGGGCAACCAGAGCAGCAGCGAAATAGAATGAAGCACGATTGGAAAGGAAAAAGAAAAAAAATGAACGAAACATTGGTCGCAGTCTCACACATGCGTAATTCTCGAGCCAGCCAGTCAGCTTAAAAATCTCCGCTCCGCTGCCGTAACGATCATTCTTTGTGTGGACACCGACTGGACAACATCGTTGCTGGACGAGCTGGATGGCGAGGGATCGAGTACCTTTCTCAAGGCAAGAGGGCGGAGGTGGTAGCGCTGGAGTAGAGTAGAGTAGAGTTTTTAAAGGGCCTTTCTCAAGGCTAGAGACGAATGAACTGCAAAAGTTTAAAGTCTCTATAATTCAAGACCTTCTTTCCTTCCGTAACGATCATTCTCATCCAAACCGTACACCACATCGGTTCGCATCACAACAAATCAACAAACCAACCCAAGCAGCCATGTCTGGACATGGTAAAGGAGGAAAAGTGAAGGGAAAGGCAAAATACCGCTCGAACCGTGTTGATCTGGAGTTCCCCGCAAGGGTAGCTAGGCCGAGCGCGTTAGTACCAGTGCACCAGTCCACCTATCAGGCGACATATAGTTTCGGCCGCCGAAGTGATCGAGTTAGCTGGCAAAGCTGCTCGCGACGATAAGAAAACCCGCATTCGGAACAGAACACATTCGGTTCGGTGGACATCAAGACAACAACAGGCAGTTGCGGCGAGTGGCGAGTGCAATCGCAATCGCAAAACGGCAGCAGGTAGCAGAAGAAAAAAGTTTGTTCTTTATACAAACTGCTTTGGTGGCAAATCCAGAACAAGGCGGCATCGAGGGCGTTCGAAATGGTTTTTTTCAAAACCACGAGTACTAAGTTTTCTAAATTGGAACCATTCCATAAAACAAGGCGCTTTTCAAGGCCATTAAACCTTCCTAAAAAGAGTTTAGGAAATACAGTTCAATGCTTTCTAAAACATTATCCAAAATAATAATAAAACACAAATTGATTTTTTCATAATTTGTTTGCCAGGATCTGATGAGTATGTGAATTTGGCAGTTGTTCTGAGCTTATTGATAGTTGGGGACTTTCCTGATTATTCAATTTTCACCAATTCTTAAATTGTTTCCAAATTGAAAGTACAGTAATTTACAATTAGTTCGACATTTAGCTAATTGGACGGACATGTAATTCGACTTATTTAGTTGAACATTTTTGTAAACATAGAGATCCAAATTATGACCCCACATTGAAAGTCGACACTGTACCACTGTCATCGCAAATGTTCAATTCCAGGTTAAAATCGCCTCCAATGTGACACTGAGTGGCGCTTCGGCACGTCGCATTGAATGTAATTTACTGTACAACATGTCACAAAGCTGGATGGGAAGAAATTTTCCAACTGTGAAAGCTGTGGCGAGTGGCAAACGCAATCGCTAAACAGAAAGGTTTAGCCGAACAAGATGGGGATATCGAGTGATAACAAAACAATAAACTCTTTAGATTGAAGATAATTTTGTGATCCTGAAAAGGACCCTTTTTAGCCTGCATGTGAATCCAACGAGCGAACAAATCGTAATGAATGAATTTTTTTGCCATCGCTCCCTTTTAACGCTCATTCGTTCGTCTCGTTGGACTCGCCCCTTTGGCTGAGTCTGCCGATTTGTCTCTATCCTGTGAGTGTGTACCGCTAGAGTGCAAAAAGCGCGCTGATGACCACCTATGTATTCCCTATCACAGCCATCATTTTGATTGTACGATATGTGCATACGCCAAAAGTTGCCCGGCGTTGATAAGTACAAAGGTTTCAGAAAAAAACGCAAAAACACAACGCCAAAGGTTCTTTTCAGAACCACCAACATGTTCATAAAGAGTAAACAGTAAACTAATCCATTTTTCAGGTAGATAGGTAGGTATTCACGTAGGAGAAGAAAATAAAACAATATATTTGAAATATATATTTAACAAAAGCTGTCCCCTTTGTATAGTCCTACGTCACTCCGGTTATGTCCCCGACATTACCCACCCGTCTTTTTTTTCGATAGGTTTGATTTTCAAAATAATTAGTTTCAATCAAATTTGGTTTTTTTGACGTGGGACTACGTCTAACCGGCATATACGGGGGGTAAAATGAAAACCTAAACACAGAACATGCAGGAAAAAATGCAAGATTTCGAATGCTTATAACTCGAACATTTCATACTGGATCGGAGAGATGTTTGCATCAATTGATAGGGAATATTTCTACGCATCTATCGCAATTAATGGAATGTTATGTTTCATTAGATAAACAATTGAATAACTGTGAAATGTTGAGCGTTATCTAAACGCCCTAACTAACGATTTACGGTTTCCCCAACACGACCATCAAAACCAAGCAGACTTGTGGAAATCGGCATTGAAAATACATGATAGTAGGGCGAGCTTTTGTTCCCACCGAAATGTGTTCCCTAACAGAGATTTCAAAACTAATGTGCCTGCTGAAATCGGCATTGCAAATTCATGCAGGTCGGAGGTATTTTTGTTCTATAGAAGTTGAAGTTGTTGATTCATGCAAGCCGGGGGTATTTCTGTACCCGCATTTTTGTTTTGCATAGCGGGTACGGGTACGCGTACAACGTTTTTGCTCGATTATTCAAGATTGCATTGAAGGATATGCCTTTATATGTTCAGCTCACATAATTTCTAAGCACACCATTTGATGATTAGGCAAAATGTTGATAACCATTTGCTGCGATAACGCCTATTGATTAAACAATATGCGTTTAAGGTACATGTCCGAAACTGAGTGCCTAAAGTTCATCAATTCAAGCAAATTCGCAGTTCGAGAAGTACATACACTTGAGAGATGCAAACTTTAGGGGTAAAAGTAAAATAAATAATCGTTTGATAATCCTTCCGTTCACATATTTTGTCCTAGGCATCATACCAAATGTAAAAGGACTGTCATTAAATTTACTTGAAACGAAGAACTTAATCTATCACAATGCATGAATCGACCTTACATAGCCTTTGTACAATCGTTTTACTCATATTTAATTGAATTGGGAAATTGTTTCATTCAATCAAGAATTCAATCAATACAAACAAATGATTGCTAAGCTAAGATAGTCATACGTCAACCTTGCGGTTATATCATAGATATAACCTACCCATTTTTTTTTCTAAATCTTTGATATTTTTGATTGAACACTGCAATAATTTCCTACATTTCATTCTTTAAGTAACATTTTGTAGGTCCTATAGATTTTTAGGTAAGATTTTTCGAAAAAAAGTAGAAAAAAAACTCAAAATTCCAAAAAAAATCCCACTTAAGAGCAACAACAAAAAAATGTTGATTGAAGAATGAAGTGTAGGAATTATTCATGTTTTTATTAAGACGTATCAAACAATTTTGAAAATGAAATTTTATTTGGAAAAAAAATTAAAAATTAAAATCCATTCTTCTCAAAAATGTTTTTGAATAAAATAAACATGAATAGACCATACAATTACCAACAAGTCGCTGCTACAAGAAAAAAGTTTTCCCAGCAACAACTTTTTTATGTTTTCTTTGAAAAATTAATTCTGAATTTGAACTCGTAACATTTTTATGTGTAAAAATTTATTTTTTGTTATCAATATATCGCAATATATCAATATATGTTTTTTTGTTATCAATACCTTCAAACATTCACGATTTCTTAGTATCAGCAAGTTCATTTTTATATATATAGATACCTTATTTTCCATACAGCTGGCGATTTGTTTTTGGGGCACTTTTTACTCCCTTACCCGGCCAGACCCTTTGTGTCTGTACACTAGAATGCCCTCTCAAAAGAAACCAGAAGGTGTTTCGGAGAAAACTCCTCAAACTTCCGCAAAAACAATTCTTTCTGCCATTATTCAACATCCGTTGCATTACTCGTCCGTAACCGGGCTCGGTAGCCCTTCTGGCGACGGAGTTTTCTCTTCCTGGAAGAGAGCCGCACGCGGCCGGCAGGGTTCGATCTCTTGTGGGCAACGCGCTAAAAAGTATGTTGGTGGTATCATATCTAATTAAAGTGC
Source organism: Toxorhynchites rutilus septentrionalis (assembly GCF_029784135.1). Classification (NCBI taxonomy): domain Eukaryota; kingdom Metazoa; phylum Arthropoda; class Insecta; order Diptera; family Culicidae; genus Toxorhynchites; species Toxorhynchites rutilus. The sequence continues at coordinate 169,938,988 of NC_073744.1, forward strand.
CGCAGCGGTGGCGCGAAAATTTCCTCACCGACACGAACCGTACTTATTCGAACCAGAAGCGTGTGAGATTCGAGCAGATGCAAACACTGTTCCACGGTCCGGCGTGATAGCCAGGGTGGAAACAATAATGATGGTTATTTTTCTGCAGAAAAGTGCTGGCGATGGCGATCAGCTTGCGATGCTGCCTGTCTTCGGTATCGACTGGGGAATGCGGGGAAATGAATCACACCAATCGATGCGATCACACACCCGCACGCACGCACTCACGAATACGTTCCACATGCTGAACCAGAACTAATCGTATGTTTTTGCGTGAAATTATCGGTCGGAAATAAATTCCATTCACGGAATGTAGGACAATTCTTGAGGTTAGCCTTATGATATGCAAAATGTGTACCGTCGTTATGTTATAAATATTAATAAACACTTACTTTATTACCTCACTTAAAAGCTTGGCGTCACCGTTACAGGATGTGCTGTTGCATTACAGTTTAGATAATATCGAATCAGCACAAATAGTTAATTATTTTCCATTCAGTCGCAAAACCCCAATCTCAAAAAAAAAAAAAGAAATCATGTTTGCGGTAAATTGCAGTCAACAAAAGTCAATAAGAAAAAAACAACACAAATCCTGTCGTAATCATCATTCCATTCACACCACGGTCGCAATCGTTCATGCTAATACGACAGGCACCCATCTCGGATTGGTACCACAACCAAGTACGAAACATGGTCTGCGCGTATGACCGTGTTCGTACAAAATTACGCTGATTACAAGCCGCCTCTCAGCAGCCGTATCCCAACGGCAAGAGGCGAAAAAGGAAGCAGTAACATGATCCATACTCAAATTACCATATTTATTGAAAAGGAGAAGAAAATCAGACACACCATCGTTTCGATTTTCTCTCGGGCGCAGAAAGTGAAAACACGGCGCGCACCCAGCCCGGAGGAGCCCCCGTAGTAGGTAACGACGGAGGGGCCGACGAACTCACTAACTGCTGCATCTGTGACATCACACGTCGCGGGGGTATGGACAGCTTTTTGCGCCTCCGTTTCGATTTGCTAACGTTCAAAACGATTTGCTAAGATTCAAATCTTGATCGTAAATCAAACGCCCAATGCGAACTGCTCCGCCGCTCGTATATCTTAATCAAACGGTAGGATCATTTGCGAGGATGAACGCTGCAGACCCTGGGAGTCGGGGAAATCGAGACGACTCGCAACGCAAGTCGCAACGGCATTCCCGTTGGGCAGTAAAACTGTTCGCTTCCAGTTTGGCAGATTTCTCTTTCGAGTGGAGTGCGCTCATTGGCAGTTCGCTTCACTTTGTGCTAATGCCACCAAGCCATCGGGAGTACGAATGTGCGCCAGGTAACTTGTCTCCGAAGATTAGACTCAACACTGACAACATTCTTAACGAAATCGAAAGCAGAACACGTTTTGACGTAGGATTACGTCTTTCGGGAACATTTTGGGGTACAAATTGAAAATCGAAAATCGAGCACATCGTGAAAATTGTCCAATTTCAAACGCTTATTGCTCAGTCAGTTCATGATGGATTGATGACATTTTTGCTTCAATCGTTTTCAGTGCTTCATAACAATTTTTTATATTGGAAAAAATAATATATGTCATGAAACTAACTATCGAACAATTGAAAAATCTCAACCCCTACCCTAACGGAAATACCCACTTCTGATTGGTCGAAATTGACGACACATGCGGCGATTCCCTAACAGAGACATCTAAACCAAGCTGCCTGGGGGAAATCAGCATTGCAAATACATGAAAGTAGGGGGAACTTTTGTTCCTACCGAAATGTATTCCCTAACACAGATATCAAAACCAAGGTGCCCGGGGGAAAACGGTATTGCAAATAACGGGTGTTAAACATAAAATGAGATTTTTTTCAATACCTTTCAGTAACTCAAATAAAGAGCGTAAAATTTTCTTTCTCCAAGAAAATTGCTCTTTGGGCTCCCTAGAAACAGTAGGCGTGTTTGGTTTTGCTAGTTTGAATTTAGTCAAAGCAAAGATGGCGTCGAAACAGCACGTGCTCCGCGAAGGCATTGTACGGTTCTACGAAACGCATTTCCAGCAAGGAAAAAAGTTCACGGTGGCACATTTTAAGGAGGAAAATGTACCTGTCAGTACGGTATATCGTATCCTGGGCAGAGCTGCTATTTGTCGTGAGAATCAAGTGATGGTACTCACACAAAGATAATCAACAAATTTTGTACTACTATTATCTTTGGTGACCATCCCATAGTCAGTCCAATAGTGTGAGAAGAGTATTATCACAACACTAACGCATGGTGAACTTCTACTTGACAGTATAAATCCGAGCTCCTTGGTGAGTGTCCTGTCGCTGAAATGTCAGAATAGTGCGACACTCAAAAGTCTAGCTGATGGTTTGGTGTTTGGCGATATTCACAACATTCGCCTCTTTGTGTTCGTTCTTCGTGACTAGGGATGCCAGATGTGAATATACAGTTTCATTTTAAATACAATTTGAAGAATATTGTGTTTCCAGGCATGTATTTTCTTTTCAACTTTTCAGATGGCCTTAACATTTTTAGCGGCACTTCGCCGACTCTACGTAGTAAAGGGTGTGTCACATCAAATTGCATCACGGAAAAAACGCTGTAGAAATTCGCCCATAAAAACTATTAAACAACTTTTGGCATTTTCTTTTTATTCATACTTCGAGCCCAAGCCCGTATGCTCGCACCTTCTTCTTTACCTCGTCCATAAGGTTCTGTACAACGTCAGGTTGTAGTTTTTTTTGAACAGAAATCCATTTTCTCTTGAAGTCCGCCTCCGATTTGACAACTTTTGGGTTCTTCCGGAGGGCCTGCTTCATAATCGCCCAATATTTCTCTATTGGGCGAAGCTCCGGCGCGTTGGGCGGGTTCATTTCCTTTGGCACGAAGGTGACCCCGTTGGCTTCGTACCACTCCAACACGTCCTTTGAATAGTGGCACGAAGCGAGATCCGGCCAGAAGATGGTCGGCCCTCGTGCTGCTTCAATAGTGGTAGTAAACGCTTCTGTAGGCACTCCTTAAGGTAAACCTGCCCGTTTACCGTGCCGGTCATCACGAAGGGGGCGCTCCGCTTTCCGCAAGAGCAGATCGCTTGCCACACCATGTACTTTTTGGCAAACTTGGATAGTTTCTGTTTGCGAATCTCCTCCTGAACGCTGAATTTGTCCTCTGCGGAGAAGAACAACAGGCCCGGCAGCTGACGAAAGTCCGCTTTGACGTAGGTTTCGTCGTCCATTACCAGGCAATGCGGCTTCGTCAGCATTTCGGTGTACAGCTTCCGGGCTCGCGTCTTCCCACCATGTTTTGCCTTTCGTCGCGGTTAAGAGCCTTCTGAACCTTGTATGTACGCAGGCCCTCCCGCTGCTTGGTCCGCTGGACGAATGAACTTGACAAATTCAGCTTATTGGCGACATCCCGGACCGAACTTCTCGGATCACGTCTAAACTGCTTAACTACGCGCTTGTGATCTTTTTCACTGACGGAGCATCCATTTTTGCCGTTCTTCACCTTCCGGTCGATGGTTAGGTTCTCGAAGTATCGTTTTAGTACTCTGCTGACCGTGGATTGGACGATTCCCAGCATCTTACCGATGTCCCGATGTGACAACTCCGGATTCTCGAAATGAGTGCACAGGATTAATTCACGACGCTCTTTTTCGTTCGACGACATTTTTCCAAATTTACGAAAAATTGACAGTGAAGCATGGCCAACGTGATCTATACACTCTAATCTGATTATAAGCGAAAGCTGAAGATATAATTCCTAAAAATTAAATTTCTACAGCGTTTTTTCCGTGATGCAATTTGATGTGACACACCCTTTAATACACGTGTCATTTGTATTAGTACTTAGTTTGTGGAAAAACACGCCTTGCATATCCCCTCTATTCCGGCTCCCGATCGGGTTTGAAATTAGCAAAATGATGCATTTTGTAACCCGTTCGACTTCGTTTTTCTTACCAAATTTGTTTCTCATCATTGCAAGGATACTAACACCCCTATTCTGTATTTCGATCGATTCGAAATATTTCGAACAGCTTCATAAAATTCCATTCTGTATTCCGTTCGAGTTGTTTTTGCATTTCGTTCGATCTGTTTCTCTTCGAACATTAAATGGGCAAAATGTTCGGAATAAGGAATGCGAACTTATAACTCGAACGAAATAACGGTTTCGAACGATATGGAAATCCGTCGGAATACAGAATAAGGCTGTAAATCTACAGACATGTTCGCAATTTTACTGATATTTAATGTCCTGTCTATCCTGTTGCAAACTTATATTTTCAGTTGCAGACTGTAGGGATATGGTATTTCTTCTCTTTATGACTTGATTCCCTGCGCTAAAACCCCTTTTTGACGTAGGACTACGTCTTTCATTTCTATACCGGGGTGTAAAATAAAAGTTTCGAAAACGAAAGCGTTACGCCGGAGACCGATATTTTGAGCGTTAATAGCTCCGAAACAACTGAACGAAATGGTATGATAAACACTTCATTCGAAAGATAAAATGTCTACGCGTTCTATACTTGTGACTTTTTGATCCAAAAACTTGTTTCAATAGTCTTAAATTTGCTTTCAAAATAGGCTATTGAAATCACCAATCGGTATATAAGCGAGCGCCGCTCGGAAATCCACTCAGTTCTAATTGAACAGCGATTGGAGCATGTTGTCGCTGTTGTGGTGAAGCTCTTCGTTTATCATGAAAGCACGGATGAACGGTGTCACCAAGAGCCTGTTTGTGCACCCTAGGCCAGAAGGGAATCCATCAGGAGGAGAGTGATGCCACAAACGGTTCCCCGGGAAGATCTCGAAGCAGCTGCTACACACACACATACAAGCGCGGAATTCTTTCCGTTTGGATGCCATTCAGCATCGAGAAAGATCCGGAAAATAATCTACCAGTTCCTCTGGGAATTTAAAAATACATTCATGTGAAAGAGTTTATTTGAATGTTTTCTATCCATGTAACACTGTGACCAAATATTTTTCAATCAAGTGCTATCAACAGGTGGTTATCGAATTAGTATTAACCACTGGTGGGCTTCCGAAATCGAGGAAAATGTGGAAATATCTAATCGTTACTGAAAATAATCTGCCTCTGGGAATTTAAAAATACATTCATGTGAAAGAGTTTATTTGAATGTTTTCTATCCATGTAACACTGTGACCAAATACATTTGGTTGTGTGATTTTTCAATCAATCGCAATTTACAGGATAACTTCAGAAGATTATTCTTCCCCATCAGTAGGATATTTCCGTATCCAATATTGTATGCGCCCGCAATCGATTATTGCTCAGTCGCCGAAAGTTCCGAGCTCAGAGAGTTCATTCCCCTCTAGTTTGCCTTCCAAATTGCCATCGTAAACCACACCTTCTCTCGATTCAATCCCACACAAAAAGCATACTTAAGCGATATTCTGATGGTGAGACACATTCATTTTTCGTGAGGACATCGACAAGACACCATCGTTGCCTAACGTGCTGGAGGAGGTGAACGGCGAAGGATCGACACATACACGCGCAGAATTCTTTCCGTTTGGATGCCATTCAGCATCGAGAAAGTTCCGGAAAGATCTAATCATTGCTGGAAAATGATCTGCCAGTTCCTCTGGGAATTTGAAAATACATTCATGTGAAAGAGTTTCTTTTAATGTTTTCTATCCATAAAATATCCATATAATACATTTGGGTTTGTGATTTGTCAATCAAGTACAGTTAGCAGGTTAGCTTCTGAAGATTATTCTTCAGAACAAGGTTTTTCGTATCCTATATTGGATGCATAAAACCTTGTGCCTCCAACGTAACGCTCTCGTTTTCGAAGTCCCCCAAATATTCATTTATTCATTCATTCAGAATGGATTTAGATTCAACTTCGAACAAATGATCTCTAAATCAACTATAGTCCTACGTCACCCTTGCGGTTATACCATAGATATAACCCACTTCCTGTTTTTCAAACATTACTTTGCTACTCTCGCGGTTACAAATGTATCTGCATCTCAGATTTCATCAACATTTCAGATTTTTGTCGAAGATTTTCAAAAAAATCATCTGGCATCTCTAGAGGTGATGCATTTACTCTTAAGGCTGATTTAGACGATGCCAGTCAGCGCTCTAGTTGAAGTATCCAGTGAATAGAGAACAGACACTCTGTTCAAGTTAGAGGCCAATTACTTGTTCGATACTGGTACAAGTAACTTGAACAGAGTGTCTGTTCTCTGTTCACTGGATACTTCAACTAGAGCGTTAGAGGTTAGGTGCGAGCAGATAGAGACCGCAAAACTGGCCAAAGAGTGGCAAATTGGATAGGGTCTCTGTGGCTGCAGGGTATCGTGCTGATTACGCTGGAGGAAAGATCCTCTCTGGAGCCACCAAATGTGGCTGCAGTTCGAGATCGTGCTGATGACACGAAGGGAAAGCCCTTTACTGGACGCTATGTGGTAGGCCAGATCACGTAGAGCGCATAACGAGTATGCGCCTACTGGTGCGATCCGGTAGTACCGCGTCACTTGGGAGTTTGGCCGGGCGGAGCCAAGGGAAGGAAAAGGGAGAGGAAGGGTGGTTGGAATTTCGGATCTTTGGAGGAGGGGTGTTCAATACTTACCAGCGCTTGTTGCGCTGGGATCTGCCGGCGATGATGTCCAGGGTGCTCCCGATGGTGTCCAGGATGCTCGGGCGATGTCCAGGGTTGTGATACGTTTATGACAAAAAAAGAGGGGTTCGGTACTTCGCCACGACGCTCCTACGTCCGTGGTATGGTTGAGAGTGTCCAGTTGAGAGTGCGTTTATTCTGTTCAAGTTTTCTCTTATATACAGACATTGCCTTCTTATCTACCCCAGAAGGGCGTAGCATAAGAGAGAGAAAATTACAATTATTTATTCTAAGCCAGACGGGCGAACGAGGGATGATTATTAACACGCTCGCAGGCGTGTTATCTTTTCCTCTCCGTTTTATTACTTATTGTCCTAGCTCGGAGATAGGCTCCGTTTATAGCACCCATAGTGCTCTCTTTTTGGGATTTCTCCCGTCCTTCGGTATTTACGATCGGAGATAGGCTCTGATCGTAAACACATTACGTCGTTTTGCTTATTTTTGTTTTGTTCTCCTTCCCGGCGGGTTATCGCTGGCCGGAGGAGTTTTATGATATTTAGGTTTTCAGCTAGCAATAATCGCACTTCGGAAAAACCTCATTAGTTACGATAAAGCCACTGCGCAAGCTATTCTGTGTATTTAGGATAGAGCGCGATCTAAGCATCCGCTCTATCGTTCTCGCCATGAATCACGCTCTAAAGGCATGATCCGTGCGGCGACAGTCTCTACAATGCTATTTTGATTCATATAACATCACCGACCAGAAAACTATGCGTGCCAAAATGCTGCACCTTGGAGGAACCCAGCTACAGAAGGTACCTTGAAGGCACCGAAGAGTTTTCGATGGTTCTAATTTAAAAACCATGGTTCGATGTAGCAATCAAGAGATTGGATGCGTTTTTCAAACCGCGTAAGTAAAACGTGCTCGAAAGACACAAATTGCGCAATATGAAGCAGGGTGTCAACGAACGTTTCTCACATTTCGTCCTACGTTTGCGACAGCAACTGATGGATTGTGGTTTGGATAAATATTCTAACGAGATAAGAAAGGTGATGAAGGAAATAATGTTAATAGACGTAATTGTCGAGGATTGTTCTTCCTCAGAGCTTCGCCGGAAGATCTTAGAACGAGACCAGTCACTCTCCGAGATTGAGGTTTTAGGCGAGCTTTTAGAAAGCGTGCGCATCCTAGAGAAAGAGTTAAATAACGAAAGTTCACAGGCTCATGGCAGTTCGGTGGAGGTTCATAGAATCCAAGAGCAAGGCAAAGCTAGAAATTATCGCAAGCAAAGTCGTTTCAACAAACGTTTCACCCCGACTAATACCATTCCAAATCCAAGATGGCTGCCATCTTGGACTACACGAAGTGTTTTGCATGTGGACGATATGGGCACATCTCCAACACTCCTTTGTGTCCGGCGAAAGGACAGGTTTGCCACAAATGTCAGAGACCCAATCATTTTGCGAAGTTTTGCCGAAAGCGCCCTGATTCAGCTATACAGATACGGAATAAAGTTCGAGCTATTACTGATAATACACCATCAAGCCCCGTCAAGGATGAGTCTTCCACTGATTGTCCGGGGAAAGTGTACTACAGTTTTTACACCGGAAACGACACGAATGTAATCATTTGTCAACTAGGAGGCATCGACACGGAGATGTTCGTCGATTCAGGATCGGAAGCGAATTTAATCACCGTTAAAACCTGGGATTTTCTCTTCTAAGCAACTTGGTGTTTTAAAAGTTGGCCATGAAGTGAATCGGGTGATGAATAGAGACGATGCAAATATGCCGTTTTCGAAAATAGTTGATGTACGTGTGCATATCAAGATGAATCCAGAAGTCACTCCATGTTTCCAACCGTTGCGACGCATTCCTATCCCTATGGAAGTGGCCGTGAATAAAAAGCTAGAGGAACTGCTGAGAAGAGATATAATTGAAGCGAAGAAGGGACCTGCTACGTGGGTATCGCCACTGGTGGTAGCCAAGAAAATAAATGGAGATATACGTTTATGTGTGGATTTGCGGCGCGTCAACCAAGCTGTGATCCGAGATCGACATCCGATGCCTATCATCGAGGAAATTTTGATGAGAATTGGAAAAGGGGAATTGTGGACCGTTTTCGACATAAAAGATGCATTTTTTCTGCTAGAGCTGGATGATGAAACGCGAGACATCATGACTTTTATCACTCATCGTGGTTTATACCGCTTTAAACGTCTGCCTTTCGGTTTGGTTTCAGCGCCCGAGATTTTTCAACGGGCAATGGACGAAATTCTAGCCGATTGCGAAGGCTGCTATTGGTATCTGGATGATGTAGTGGTAGAAGGGAGCACTGTGGAGGAGCATGATGCTCGTTTGAACAAGGTATAGTAATGGTTTTATTTTCATTTTATCTTGTTATCTTATGAATCAATTGTAAAACTAAAGAGGATTGAAATAAATAAAATAAAAATATCTATAACAATACAGGTACTACTGAGATTTAAAGAAAAAGGTGTGATTTTAAATCGAGAAAAATGCCAATTTCGTTAAACGCAACTAGATTTCCTTGGATACAAAATCAGCCAGCAAGGAATTCTTCCTTCAGATTCCAAACGAAAAGCAGTTATGGGATTCAGAATTCCTGAAAATGAAAGCGAAGTAAGATCGTTTTTAGGTCTAGCGAATTACATGTGAAAATTTATACCCAATTTGGCTACAATTGACGAACCACTCAGAAGACTAACGCAAAAAGGAGTTGTTTTTGTTTGGGGAAAGTCTGAACAATCAGCGTTTCTAGAGATAAAGTCCACAATAGCAAAACCGGATTGTCTGGGATTCTACAAGCTAGAAGATGAAACCTCACTAATGGCCGATGCAAGTCCTTATGCTTTCGGGGCAGTTCTGATACAAACAAACAATCAAAACGAATCACGTGTAATCGGATTTGCTTCAAAATCGTTGACCGATACAGAAAGAAGGTATTGCCAATCTGAAAAGGAAGCCCTTGCATTAGTATGGGGAGTTGAACGTACTTGATCGGGAGAATGTTTAACCTTTTAACAGACTGTAAGGCTCTAACCTACCTTTTTACGCCGACATCACGTCCTTGTATTGTATTGAGAGATGGGTCCTGCGACTTCAGGGTTCCCAGTATAAAATTTCGTACATATCCGGTAATTTGAATATAGCTGATGTACTGTCGCGACTCTCGACCCTCCCATCGAAACCATTTGATGAAACCGAAGAGCTACTGGTGACACGAGATTGCTATGAATGCTGCAATAGCGGTGGTTCTGATGTGGCAGGATTTTAAAAATGCTAGTCATGGAGACAAACAGATAAACGATGTTTTTGATGCTCCCGTAACTCCGCCTGCGAATGACGGATCTCAATAATAGCATGTCCGAATAAGAACCTGAAATTATTGAGAAACCAGAGCAGTGGGTCCAAAGCCCCAGAAAAGGAGGATGGTTGTAATAGCTGTTATCCATGGTTATTATGGAAAGGAAGTAATGGATAAACCCCTAAACCAAGGTGTGAAGCGACCCGTGCCGAGGGATGAATGGTAGGGGGGGTTTTAAACCTTGCCGTTAACGGAGCCTGTGGAGCACCAGGGCTCCCTCCACAGTATCGTCTGCCCTTGCTGCATTAAGCCGGTCACTGATGCAGTGGACCTTCTTTACCGAGAGACTCGTGGGACTTCTATGAATAATCCACATCCAAATGAACAAAACGAGCGGTCGAAAATAACGCAGAACACTAAGGTTCTGCAAATAAATCTCCATCACGCTAAAGCAGCATCTAGCGTGCTGTCTAGGAGGTTTATTGAAGACGCTATGGATTTAGCTTTAATTCAAGAGCCTTGGGTCCACAAAGGAAGAATACTTGGTATTCATACTGGTTCATGCAAGTTATTCTACGACGACAAGCATGACTCCCCAAGAACTGCTGTTCTAGTAAAAGCAAATATTAAATGCTTTCCTATAACAGAGTTCATTCAAAGGGACATCGTCGCGATCAGAGTTGAGATACCAACCGCCAAGGGAAGATCCGACATAATAATTGCGTCGGCTTATTTCCCTGGTGACGTACCTGAGGCACCTCCCCAAGAGGTTGCGGCGTTCGTAAATTATTGCAGAGAAATCAAAAAAGACTTCATCATCGGCTGTGATGCCAATGCTCATCACACTTTGTGGGGTAGTACTGACATAAACAGTCGAGGTGACTGTCTTTTAGAATTTCTCTCTTCAAACAACATTGACATTGCCAATATAGGCAATGAACCAACGTTTATAAACGCTATCAGACAAGAAGTCCTGGACCTAACACTGTGCAGTCCGGTAATTTCTTCGAAAATACACAACTGGCACGTTTCGGAAGAGGCGTCTTTGTCTGATCACAGACACATTATCTTCGAATGGGATGGTGGCTTGACAGTACAGAGAGAATATCGTGATCCAAGAAAAACCAACTGGGAACGATATTCACTTGAACTCGAGTCAGAAACTCTTAACACAAGAATAAGGTCGATTCAACAGCTCGAATCAACTTCAAAAGAATTAAATGATACGATAGTTTCTGTCTACAACAGTAATTGTCCACTTAAGAGAGTTTCTTCGACAAGAAACGTTCCATGGTGGAACAAAAGGCTCGAGCGGCTACGTAAAACAGCGCGGAAGCTGTTCAACAGAGCTAAAATTAATTCGGATTGGTCTCAATATAGGAGCGCCCTAACCGAATATAATAGAGAACTAAGACGATCTAAACGAAAATCTTGGGTAAATAACTGCGAAAGCATTGAAAGTACCCCAATCGTTGCAAGACTAAGCAAGACTCTTGCAAAAGACCACTCGGACGGGCTAGGTTCCCTCAAAAAGGACGACGGTTCGTTCACAAAATCTCCCTCAGAAGTATTAGACTTACTGATGAAAACTCACTTCCCGGGATCTACATCGGTTCATTCTGATACCAGTCCTAGCTACAACCGCGACATGAAATGCTCTCGAAGGAATTCTCAAAGTGCAAAGGATGTCGCAAAGATAGTTGCTGGAATGGTTTTCACGAAGGCCAGAGTAGAAAGCGCGGTGAGATCCTTTCAACCATACAAATCCGCAGGTGCAGATGGAATTTTTCCAGCCCTGATTCAAAAAGGAGAATTTAAGCTGATTCCATCTCTAATCGAGATTTTTAAGGCAAGTCTGATACTAGAGCACATTCCTTCCACATGGAGACTCGTTAAAGTGGTCTTCATTCCAAAAGCTGGGAAACGTGATAAATCACTCCCAAAATCATTCAGACCAATTAGTTTATCATCAATACTGCTGAAAACTATGGAAAAAGTATTATATGAATACATAAAGTCTGTATTCATGTCCAAATGCACTTTATCTAAATACCAGTTTGCCTATCAATCAGGCAAATCCACAGTCACAGCGTTACACACGCTTGTGACTAAAATTGAAAAATCTCTTTCGTCAAAAGAAACTGCATTATGTGCGTTTCTTGATATCGAAGGGGCTTTCGACAATGCTTCCTATGTATCAATGGCACAGGCTATGAGAAGAAGACATTTCGATGACTGCATAGTCGAATGGATCAAAGGCATGCTCACAAATAGACAAATCACCTCGGAGCTGGGTGGGTCATCGAAATCTGTGATTGCAACGAAAGGTTGCCCACAAGGAGGGGTTCTATCACCTCTACTTTGGTCACTGGTGGTTGACGACCTTCTGATTAGTTTGGAGGCGAATGGTTTCGAAACCGTGGGTTTTGCTGATGATTTAGTCATAATGGTACGTGGCAAATTCGACGATGTGATATCGAGTAGGATGCAGATGGCCTTAAACCTTACACAATCATGGTGTATCAAAGAAGGTCTGAGCATAAATCCCTCAAAAACAACAATTGTTCCTTTCACCAAAAAGAAGAAACTGCATCTGCAGACTCTAAATCTTGGAGGAGAGGAAATAAAATTCAGCGCTTCAGTGAAATATCTAGGCGTAATCCTAGATGCTAAACTAAACTGGAACGCACACTTAGATGCAATTATCAGTAAGGCCAACATTGCCCTATGGGCATGTTCTAAAATGATAGGTAGAACATGGGGGCTGAAACCAAAAATGGTTATGTGGGTCTATACAGCAATTGTGCGGCCTAGGATAACCTATGCCTCATTAGTATGGTGGTCAAAGACTAAGGAGACTGTAGCTACAAAAAAGCTAAACAAACTCCAACGACTGGCATGCGTTGCTGTAACAGGAGCAATGCGAAGCACACCCTCAAAGGCATTAGAGGCTATCCTTCACTTGTTACCTTTGGGTCAACATGTTCAGCTGGAGGCTAATAGAAGCGCTCTAAAGCTAAAAAGATATAAAAAAATATTAGACGGGGACAAAACTGGTCATTTGAGCATCCTGAATCTCTTACCCGTTGGACCAACCTCAGAGATGAACAGCGATTGGATAGAACCAAGGACCAATTATGACATTCCATACACAGTGATCGAACTTTCTCGTTCAGTATGGGATGAGGGTGGTCCCGATGTTCGTAATGGTTCAATCCTGTTCTATACCGATGGGTCGAAAATGGGTAACAGAACAGGTGCTGGAGTGTATGGTCCCAGAATAAAAATTTCTGTAGCTATGGGGAACTGGCCAACAGTTTTCCAGGCAGAAGTAGCTGCAATAATAGAATGTATAAATGTCTGCCTTAAAAGAAATTATAGACATGCTAACATTTGTATCTTCTCAGACTGTCAAGCAGCACTTAAAGCCCTCAATGCTTTCAAGTGCTATTCAAAAATTGTCTGGGAATGCATTTGCCTCTTACGACAACTGTGTCAGAGAAGTTCGGTACAACTGTACTGGATTCCTGGCCATTGCGGTATAGAGGGAAATGAACAAGCAGATGAACTCGCAAGACGCGGCTCAAGCTCACCCTTCACTGGTCCAGAACCATTCTGTGGAATTTCTGAATGTGTGTTGAAGAGTGAGCTGAAGAAATGGGAAGACCGGGAAGTAATGGCCAACTGGATGGCTGTACAACTCAACCAGTCAAAAAAATTTATCACGCCGAGTATTAAAATTACTCAACAATTGCTGAGTCTTAATAAGAAAGACTTCAGCACATTCACTGGTCTTATAACAGGACACTGTCCGAGTAAATACCATCTCAAAAACATAGGTTTAGTGCAAGATGATATTTGTCGCTTTTGTAATGCCGAAAGCGAAACCTCGGAACATTTGCTCTGCAAATGCGGAGCACTAACAAGACGCATACTTCAACACCTTGATAAGGCTATTCTGGAGCCCAAGGAAGTTTGGTCTGTGTCGCCGATCAGGACTATAAATTTTATCAAACAGATTATTCCTGATTGGCACCTATCTCGCTATAGCTTTCAGTCTACTTCTTCATCAATAAGCAGTAGATAAGCTTGAAGCGTAGTACAAAAAATGGGGCATACCACAATAGTTCAAACTAATGGACGCAGTGGTTCACACCCAACAAGGGAAAAAAAAAATGCTCTCGAAACTGGTTGTGCCGATCAGCTTCCGCTAGTATACAGATCATCATTCAGCGAGTTCTGTAGAGTAGATGACGTACTACTCAGAGGTGACCGCATCGTAGTACCGGAAAAGTTACAGTATCAGGTAGTTCAGATAGCACATGAAGGGCACCCTGGAATTAGATTCATGAAGGCTCATTTGCGCACACATGTCTGGTGGTCCAAAATGGACAATCAAGTTGAAAATTTTGTTAAGGCTTGTCGTGGATGTACCTTGGTGACTGCTCCAAATCCATTTTTTAGGGCCACTACCGGAAGGGGAAAGTCTCCTGGTTATTATAGACTATTAAAGTAGATATCTTGAAGTCATTGAAATGAACAGCATCACTACAACATCTACCATTAAAGAGCTACTGACTGTATTCTCTCGTTATGGTGTCCCGGAAATGCTTCGCGCAGATAACGGCCTTCAATTCAACTCGGATGAGTTTGGACGGTTTTGCACGGAGTATGGAATTAATTTGTAACGAACAATACCGTATTGGCCGCAGATGAACGGCGAGGTCGAACGTCAAAACCGTTCAATTTTTAAAAGATTACGTATAGCACAAGGGTTGGGAAAGGACTGGCGAGTTGAGCTTCGGAAATATCTGATGATGTATCATGCTACCGCTCATTCAACGACTGGCAAAGCACCCATGGAATTGATGTTTGGAAGGAAAATGCGAACAAAACTCCCAGTTGTTCCAAGTATTGCGGTTGAATATGAAGAAGTGAGGGATAGAGATTCAGTCGAAAAAGAAAAGACGGGTGGGTAATGTCGGGGACATAACCGGAGTGACGTAGGACTATACAAAGGGGACAGCTTTTGTTAAATATATATTTCAAATATATTGTTTTATTTTCTTCTCCTACGTGAATACCTACCTATCTACCTGAAAAATGGATTAGTTTACTGTTTACTCTTTATGAACATGTTGGTGGTTCTGAAAAGAACCTTTGGCGTTGTGTTTTTGCGTTTTTTTCTGAAACCTTTGTACTTATCAACGCCGGGCAACTTTTGGCGTATGCACATATCGTACAATCAAAATGATGGCTGTGATAGGGAATACATAGGTGGTCATCAGCGCGCTTTTTGCACTCTAGCGGTACACACTCACAGGATAGAGACAAATCGGCAGACTCAGCCAAAGGGGCGAGTCCAACGAGACGAACGAATGAGCGTTAAAAGGGAGCGATGGCAAAAAAAATCATTCATTACGATTTGTTCGCTCGTTGGATTCACATGCAGGCTAAAAAGGGTCCTTTTCAGGATCACAAAATTATCTTCAATCTAAAGAGTTTATTGTTTTGTTATCACTCGATATCCCCATCTTGTTCGGCTAAACCTTTCTGTTTAGCGATTGCGTTTGCCACTCGCCACAGCTTTCACAGTTAGGAAATTTCTTCCCATCCAGCTTGTGACATATTGTACAGTAAATTACATTCAATGGCACGTCGCATTACCACCACTCAGTGTCGGATTGGAGGCGATTTTAACCTGAAATTGAACATTTGCGGTGACAGTGGTACAGTGTCGACTTTCAATGTGGGGTCATAATTTGGATCTCTATGTTTACAAAAATGTTCAACTAAATAAGTCGAATTACATGTCCGTCCAATTAGCTAAATGTCGAACTAATTGTAAATTACTGTACTTTCAATCTGGAAACAATTTAAGAATTGGTGAAAATTGAATAATCAGGAAAGTCCCCAACTATCAATAAGCTCAGAACAACTGCCAAATTCACATACTCATCAGATCCTGGCAAGCAAATTATGAAAAAATTAATTTGTGTTTTATTATTATTTTGGATAATGTTTTAGAAAGCATTGAACTGTATTTCGTAAACTCTTTTTTGGAAGGTTTAATTTTTTTTTCTTTTTCCTTTCCAATCGTGCTTCATTCTATTTCGCTGCTGCTCTGGTTGCCCGTTTTGGTCGGTACGATTTGAGGAGCACAAAATGGACCAATCAAAAATGGGCACATAGTGCATTTTGACAATGCTTGATATTTCACAATTATTCAATTATTTATCTCAAGAAAAATGAAATGTTATTCGTTATGATAGAGTAGATATATTTCCTATCAATTGATGCAAAAACCTTTGCGATCTATTGAGAAATGTTCGAGTTATAAGAGTTTCAAATCTTGCATTTTTTCCTACTTGTTCAGTGCCTAGATTTCCATTTCACTCCCTATATCTTCCGGTTAGACGTAGTCCTACGTCAAAAAGGTAAGCAGTATGCAGACAAGAAACGGCGAGCTAAACTAAGCGGTATTAAAGCTGGATATCAGGTCCTGGTCAAGAGAACGAAAAAGGACCACCAACTGAATACAGATTATTCTCCAGAAGTTTCTGATGTCGTCAGGAAAGAAGGAACCGATGTCACTATCCGCTCTACATCATCGGGAAAACAATTTCGTAGAAGCGCAGCTCATCTGAAGGTTATTCCCGGAAACAATATTGAAATAATTGAGAACACGCAGGAAAACCAGAATCTGAACGGAGAAGTCTCTGAAGGCGAAGTTGTTGAAAGTGCAGAATCTGATGAAGCTGATCAGGTTCGCGTAGAAACCAAATCAAAGCTAGTTAGGGTAGAATCTTCAAGGCTACAAGACTATGTGGCGTATTGAACAACTCATTTAAAGGAAGGTAGGGATGTAGGGTATCGCATAATATTCCCTTTAACAATTTGGTCTTATTATATTTAAGTTCTGTATATTTTCAGATAAGCGTGTATGGACGGAAAAAGCAACAGGACGAAAGAAGAAGTTCGACGTTGACAGATAGACACGAGGATTTGAGAAACACAGAAGTTATATATTTTGAATACGAATAATAAAGCGCGATTCTGAAACATATTCCGTTATTTGTTGATATCCTATTATTCTCGGTACGGATATACGCTATAGGCATAAGCAAATCAAAAAAAGAGTAGAGAGCGTGCTTTCGTGCTTTCTGTAAACATGTTAAACTTCGCAGAACAAATCCACACATTACAGTTAGAAATTTCTCACTTATCAATCGGAACTGGTTCAGTGCGCCACCAAAAAAAAAAAACAAAAACAAAAAAGTGAACCAAATTAACCAACCGATATGCGCACAATTATTGCAGCCCGATTCGAGCGACCGATCGGTTGTGAAATTGATTTCCCGCGATAATTTTCAAATGCACCGTTGCTTCCCAGAGTGACGGTTAATTACGATCAGCGTGGAGTCATTCCGTTCGATTCTAGGCGGTCAACATAGCAGCATACCGTCTTACCTCTGTCGATCGAAATTACCATTCGCCAATTAATTCACCAATTGTACCTCCACATGCGCTGCTATCGTTTAATCGCGGTTCCAACGAAAGAAGAAAAAAACCCGACATCCGACGGTGGCGAAATTGTTACACTTATTTTTATCGCTTTTGTTTCGGCGGTCTCAGTTTTGAAAGTCTCAATTAGGCGCACGATTGGGCCCCACACCGAAGAAAAAACCGGCGGCCCGTCTTGGCTATTGGAAACTGATAATTATCATATTTTCCCTGCAGCAAAAAAAAAAAGCATCGTGACGGCGCTCTCGCCTGCGAGCGAAAGGGAAGGGAAACAACAAGTGGCAGCAGCGGTTTCATCATCATCGTTTTCGCAGCGGTATTTCCTTCCGATTTGATTTGCATAAAAATGACCACATATGTTCCCTGTCCGGGGGCGCGGCGCGAAGCGATCGTAAACGTTGCGCGAGGCGGATGCAAATGACGACGCGGAATACGCGTAATCCCAATCTGTCATTGAACTCGCTCGGATCGTAAAACGTGCGTAATAACCACACGTAAAAACGCAACAGCCCTCTCTCGTCCTGTCGTGTGAGCCCGAGTAGCAGGGATGCATGCGAGATCGTTTTGGGCGGATAAACATCCCCTGATGTGTACCCACCTCTGCGGACATGATACACATAGAAAGCGCAAACTCGTCGCAGCTAGACTGTCCGTCCTCTTTCATGTATCAGAGCAAAAAGCGTTGTAGAGTGACACAACAAGTGACGAAAACAACAGAAAAACCAAAACACACCACTGTGACTTGCTTCACGATGGAGTGAATAGACGACGAACCCTTCCCCTTTCGTTTTTATTGATCACGTGTTTGGGGGTTTTGGTTGCCGCCACCGTTGGACAAGATTGGAGTAAAAGATAGTTCCACCGACGGAGAGACGATGTTTTGTCTAGCCGATGATGATTATCGAGCTATGAGATTATGTATTTTGGAGCTGTCGGCGAGTGGAGAAATTGTCGTATTGTGAGCTCTTTTTGTGCGGTGGTTTGCATCGATTTTTCAGATATATCTGATATAGATATCGGTGAATGGTTTTGAATAATTTGGGTATTGTCGTGATTAATTTTTCTTCTTCTTTTTCTTGGGTGGCACTAACGTTCCAAGTGGAACTTCTGCCTTCTGAGAGACCTAAGCTGAGATTTCTATGCCGGATAACACGCCTTGAATGTATTCTAGAGTGGCAAGTTCTAGAATACGCGTCACCACAGTGCAAGAGTCTCAAGCTGGCAACACTGTGAAGTTAATCCAAAGGCAACTACTAAGCTGTAAAATTCAACGAATTTCCATGGAAAAAGGCAACATAAAATCCATCATCACACATCAAGCTTGAGGTATAGGCAAAATCTGATAGCATGCGTGTTATATCAGACATTTGTGCATGATTAAATATAAAAATCAGTCAAAAAGTACGGTCTCTGAGCGATCTGGTTGAATCAGTTAGTACGTTCAGGCGTTACGGTTCCTATGAATAGGATGAAATATTTCACTCTATTTGATCAACAAGTGTTGTTATTGATACCGAGGTTTTGTTTGGCACATTATATTGTCTACCTATCCAAGTGATCTGCGAGGTTCGGTGATAACAAACAAGACATGTCTGAAGAGATGGTGTATTGTATTAAATGCGATAAAGAGGAGAAAGACCCGAAAAAAGTTATCGAGTGCACATATTGCCACAAATCCGTTCACTTCAAGTGCAATAACGTTAAAGGGAATGCCGTCCGAAAGCTACGAGAGCAACCCTATTATTGTTCTTTGGAATGCTGTGAATTCTACCAGCGGATAACTGCTAATGTTAATGCAGAATCACAGATACTCAACGATCTACGGCAAGTTTTGACGGAGGTGCGAGAAACCAGAAGCGAGATGCAGTTGGTCAAGCAAACGATAGGTGAAGTTGAAAAATTCCAGAATTTCCTGTCGGAGAAGTTTGACACTCTGCTATCCGAACAGAAGGCTTTGAAGGTGGATTATAACCTGCTGAAAACCAACGTTCAATCGATATCAATGGAGCAAAAATCATTGAGGGAGCGTGTTGTCCACCTAGAAGGAGAACTTGATCGGGTTAATCGAGCTGCGATCGCCAAAAATGCAATCATACTGGGGATTCCATCGAAAAGTGGCGAAAATATAACAGAAATAGTTCGGTCATTCGCTGCTAAACTTGGTTGCCATTTACCAGATGATGCAATTGTGGAAACTCGTCGATTAATAACGAAAAACTCTAATGCAATTGATGGCAAAGCAGCTCCAATTAGAGTATGTTTCAAGGATGATAAGATCAAGGAGGATTTGTTTGCAAAAAAGAAAATTCGTGGGCAGTTGCTCTCTTCTGACATGAATGAATCATTCTCTAACCCTGTAATGAGAATAGTTTTGAGGGATGAGCTAACTTCGTTTGGAATGAAACTGTTGACCGAAGTCCGCGAACAAAAGGAACTTGCAGAGTGGAAGTTTATTTGGCCTGGTCGTTATGGAGCGTTATGGATTATGGAGAGCTTTGCAAGAAAAGCGTACTGAGAATTCGAAAGTTGCAGTTATACGAAATCGAGCTGACCTTGAAATGTTGGAGAAGAATGGATCGAAGAGACAACGGAGCTCATCAGGGAATTTGAATAGTCCTTCCTCGCCTGCGGGACCATCTCCAAAACGCTAGTGTTAGGAGTGGAATTTCGAATCGCCGTATACAAATTTTATTATTAAATATGTATTGTAATAAGAGCTATATTTGTATTGAAGATTGGATCAAAAATAAACATACTTATAATACAAATTCCTCATTTAGAATACTCCAGTTCAACATACGAGGGATCAATGAGCTGACTAAATTTGACAGCTTGAAAGAAATACTGCATAGATATGAAAATCGTATTGATGTTATCGTGTTGGGTGAAACCTGGCTTAAAGCTGACCGAACGAACCTGTACCAAATCGATGGATATAGAGGATTATTCTCTTGCCGAGACAGCTCTAACGGTGGACTAGCTGTGTTTGTGCACAATGAGCTAGATGTTGATGTGTGTAGAAATGTAACGATAGATGGATTTCATCACATACATTGTCGATTGAAATCACAGGGAAAGGCAACTAATTTGCATGCGGTCTATAGACCTCCTTCTTTTGATGCCAGAAAATTTTTGTATGAAATAGATAATATGGTCTCGGAATCAAACAGCGGCGATAGAAGTATTTTAGTCGGCGATATGAACATCCCAACAAACATCACCTCTAATAACATAGTGTGTGAATATATGCGAATGTTAGAAACATACAATATACGGATAACTAACACGATTGTAACGAGGCCTATCAGTAACAATATATTAGATCATGTAGCTTGCTCAGACACTTTAACTGAATCTGTTGTAAATGAAACTGTATTCACTGAGCTAAGCGATCATTGCCTGATTTGCACATCATTCAATATGACATGCCATACCTCAATAAAACTTCTGACGAAACGAATCGTTAACCATTCTCGCTTGGATGACCGATTTAGACAAACCATAGCAAATCTTCCACACAATTCATCTGCTAACGAAAAACTAACATATGTAATAAATGGATACAAAGCGAATTTAGAAGAATGCACAAAAACAGTCTCAGCTAAAGCCAAACTCAAAGGTTTCTGCCCCTGGATGTCGCTTGATTTATGGAGGTTGATCAAAGTGAAGGATAATGCTCTTAAACGTAAACGTAGAAATCCGGACGACGTACATGCATCAGAGATACTAACACACGTTTCGAAGATGCTACAAGAAAGGAAAGTGAAAGCCAAGCGCGAATATTACGAACGGATATTGAGTGGTAATAATCAGAAAATGGTATGGAATCTCATTAACGACGTGACACGAAATAAGGACAATCACAATAAATTGATCACGTTACGTGACGGCACGCAAATAATAACGGATCCGAGTTACATTTGTACTAAGTTCAATGAATTCTTCTGCGATGTTGGACCTAGCCTTGCTTCCACGATCAATACTAATAGGAACATTAATCGATTTGAAACCATGCAACCACTACAGTCTTCGATGTTTCTAAGACCTACCTCTCTTAATGAGGTAATCGTTATAATCAACCAATTGGATTCTAAGAAAGCATCTGGACCAGACTCTATGTCAGTGTCATTCATCAAAAAACATCATGAGTTTTTCTCGTCACTGCTGGTAGACGTATTTAATGAAATTATCTATACTGGCCAATTCCCGGGCTGCCTTAAAATTGCTCGTGTAGTGCCCATCTATAAGTCAGGTGATCCGAAGAACATGAATAATTACAGACCTATATCCACATTATCTATAAAGGATAAAATACTAGAAAAACTTATTGTGTTCAGGATTGTGGAATTCATCACTCATAATCGTATATTATACAACCACCAATATGGGTTTAGGCAAGGTTCTAGTACGTTGACTGCGTGTAATGAACTAGTTGAAGAGATTTATGAGGCTTTAGATAATAAAAAACATGTTGGAGCCTTATTCATCGATTTAAAAAAGGCTTTCGATACGGTGGATCATCAGCTACTTATTAAGAAGATGGAAGCATATGGTATGAGAGGTAATGTCGGGAATTTATTGGAAAGCTATCTTACAAACCGTTGTCAATTTGTAACAATTGGAGATTGCTGTAACACGTTACGACACATCTCAACTGGAGTACCGCAAGGAAGCAATTTGGGCCCTATATTATTTTTGCTCTTCATTAACGACCTAGCAAAACTAAAACTCCATGGTAAATTGCGACTCTTTGCTGATGACACCGCTGTCTTTTATCCCGGTACAGATACTGGAACTATCCGTAATCATATCAAAGAAGACCTGGAAACATTGTTGGAGTTCTTCAACGAAAATGTATTGTCCCTAAATCTAATGAAAACGAAGTACATGATGATACACAGTCCTAGGAGAAGTATTCCTGATCATACTCCGATCACGATTCATGGCCATGATTTGGAAGAAGTTTCTCAGTACGAGTTCTTAGGACTAACCTTAGATTACACTATGCGATGGACTGCACATATCAATTCTTTGAAAAGAAAAATTGGCTCCTTGTGCGGTTTGTTACGGAAAATTTCACCGTTTATGCCACAATTAGGCCTAAAAAACATGTATTTTGGATTAGTTCATTCCCGACTGCAGTATCTCGTGTCAAACTGGGGTTCTGCTAGCAAATCAAATCTGCGAGAGTTGCAAGTTCTACAAAACCGATGCTTAAAAGTTGTTCTGCGGAAACCGTTCTTGTATCCCACCGCTAACTTGTACTCAAACATAAATGATTCACTGCTTCCAATAAAAGCACTTCATGAATTGCAAACCTTGGAACAAATGCAAAAAATCATCAGTGACCCTTCATTACATCATAATACAGTTTTACGAAGAGGTAATTTGACACGAGTAACCAGACAAGCCGGAAATTTTGCTGTAATGAGATCAAACACGGAACTAGGGAAGAAAAGGTTTACCTATCTAGGAACCAAGCTGTACAACAACCTTACGGAACAGATAAAAAGTATTCGCCGTATTAAAACTTTCAAAGCCGTCGTTCGTACCAAGCTGAAACAGAACGTTCTGAGATATATTTGACGCTCCTGGTCTTGTGAACTTCAATGGTTGTATTTTAAGGCATTCGACATCGTTTTCTCGATGTGAAATGCTTTTGTTCTACTCGAGTAATTCTTCCCGTGAACAACAATCTGTGATGTGGTATCCTGACGCAGCGATCAAGCGGGAAACTTAACGGTCCCTGGAGCAGCATCCCGACACCAAGCGGAAAATAGATTTTGTAAGGTAAAAGACTGGTATATGTCTGGCCGAAGCCAGTGATACTGCGCGCCTAATGTAGCCTAAACAGTTCTAGAACTCCCTCGATCATGCCTCGTCCACGGAATGTACATCATCCGTCAAAAACTTCAGTTCTGCCGGAGCATTTTTTCACGCGGACAACGAACACGATTGAAGACTTCCATCCTTGACCATGCCTCTTCTGTGCCGCTGCCACCGCCCAACCTGCAACTAGGTCATCTGCTGATGCATCTTCGTGATACAATCCCGTCCGCCATGGACATCTGTCGGTTGTACTGCTTCCTGGCGCGAAGGCCAAGCGGAACTCCCATTTTTGCCAGGAAACACCTCAACTGCAATCACTTCCTGCTTATGAAAACCGCACATCCGTAGCTGTCAACCGATACGCCAAGTCATCCTCCCTCATTATCATCTTTTGACCGACCATAGTCTCATAGTTTGTCATTTTAAACATAAATATTGGAAACAGTTGAATTTGTGTTATGAATTAGTTTTTGAATTAACTATAAAATAGGATAGTGTGCTTCCTTTAAAGAGATTTGTTCTCACTGGAAGCGTATAATTTGTTGTAATATATCTTAAATAAAGTGCTATTGGAAAAGACGGAAGAAATTTCTTTGATGAAAAGTCTGCCGGCCAGAACGGGAATCGAACCCGAACCCCTGGCATGATAATGTGGATACATAAACATGGCGAAGATTGCAGTTCGTTGTATTTTGTGTCTAAGGAATATTACATAGTTGTTTGTGAAATCCTGTTCAATTTTGTGATACATTGTAACCAGCTGGAAGCGTAATTGATGGTGCAAAACATAAGTATAAGCTGCTACATCAACTGATATTTATTTTCGGCATTATCCCTAAAACAGCAGCAAGTGGGATTACCGCAAGCTGCTGTTGACTGAATTTCGTTTGTTTTGGTTGTGTTATTGTGTTGGTATTTCGCTACGCTCGTGCTTAGGCCAATGGATGAATGTGGTGTATGTAAGGATGGTATTGTGATCAGCGATGATCCGGTTGCTTGTGTTGGAAATTGTGGCGCTCGTATGCACAGGTGCTGCACGAATCTAACTAAAGCAGCTGCAAAGCTGATCAATGATAATGTAAATATACTGTTTAAGTGTAATGAGTGTTTATCTGCTAGCAAAAGTGAGCCACATGATTTGATTGCTGACATTTCATTGTTGAAAGAGGAAATGAAAAAGCTCAATTTCATATCTGAGACAATAACCAATATTCGTGATACGGTTGCTTTGCAGATAAACAGTGCATTGGAAAAAGCTAAACATGTTTTGGAAACGAGCCTTAATACTGCTCTTCAAGAACATATGAATAAGCTTGAGAGCAGTGTGGCTAGAATTGTGGAAAAAAATATATTGAACAAAAAACATGAAATTGAAAGTCAAAATATAGTTGCAGTGAACAGGAAAAGAATTGTTGAAAGGGATACGCGATCGGAATCTGATTTTAATCCTAGAAGGAAAATAAAGATTATGTCGAATAGTAACCAATAAACCAATTCTCATTGAAACCAAAAATGACGAGGTTTTTCATACTACTGACACATTATCTTTCGCGAACGTTGTTTCGAGAAATCCCAAGATATCAGAAAAACGTAAGGCTGGTCCTGTTATTGTTGTTAAACCGGTAGAGTCGATTCAAAGTAACGATAGTACCCGAAATGAAATAAAGAAAAAACTCGATCCAAAAATACATAATGTCCGCAGCTTTCGAAACGGGAAAGAAGGCTCGATTATTATAGAGTGTGCAACAGTAGAAAAATGTAATTCGATAAAATCCGATATTGAAAGCAAATTAGGTGAAAAATATAAAGCTGTTGTCCCGAAACCATTAAAACCAAAAGTGAAAATTTTGGGAATGTCTGATCGGTATTCCTCTGATGTTTTTATAGACTTGTTGAAAAGTCAAAATAAAAACATCGGGATAGGTGACGTTAATGTGGTTGCTATCTATGAGAATCCACGCTTCAAGTACAATAAATATAACGTAGTGCTTGAAGTTGACAGTAAGTCTTTCAAAAATTTAATAAGCGCTGAAAAAGTCAACATAGGATGGGATCGGTGTCCCGTAGTAGAAACATTCAATGTTATTAGGTGCTTCAAATGTGGAGAGTTCGGCCATATAAGTAAAAATTGTCCAAATGATGAAAAATGTTCTAAATGTAGTAAGCAACATTCCACATCTGAATGTTCATCGATATCGACCGAATGCGTTAACTGCCGAAAAATGAATAAAGAACGTAAGCTAAATTTGGACGTCGGTCATCCAGCATATAGTACAGACTGCCCAGTTTATGAAAACATTATAGAAAAGAGGAAATCTATCATTCGGTACGAACAATAGCAAACAACGACAAGTGCTCGGAGTAAAAACTCTAATATTCTGTATTTCAATATTGCTGGGTTGCCTACACACTTCAGTGAATTGAAACTAAGTGTAGATAACGAACGTCCATCGTTGGTATTTCTCACAGAAACTCATATAGTAGATGCGGAAGCTTTCGACCAATACTATATTTTGGGTTATAGAGCTGTTTTTTGCTTGTCGCACTCCAAACATACTGGAGGGGTTGCTATGTATATCCAGGAATCAATATGTTTCAACATTCGGTTCAACGAAGCGATTGATAACAATTGGTTTTTGGGTATAGTTATCGAGAGAGGCATTCAGATTGGAAATTTCGGACTATTATACCACTCTCCCAGTTCTAGTGACCAGCGTTTTATTGAACTATTAGATAACTGGTTAGAGCATTTTTTAAATTTCAGTGGAATTAATATTATCGCTGGTGATTTCAATATTAATTTGTTTGATGACCTGAACTCTTCCCAATTGAAGTGCCTGATGAATTATTTCGGATTAAAACAAACGGTTTTTGAAGCTACACGAATTACCCAGTACAGCAAAACACTGATTGATCATGTTTATACAAATTTCGACACGGTTCAATCATTTACCGTTGACGAACTGAAAATAACTGATCATGAAACTATATTTATTAATTTCCCTGATACTAACTGTGAAACAAATGATAGAGTTTTGACAAAGTGCTGGAAGTATTATTCGAAGGAGGCTCTGTGTGCTCTTGTAACTAGAAGCTTGGATTCTTATCCAGTATCGGGTGATTTAGAAACCAGGGCATCTTTTCTTACAGATTCTCTGCGAACATGTACTAAAAAACTAGTCAAACTTAAGTTGGTCGAGACTGAAAACACGAGCTTTTGGTATTGTCTTGACTTAGTGCGAATGAAACGTACGAGGGATAGATGTTACAAAAAGTTTCGTAGAACTAATAGTGCTATCGATTGGCGTTATTATACAGTTGCTCGCAATAATTATTCGAGATCGTTGAAAAAAGCCAGAACAGATCATATCCAGAGAAAGATCGATCAGAACAAAAATAATAGCAACCAGTTGTGGAAAATTTTAAAAAGGTTGATGAAATCTAAAAACAGTTGCCCGCGATCCATAACTTTCGAGAATTCAGTTATAACATCAGAAAACCTAATAGCCAATAAGTTCAATTCATATTTCGTTGACAGTGTTTCACTTATTAATGAAAGTATCGATTTGGTAAGTGAACCTGACGAAATAGTACAGCCGACGGCCAGTGGATGTAAACTGGATTGTTTTCACCCAATAACTTTTGCGGACCTTAAAAGAATTTGTTTTGCACTAGAAAAGTCGGCTGGTATTGATGACGTCAATGCAAAAGTTGTTCAAGATTGCTTTCATGTTATTGGACATTCCCTGCTGGACCTGATAAATGATTCATTAAGAACTGGGCACGTGCCCAAAGTTTGGAAAGAATCTTTAGTGGTTCCAATACAAAAAATTGCTGGGACGATTAAATCCGAAGAGTTTCGTCCTATCAATATGTTGCACACTACAGAAAAACTGCTAGAATTAGTCGTTAAAGGCCAGCTGGTGAACTATTTGAATAATAACTCATTACTAGCACCAGAGCAATCGGGATATCGGGAATCACATTCCTGTGAAACCGCCTTGAATTTGGTGTTAGCTAAGTGGAAGGAATATATCGAGAACAAAGAAGCGGTCATTGCAGTGTTTTTGGATTTGAAACGCGCGTTTGAAACTATTTCCAGGCCCTTGTTGTTACAGACTCTGCGGCGCTTTGGTTTAGAGGGTTCGGCATTCAAATGGTTTGAAAGTTATTTGAGTAATCGAATACAGAGAACTGTTTTTGCTAATTCTGTTTCTGAACCAATAGCTAGTACGTTCGGTGTTCCACAAGGAAGCGTGTTGGGGCCTATTTTATTCATAATGTACATAAATGACATGAAACGAGTCTTACGTTTTTGCGATATAAATTTATTTGCGGACGATACAGTTCTGTTCATAGCAGCTAGAAAATTGGAATCCGCAGCATTGCACTTAAATGGAGATTTGCATTGTCTTAGTAGTTGGTTGAATTATAAGCAGTTAAAATTAAATGTTGGAAAAACCAAGTACATGGTATTTTCTTCGAGATATTATAACACCGAGTGTTTGGTAGAGATAAATGGTGAGACACTTGATCGCGTTAGAGAGATAAAGTATCTTGGTGTTACTATAGATGACAAACTGCTTTTTAGTCTCACATAGATAATGTCATCAAAAAAATTGCAAAAAATACGGTATCATGTGCCGTTTAAGAAATGAGTGTCAATTTCGAGTAAAATTCAATTAAATAAATCAATAATATCGCCACACATAGACTTCTGTTCATCCATTCTTTTTCTTGCTACCGAAACACAAATGTTGAGGCTACAACGTTTACAAAATAAAGTAATGCGCTTAATTTTGCGTTGTAATAGATTCACTTCCTTAGCTTTCATGCTAAACACGCTTCAATGGCTATCTGTGAAGCAAAGGATTGTATATTTAACTATGGTGTTCGTTTTCAAAATTATAAATGGATTGCTGCCTCGATATTTGTGTGATCGAATTGAAAGAGGAATCAATGTTAATATCACTTTCATAGATATAATATCACTTTCATAGATATAATACCAGAAATGCAGACGAAGCACGAACGCCTAACTTCTTAAGTAGAGTGTCCCAGAACTCCCTATTTTTTAAAGGTGTAACTTATTTCAATTCGATGCCTAGGCACATTAAAAGAGCAACCACATTAGTGGATTTTAAACGACAGTGTATTTCACATATCAAAAATGTAATATAAATGGTTAAATTGTAATGAACGAAGTTGTTTTCAACGAATTGTGTTTGTGTATGTGTATGAAAGAATGAACTGCCATCTTCGTCCCAATGATAATGAAGGATTTTTTGTATGTTTATAGAAATGAAAAGAGAAAAAAAAAAGAAAATAGAAAGTAAAGGGTGTGTCACATCAAATTGCATCACGGAAAAAACGCTGTAGAAATTTAATTTTTAGGAATTATATCTTCAGCTTTCGCTTTAAAATCAGATAAGAGTGTATAGATCACGTTGTCCATGCTTCACTGTCAATTTTTTGTAAATTTGGAAAAATGTCGTCGAACGAAAAAGAGCATCGTGAATTAATCCTGTACACTCATTTCGAGAATCCGGAGTTGTCACATCGGGACATCGGTAAGATGCTGGGAATCGTCCAATCCACGGTCAGCAGAGTACTAAAACGATACTTCGAGAACCTAACCATCGACCGGAAGGTGAAGAACGACAAAAATGGATGCTCCGTCAGTGAAAAAGATCACAAGCGCGTAGTTAAGCAGTTTAGACGTGATCCAAGAAGTTCGGTCCGGGATGTCGCCAATAAGCTGAATTTGTCAAGTTCATTCGTTCAGCGGACCAAGCAGCGGGAGGGCCTGCGTACATGCAAGGTTCAGAAGGCTCCTAACCGCGACGAAAGGCAAAACATGGTGGGGAAGACGCGAGCCCGGAAGCTGTACACCGAAATGCTGACGAAGCCGCATTGCCTGGTAATGGACGACGAAACCTACGTCAAAGCGGACTTTCGTCAGCTGCCGGGCCTGTTGTTCTTCTCCGCAGAGGACAAATTCAGCGTTCCGGAGGAGATTCGCAAGCAGAAACTATCCAAGTTTGCCAAAATGTACATGGTGTGGCAAGCGATCTGCTCTTGCGGAAAGCGGAGTGCCCCCTTCGTGATGACCGGCACGGTAAACGGGCAGGTTTACCTTAAGGAGTGCCTACAGAAGCGCTTACTACCACTATTGAAGCAGCACGAGGGCCCGACTATCTTCTGGCCGGATCTCGCTTCGTGCCACTATTCAAAGGACGTGTTGGAGTGGTACGAAGCCAACGGGGTCACCTTCGTGCCAAAGGAAATGAACCCGCCCAACGCGCCGGAACTTCACCCAATAGAGAAATATTGGGCGATTATGAAGCAGGCCCTCCGGAAGAACCCAAAAGTTGTCAAATCGGAGGCGGACTTCAAGAGAAAATGGATTTCTGTCCGAAAAAACTACAACCTGACGTTGTACAGAACCTTATGGACGGGGTAGAGAGGAAGGTACGAGCATACGGGCTTGGGCTCGAAGTATGAATAAAAAGAAAATGCCAAAAGTTGTTTAATAGTTTTTATTTTACTGTCTAAAATTTTCAAAAGGATCGGTCTACTGGGCGAATTTCTACAGCGTTTTTTCCGTGATGCAATTTGATGTGACACACCCTTTAGTCTACATAAGTTTGAGCACGCGCGCGATAATGCAGCCATGAGAAATCTGAATTGTGATAACGATTGGAACATGGTAGAGTTTGTTCTTATTGTGGAATTGGATATGTTAGTTTCGTTAAAAAAAAAGTACAACTATGATTGGGGTTCGTTTAATATCGAGGGAACGACTGTTGTCAAGTAAAGAAGGCTCAATAGCGATTTCTGAAGGATCAAGCAGACAACCGTCAGAATGAAGGGATAGGCTACAACCTGAAATTCATCCAACGGGTCAAATGTTCGATTAATCTGAAGAGTTAATAGTCTGACAATTTTGGCACTCAGGTTACAGTGAACTCAGAAGATGCTATGGGATAGCTTGACGGGACAGCAAGCGTTTCTTCTTGAGATTTGACTGAACTGAAAGATTTGCTGTGACTTCTTACAAACATGTCCGAAGAAACTTTTGAATGGACGAAGCTAAGTGAAATACCGATATCACAAAGAGGTGATTTCATATCTGCAAATTAAATCAGTTCGTTTTTATTTGTAAAACTGGTTATGTATTAATTAATTATCAACTAGATAATCGACCAACTCAAACCTATGTAGGGGAATGAGGCGGGACCTTCATTCATTCATTCATTCATTCATTCATTATTATAAGACGCTAACCACTCGGCCGCGGGGGCACTCGCGATTCATTCACACTTTCTTTCGCTATTTTCAGATGTTTTGACCGGATGTTCATTCAAAAATGGCTCATTAACCATTTTCAAAGATGAAGAAATACATGGAACTGTTCACGTAAACATTTCCTAGTATTTTGCTAATAAAGAAGTGTTTCTAAATGGTTCACTAATATTGGAAAATGCTCTATTTATGTGCAAGTTGAACAACATATCATATGCAACGGTAGGATTTCTATCATGTAAATTGGCTCATGGGTATTCTCAAAATTATGACACGTGATGTTCGGTTCGATTGACAGATCAACCGATCAGCGTGTGCAGAAAATAATTATCGTAACACAATTCCTCATCGAATAATCACAGCAAACGACATGTTGTGTTGTTTGCGGTTTGTGTTTCGGTAAATTGTTCCTATACAGACGAATTTCATGCCAACTCGTCTTAGGAGTTGGTAGCACCATCTCAGATAGCATTGAAACGTTGTGGGTGTAAAGAGATGGGTCATTCAAGCAACTTTGCATACTTGAAATATTCGAAAAATAATTAGACTACTTTTTGGAAAAAGACAATTTTTTTTCCTAATTTTTTACAAAAAAATACACTCAGGGCCCTCATTGACCATCTTTGTGTTGTTACAGAAAAACTACGTCCACGCAACAATCATCAGCGATGGAGATCGATCAACGGTCGAAATAAGATCGATTCATCCATACAACTGCTCTGCTCTGCAAGACACATTGGGCTGCTGTTTTATAAATAACTCAACAATGATCCATCAACTGTCTCCGCTGTCCGGTCTAACTGGATAATGGAAGAACAGAAGGAAAACTCTTACGCCTAAATGGCTACTGTGTAAATGTGTACCATATGCAATGGTTATAGAAGGGAATACACTAACTCCGAAAAAATGGCAACTGTGTAATGTGCTAATTAAAGATATGATAAACATGTGACATCTACACGATTTAAATTCGGCTCTGTTACAGCACGGCAGTGGAACTTCATACAAATCACTCGTCGAAAAGTGTCTCCTTTTTCACTGCTTGTTTACATCTACGAATATATTTTTTTCCGCTATGTTTCGTAGGAGAGTGTATGTATACTGACAGATTTCTGCTACGAGGTGTTTAATGAAGGATGAAAGGTGGGAATGTTTATGTTTATATATGATTTATCGTACGATTCAATTGAATGCATAAAAGTTGTCAACAAAACTGGAGTTAAGCACATTTTTAAATTTGAACAAACATTGATAAGAGATTCCCAGCAATTTTTGATGTTTATTGCGTGATTTGGTAACTGCATAAGTTGTTTGAAATGAAGGTTTAATGTAATTGTTTTATTTTGAGGATTATATTCACAAACATACAAGTATGATTAATATAAATTGCATGTATATGATGCGCCTAGTCAGCCTATACATGCAAACGTGGAGGCGATATACATACATCCTAGAAAATAATAAATCCTATAATTATCGTTTATATTACATCATATACCCCATATACATGTATATGGCCTCCAATTTCATATGCATATGCCAGTTATACACATCATACAAGTAATGTGTCTTAGATGTATGTATATCGCCTCCAATTTTAGATTTTTTTGACGTAGGACTAATAAAAAAGAGTGCCAAATCCGAAAACAGGTAACTTTTTTATGAAATAAAGTTAACGTTAATAACTATTTTTCGCTACGAACGGATTTAAACGATTTGTATACCAATCGAATTGGAAATTTTTCTAAGATTTTTTTTGTTTGATATGCTATACATTACAATCCCATAGTCTGTATATAGTTTAAACTGATGAAAAATGGAAGCATTCCCATTTTTCCATACATTTGTTCTATCCATTTGTGTGCCCGAACAGAGCTGTCAATAACGGGAAACTTATGCAGCCGCTAGAACAGAAACAACGAAGGGGGATAGCGAAAAGAAAAAAAAATTACGAAGTAAACTCCACCCTTGCATAGTATGTAAGCTGTCGCTAGCGTATACGTATTGCATCTCCTCTGAGAAAAATTCTCAGAATATTTCTGTGCCCGAAACAACGAAGGTCGCTTATTCTGCTCGTTTTGTGTTTAATGTGTCCCTTCGAGCTGTGAACGCTAGTGAATATTTCACTTGAAGTGCATCTGGCATCGCAATTAACACAACCATCCGAGGCATGGCAAAGCAGGCGAAAAATGAGAAGAGTACACATGATTTGAGGTCGCTTCTAAACATCAGTGTTTGTTTTTTTTGTGTGTAGCTTGTTTTCATTGCGCAAAACATAGAACTTAGAAACTTTGTTGACGGTATCGACCGAGAGTCGAGAAACGATTTTTCATAAACGGTCATTCTTGCGATGTTTCATTTTTAGCACTGCAACTGTATGCATCTGTTAGACGCGTGTTTGATGCTTGTTGAATGGCGATGCACTTCTTCTTCTTCTTCTTTTGAATTATAGACATTTGAAACTCAGAGAGTTCATTCATCTTCGATGGCGAGGCACGGAAGATGCCACTCGTTAATATTCAGTGCAATGCCTGCATTGATATAAAGAAACGAATTGCGAAATATGACCATAGCGTATTGTTCTCGCAAGGGCAAAAAATGATCGTTGCTTCTCGAAATGTGTCTACAAAACTACGCAAGCCATTAAACATTTTCAGGGTCCCCGGAACTTTTTACTAAAGAGTTATTTATGAAATTTCGACGTATTCGCAAATAATATTCGAAATAATAAACCATCAAATTTCAAAAGAAAAAAAAATGCGTAGTCCTACGTTCTAAGCGGTCGTGTCTCTGATACAAGCCCTCGAATTTTTTTTACGATTTAATGTTTGCAAAAAAATGTTTGCGAAGGCAGTTTTAAATTGTTAAAATATGAATGAAATTTTTTACTTCATGTTATTTGATTACTTGAAACATGTAGTACTGAACTTCATTTAACCATTTCTATATAAATTTTGCGATATTTCCACTAAATCACAATAAACAATCAGGAATATTATTTGTACAAACATAATGTTTATAAAGGTTCTATATACATACAAAAATGATAATTCCCCGGGCCGAACATTTTACTTTAATATTTTCCGCCATTTTTTATGGCAGTGATGAATCGTATATTCGTATGACAACAGAACTATTATGTTATTAGGTATTGCCTAATAACCTTGCATGTACAGTAAGTTAACTATATGTCGAATTAGAGGTAATTGGACAGACCTTTAATGGGATACAAATAATAGGACTTTTCCATCTCTAATTGGATATTTTGTGAACATCGAGTTTGGTACCCGAAGTATGGCCCCAGATTGGAAGTCGCCACAAGACGTCGACATTGTACCACTATCATTGTGAATGGCCAATTACAGGCCAATCACCTCTAATGCGACACTGAGTAGTCACTCGGTATGTCGAGGATTAGAGGTAACTTACTGTATATGCTATTTGGGCGCATCATATACCACCCAAAATATCAGATATTCGATGCTCTATATACGATAGTTATACGATTTAATGTTTGCTGGGTTGGCATACTTGACAGCTTGGTTTGTCAAGTTCATAATCTCATGTCTACAGTTTTGAGTTAAGTGCAATTGAATGACGAAGTTGAACTAATTTATTTTTGTCACTATGTTTATCAGAACTGAAAAGACCGGCAAACAGATAATCTTTCGTTCTTAAAAGTTAAAAATAAAAAAAGCAACTTTAACTTTCACTTTTCTTAAAACCGGAAATATTCTGACTTAAAACTAATTTTTAACGTAATATTCCAAACATACATGTATTTACAAGAATCTATAATAATTATCATAATAATCAAGAACGTTTTCCGCCATTCGTTTTTGGGTTGTCTGTAGTAAATCGTATATACGCATGACGATAGTCGTACTATATATATATATATATATATATATATATATATATATATATATATATATATATATATATATATATATATATATATATATATATATATATATATATATATATATATATATATATATATATATATATATATATATATATATATATATATATATATATATATATATATATATATATGTATCGGAAGATGGGCACTTTTATAGGGAAAACAGGGTTTTTGGAACAACAACTTTTTCATGTTTTCTTTGAAAATAATACAACTAACCCTAATTTTGTATTAAGTCAAGATAGCGATATAATGTATTCGAGATCTTGTTAAAATATAAACTTTTGTCGAAGACATGAACTTTCTATCTTTTATAGTTTTTTGGAATATAAGTCATTCTTGTATGAAGACTCCTGAAAAAAATTATGTTTTGCTCGTAACATTTTTGTGTGTAAATCCTCACGTTTGGCATGTTCTTGACATGTTTTTAAATAGAAAAATGTTAGAGTATGTAAACTGCGATAATTTATACATAAAAATGTCACGAATTAAACATTAATGATATTTTTTCAAAGAAAAAAATGAAGAAGTTGTTGTTCGAAAAACGATATTTATATCTTTTTTTTCATAAAATTATGCATATGTTTTCGAGAAAAATGAATTTTAATTTTCAAAAATTTTTTTTTTCAATGATTTTTTTTTCCAAAAAGTTCTTTGGTAATTTTTAATGAAAACCAAAATAATTTCCTACATTCCATTCTTTGACTAAAATCTTGAAGGTCTGATAGATTTTTTGTAGGTTTTTTTTTTAAATTTTGAGTTTTTTCAACTTTTTTTTCGCAAAATCTTAATTTAAAAACTATAAGATTTACAAAAAGTTGGTCAGAGAATGAACTGTAGGACATTACTAATTTTTTTTTAGGTTTTCATTAAAAATTATTAAAGAGTTTTTTGGAAAAAAATTTCATTGTAAAAAAAAATTTTAAAAATTAAAATTCATTTTCTCGAAAACATATGCTTTTAAAATTCTGAAAAATAACAGATATAAATAGCCCCCCTTAAAATTTCCATAAAGTTTTCCATACATTGGATGATGGCCACATTTACATAGAAAAAGTTTTTCGAAGAACTTTTTAATTTTTTTCTTTGAAAAAATGCTCTTTAATTCGTAACATTTTTATGTATAAATTGTCGCAGTTTACACGCTCCGCTAACTTTTCTCTACTTAGAAACATGTCAAGAACATGTCAAACGTGAGAATTTTAACCCAAGAAAGTTACAAGCAAAACATATTTTTTTTCAGTAGTCTTCATACAAAAATCGCTTATATTCTAAAAACTATAACAGGTAGAAAGTTGATGTCTTCGACAAAAATTCATATTTTAATAAGATCTAAAATTTTTTTGAATACATTATATCGCTATCTTGACTTCAAACACAATTGAGATTAGTTGTATTTTGACGTAGAACTACGCCTTTCAGGAAGAGTGCCAAATCAGAAAACAGGTTACGTTTTTATGAAATAAAGTTAACGTGAATAACAATTTTCACTGTGAACGAATTCTCATGATTTGCACGCCAATCGAATCAGAAATTCTCTAAGATTTGTTTAATATGCTATACATTACAATTCGCTAATCTCTAAACGGTTTAAATTCATGAAAACTGGAAGAACTTCTTTCTACCCATACATTTGTTCTGCCGATTTGTGTGCTAACCCTACCCGTATTTCGAATGCTTCTAACTCGAACATTTCTTAACTGATCGGAAAGATGTTTGCATCAATTGATAGGAAATATTTCTACGTGATTAATAAAATGTTATTTTTCATCAGATGAACAATGAATAACTGTAAAATGTCAAGCGTTATCTAAACGCCCTAACTGCCAAGTTTTTAATGGCCCGATTAACGGTTTCCCCAACACAGACTTCAAAATCGATGTACCGGTTGAAATCGCTTTTGTTCCCCTAACACGGACTTCAAAATTATGTGCCTGGGGGAATCCGCATTGCAAGTGCATGCAAGTCGGGGGTATTTTTTGGTGTTGAGTACTTTTGTACTCGCTTGTCGTTGTGCAGATGTTTCCCCAAAACGTACTTCTGAATTGAGAAGCCTGGGAAAATCGTCATTTCAGATACTAGAGGTGAGTGAACTTTCGCGGTTCGAGAACTACGTAAACATGAGATGTGCAATAATTTCAGAGGGAAATGTAAAATACAATGATCGTTTGACAATTCTTCCGTTCACATATTTTGGCAGTCCTCGGCATCATATCAAACGTAAAAGGACGTTCATCAAATTTAATTGTAACGAAGAACATGATCGATTACAAAAAAATCGATGCATTTTTAAATAATATTCGAAGTGGTAAACAAGTGGATTGCATAATATCAGGCTGTCAAAAAAGTCCTGCGGTGTTTCCGCGAGGTGTCGTTGTAAGCGCGTAGTTCTAGTTGTATTTATTGTATCGAGTCATACTATAGCTTGTTGGAAAGGTATGCGCGCTATAATATAGTCCTTGACAGTGTTTGGTTTGGTTAAGTCGTTCGTGAATTATAGTGTCGCAAATATGGAGCAAAATAAAGAGAAAATCCGACATATTTTACAGTACTACTATGACAAAGGCAAAAATGCATCTCAAGCTGCCAATACAATTTGTGCAGTTTATGGACCCGATACAGTTACCATTTCCACCGCACAACGATGGTTTCAACGTTTTCGTTCTGGTGTAGAGGTCGTCGAAGATGCACCACGCTCCGGATGGCCTGTCGTCGAAAATTGCGACAAAATCGCTGAATTAGCCGAGAAAGACCGGCATAGTAGCAGCCGTAGCATCGGCCAAGGGCTGGGGATAAGTCATCAAACCGTTATTAACCATTTGAAGAAGCTTGGATTCACAAAGAAGCTCGATGAATGGGTGCCACACACGTTGACGCAAAAAAACATCTTTGACCGTATCGACGCATGTGAATCGCTGCTGAATCGCAACAAAATCGACCCGTTTCTGAAGCGGATGGTGACTGGCGATGAAAAGTGGGTCACTTACGACAACGTGAAGCGCAAACGGTCGTGGTCGAAGCCCGCTGAAGCGGCTCAGACGGTGGCCAAGCCCTCATTAACGGCCAGGAAGGTTCTGCTGTGTGTTTGGTGGGATTGTCAAGGAATTATCTATTATGAGCTGCCCTATGGCCAAACGCTCAATTCGGACCTGTACTGCCAACAACTGGACCGCTTGAAGGTAGCACTCATGAAGAAGAGGCCGCACTGTCTTCCATCAGGACAACGCCAGGCCACACACTTCTTTGGTGACGCGCCAGAAGCTCCGGGAGCTCGGATGGGAGGTTCTTTTGCATCCGCCGTATAGTCCGGACCTTGCACCAAGTGACTACCACCTGTTTTTGTCCATGGCGAACGAGCTAGGTAGTCAGAAGTTAGCCACAAAAGAGGCCTGTAAAAATTGGCTATCCGAGTTTTTTGCCAATAAGGAAGCGAGCTTCTATAACAGGAGTATTATGAAGTTGGCATCTCGTTGGGAACAAGTCATCGAACAAAACGGCGCATATCTGACTTAAAACAGATGATTGTAACTAATTTTATGAACAAATGAAAATTCAAAAAAAATACCGCAGGACTTTTTCGACAGCCTAATATTACAAAATTGTAAATTTTTTCCAAATTTTGTGGTTTAGGAGCAGTAATTGTTCCGGAAATTTTGATTGGCTGGAACCGTAGAGGCAGATTGACGTTGTTTCTAAACAATTTTGGAATTAGAAATTTTAAAAGTCATGACCGGTCGGTATAAATAGGTATAACACATATGTATATCAGAAAAATTGGAAGTAAGAGACCACAATAATTTAAAATATTGATCAATACATGAATTTAGAAAAAGTCATAACATCGTTAAAAAATATAAAAATAAATTTCAATACAAAATCTTGCGAACAAATCATATAACCGGTAATTTTGACCGGTTGGTAGTTCTAGTGTTAATAATACTCCACTTTGATTCACTTCGTATTCACTTAATCGCCAATTACGAATGATCTACTGTTTATTCTTTCGTCCCCTCGGGCGAGACGAAAACGGGAACCACAGCTGGAATCATCATCTCCTCTGACCCATTTTCCCAGCCTCAAAAGACCGCGCTGACTGCTGCAGTCTTGTCCCAATTCCGTTTTTTTTTTCGCGCGCACTAAGTGATTCATCAGGGTCAGCTATTTTTTCCGCTTTCTAAATCATCCACCAAAAAAAAAAAAAAGGCAAAGAAGCAAAGAGTGCACTCGGTGCCAAATCGATTGGGCAATGCCAGGCGTCGAGGAAAAATGTATGTCTAAGGTTTTCCACCTTCTCCCCTTGCATAAAACTTACCGATTTAATTAACCCGTCCAAAAAGAAATAGGTGTCTCGCTGGCCGCGCGCGCGCCTTTCCGCTGTTGCACGTGGGGATTCCGTTCACTTTTTTTTAGCTGCTGTTGCTGCTCCGCGTGGAGATTCTCCTGGTTGCGACTGTTCCGGCGTTCCGGTCTACTTACGCCTGAGACGAGTTGAATTGGGCCAAAAAAACTGTCTGTTGCGTATGTTGTGTATAAATGTGAGCGTGTTGCAGTGTGTGTGGGTCTGCTTTCGGGACGTCCGTCGGTCAGGAGAGAACAGTTCGCGGCCTGGCTGGCGTAGACACTGAGGAACTTCCACACTCTGATGTGGATCACCTGTCACTCAAATTTGGGAAAAATTTATTCACTTTTTCTACCAATCGGAAGGTGATTTCTCCTGTGTTCACTGTGTTGTTGAGTCGGCTATTTTTAATATATCGTATTTTTTTACATAAAACGGATATTTTCTTATTTTTTTTTTTTTATTGTTTCACTTTTGCAGCGCGGACTTATTTTGCTGGTTCGGTGCGATTCCTGTTCCGGTTTTTTGCTCCCTCAGCTGAAAAATGAATTTTTACGTGCGAATTTCACTCAAGAGATCTTAAACGGAGCCTCACGATGGCGACTTGACACACTCTTCTCGGCTGGTGAGATTCTGGTGCGAAATTGCGGTTTCAACCGGCAGTTTGCTTCTGCTGCTGCTGTTTACGCGATTCACTTAACACGGTTCAACTCAATCAATCGCTTCCGCGCGCACAACTGCCGTTACGAAGCCGTACAAAGCCGTAAGCACTGAAGGAAAATCAGCAATGTTTCGCACTTAATGAGCACTGTTTTTCAGGAAAATTATTTTCCCCGCTCGGTGAGCATTATTCCAATCGCGATTTGGGGTTTTCCACTCACAAGATTTTTTTTTCTGATGTCACATGTCGGATTACTGGAAATCTTCCAGCAGTTCACTCCTTCGTGCACTCACTCACTCGAGCCAGCGGAAAAAGTTAACTGTTAATCAAAATCGATTAAAGCCTCCGCCGAAACACCGAAACTTCGCATCGGGTGCCGTGGTGAAAGAGGAAAAAACTGAAGAAGAAGAAAAAAATAATACTCATAAGCTAACTTTCTTTTCGCCACTGATAATCTTCGGTCCACTATAATTCACACGACGCGCCTCGACTCTCGGAAGTTTCGGTGTTCGGCCGCGCTCGAGAGATGGCTCGGGGTGTAAACAAAGGCAAAAGTTACCAGCAAACAAACAAAAACACCACCAAAAAAAAAAACCCGCACGAAAAAAAGTGAAAGAAGTAGAAGGCTGAAACCGGGCTCACCACAACCGCGAGGGGCCAAACCTTCTCTTCCTCTCAAGGCACTGGATTTCGCTGCGCGAAAAAAAAACCAGGATAACCGCCCGATCCGGAACGCACGCGGGAAGAAGCAAACGAAAACAAAAGCATTCAGACCGTGACCGGTGTGGTTACGCGAGAGACGCGGGATCACGGAATATTGGATTAGTTTGCAGTCGCGCGATCTTTGCAACTAGCGCCTGAAGCGCCACCACTTGGATGAGAGACAGAGAGAGAGACAAAGCTCCGCGCTAGCTCTGTGTGCAGACTGAGCAAATGCCAAAACGCGACTGCGGGCGCAGCCTCGGTCACTGGCGCTGCTGCTGCAGCTTGTGGCTCGTCTTCTTTTCGGGGCTCTTTGGCGGTCACTCGCGTAAGTCGCGAGTATTCTGGGCGAAAGATTTCTCTCAGCAACGGCAAGGTCTGCACTGCAGACTGGGAATTGCAAACCGGAAGATGAGCCTCTGCAGCTATGCACGTGTATGAGAGCGTCTCTCTGGCTCTTTGTGATTCACTCTCTGTTTTCTATTTCCCATTTTATTTTTTCTTCTTGGGAGATGAAAATTGATTTCCGATGTAGATCGATTGCAGTAGACTATCATCATCAGATCTAATCTCCTCTAAGTGTTTTGAAGCATAGCACAAAGGCACTCAATGGGCTGGAGTTGAATTGTATGATCTTCGGGTTACGTTTCTACTCTACCATGCAAAAACGACTCATTTTAGCAAAGGCTTACGTAAGGGTCGCTCGAAATAGGTTCGTCCTTGAACTTCCAGAATCTCTAGACTTCACGATAGGGGTAGTGGGGGCAAATTGGTCACGGGGCGCAAAGTGGTCACCTGCTCGGTTGGTAGTATAACTATTGACTATAGATTCGGTATTGATAGTCACCTTATGTTTGAAGAATTTAATGACTTTTGAGTCACCCTGTACTTTAGTAGAGCTGTCGCATGTCAAAATACAAATAAAAACAATTCGGCCGTAGTTCTGTGCGCATGGTATCTAAGAAATTTCTCGTGAAATTTAGCTTATTCAATCTGATATATTCGACAAATCATCAGTTTGGACGACTGTTCACATATTCTAGGGGAGGTGAACAGATATTTTGTTTAATCTCAGCGATTGATTAGCATAGAAATTATTTTGATGTTTGGAGGCAAAGTGGTCATAGGTGAATAACAACTTACAATGTTCTGTTTACTGAAGCTGATATACCTCATCACATCCTGCTCTTGAAGAAGACCCTTTTGAGGCTTTGACCCTGGATAAATATGCCACTCCAGCTAAGCCAAGCCTCATAATGCGGAACGTTTCTTACTACGTTTTTGTATGCAAGAGAAAATTTAAATTGAGACTCTAGGTGAACAGGCCAAGCCTATTTCATACATGTACCTACTATATCAAATATGATTTGAACAATTTTAGACGAAAAAAACGCAAAAATCTATCCCATTTAGCTTGATATGTGCCTCCAAGCAAAAAAGACGGGTGGGTAATGTCGGGGACATAACCGGAGTGACGTAGGACTATACAAAGGGGACATCTTTTTCTAAATATATATTTTAAATATATTGTTTTACCTTCTTCTTATACATGAATACCTACCTATCTACCTGAAATATGGATTAGTTTACTGTTTACTCTTTATGAACATGTTGGGAGTTCTGTAAAGAACCTTTGGTGTTGTGTTTTTGCGTTGTTTCACAAACTTTCTCATTTTTTTCTCACTGTCCTATAATTGATTCTTGATTTTTTTCTGAAGGCTTTGTCCTTATTAAATGTTCAACGCCGGGCATCTTTTGGCGTATACACATATCGTATAATCAAAATGATGGCTGTGATAGGGAATGCATAGGTAGTCGTCAGCTCATTCACTATCATATATTTCACTATTGAGCACATTACCGTACCTTAAACTGTGGGTTCGGAGACGAATGAATTGTATGATTTGTAGTCTCCGCAAACAAAGTAAATAAAAATGAAAAAGAACTGAGGTTTTGGAGACGAAATCTACGATCTGTCGAGAAATAAACGAGCTATAAGCGTTCTGAAAAACCAACAGTAAATACAGGGACGAATGACCTTCGGATTAAAGTCCTTTAAAATAAGAACAGAGCAGCAGGAAATACATAGCTCATTATGTTGCTCCCTAGTTATGTTTCTATACAATGCAGATATAACGTCAGTCAATTTTCAACATCAGTTATCAACCAAAGCTGAATGATCAATTTAAAAGACCCTAACCACCAATAAGCTCAAAAACAAGCATAAACAAAATAAATCAGTTCATATTATATGTCATATTATGTTCCGACATCGGTTTTTCATCGAAGGCGATGAGCGTCATGAG
The DNA here is from genome assembly GCF_029784135.1 of Toxorhynchites rutilus septentrionalis. NCBI lineage: Eukaryota > Metazoa > Arthropoda > Insecta > Diptera > Culicidae > Toxorhynchites > Toxorhynchites rutilus. The sequence goes on from NC_073744.1 coordinate 169,981,546, forward strand.
CTTCGTCAATGCATCTTTGAGCGTATCGTAGCGGAAGCCTCGCGTCTGACCCACTACAATAAGCGGTTAACCATTACGGCGTGCGAAATTCAGATCGCAATCAGTCTGTTGCTGCCCGGTTAACTTGCATGCGGTTTCCGAAGGTACCAAAGCGGTGAAGAAGTATACTAGCACCAAATAAAGATTCGGAAGCAAACCCAAAAAACGGTCCTTTTCAGGACCACAAAATCATCTTTAATCTAAAGAGTTTATTGTTTTGTTATCACTCGATATCCTCATCTTGTTCGGCTAAACCTGTTTAGCGAATTCGTTTGCCACTCGCCACAGGATTCACAGTTGGAAAATTTCTTCCCATCCAGCTTGGGACATGTTGGGTCATAATTTGGCCCCTAACTCTATGTTTACAAAAATGTCCAACTAAATATGTCACATTACAGGTCCGTCCAATTAGCTAAATGTCGAACTAAATGTAAATTACTGTACTTTCAATCTGGAAGCAATCATATCCTGGCAAACAAACTATGAAAAAATCAATTTGTTTTTTATTATTATTTTGGATAATATTTTAGAATGCATTAAACTGTATTTCGTAAACTCTTTTTTGAATGGTTCCAATTTAGAAAACTTAGTACTCGTGGTTTTGAAAAAAACCATTTCGAACGCCCTCGATGCCGCCTTGTTCTGGATTTGCCACCAAAGCAGTTTGTATGAAGAACAAACTTGTTTCTTCTGCTACCTGCTGCAGTTTTGCGATTGCCACTCGCCACTCGCTGCAACTGCCTGTTGTTGTCTCGATGTCCACCGAACCGAATGTGGTCTGTTCTGTATGCGGATTTTCTTATCGTCGCGAGCAGCTTTGCCAGCTAACTCGATCACTTCGGCGGCCGAAACTATATAACGCCAACTGGTACACTGATACTAACGCGCTCGGCCTAGCTACCCTTGCGGAGCAATTGGCGGATACACCTACGGGGAACTGGAGACCAACACTGTTCGAGCGGGATTTTGCCTTTCCTTTCACTTTTCCTCCTTTGCCATGTCCAGACATGGCTGCTTGGGTTGGTTTGTTGATGTGTTGTGATGCGAACCGATGTGGTGTACGGTTTGAATGAGAATGATCGTTACGGCAGCGGAGCGGGGATTTTTAAGCTGACTGGCTGGCTCGAGAATTACGCATGTGTGAGACTGCGACCAATGTTTCGTTCATTTTTTTCTTTTTCCTTTCCAATCGTGCTTCATTCTATTTCGCTGCTGCTCTGGTTGCCCGTTTTGGTCGGTACGATTTGAGGAGCACAAAATGGACCAATCAAAAATGGGCACATAGTGCATTTGGACAATGCTTGATATTTCACAATTATTCAATTGTTTATCTCAAGAAAAATGAAATGTTATTCGTTATGATAGATGATTCGTTATGATTCGTTATGATAGATTATGATAGATGCGTAGATATATTTCCTATCAATTGATGCAAACACCTTTGCGATCTATTGAGAAATGCTCGAGATATAAGCGTTTCAAATCTTGCATTTTTTCCTACTTGTTCAGTGCCTAGATTTTCATTTCACCCCCTATATCTTCCGGTTAGACGTAGTCCTACGTCGAAAAAAGGTTCGTTTTTTCATGTTTTTTTTTCTAATGATGAAAAGTGTATTATTTTAAATTTTTATAGTAAAAGCCGTTTGCTATCTTGAAGTACAATGAGTTGAACTATAATATTTTTCGAGAAATGGGAATTGAATCGGTATGTGGACGCAGAAAATGGGCATATTCCTTAGGGTGACCACTATGCCCCCACTTCCCCTACTTCGTTTGGCACATTTTTGAAAAATAAAATCTAACAAATTCACAAGTTTGATCCTGATCCTGCTCGCTTCGGGAAACTGTCATTTCGTTGTTGTTCTCAGTAATGGTGGATAAAATAATACTCTTCAATGTTGTTCGAAAAGTGGACAGCTACTTTAGTTCACCCTATACATTGACTTTATGGCTAATTATTAGCATCCTAACAAGGTTTCCTTTCGCAAATTTAAATAATTAAGTGAACAGTTCTAGTAGAGCAATTTCACGCTAAACTATCTGAACTAGCCGATTCTGATCCGTAGCAACTACCATAAATAACAACTTTCATTATCAAAAGATAAATCAAAATCATAAGGTTAGTCCTAACTCTTTTGTAACCACAGTGGATCAATCTGATGATCGCAGTGCACAGTGGGAAGCCACTGTTTCGTCATATTTTTACTTCCTTACTTTTAAGTGCTTAAATCCCACATTTGAGCGCAATATACTCAAACCTGATACTTTTGTCTTGGCTCATTGACGTTTTTTTTGAATTTTTTTTTTTTGAAGAAAGTATATTATTTTGAAACGCTCTGCAGCCTCAATGAAAGCTTGGATTGGAGAAAAAAGTGCCCCCAAACAAAATCACTAGCTGTATGGCAAATATTGTATAAGATATCAAATAAAAAATGTTGGCGGTTTGTTTGAACCCCTATGTGGTTTGACATAGGATCTATAGTGAAAAATGTACTTTTTCGTTTATTTCACTTTAAAGCTTCTAGATAAAAATTTGAAAAAAATACTGAATGTGCATCTTACTACGGTTTATCAAGAAAAATTATCAAAAAAAAAATGTTTAGCAAAAAAAAAAATATTGAAATTTTGAATTGTTTTTGGGATTCAGAGATTCGGTACTACTCTAATTCATATTTGAATATGTTCCTACGGCTTTTCTAGATATGTGTGATTTTATCCAGTGTTGCGCGGTACAAAAAATATTTTTTTTTTATATTTCCAAAGGGTCTGGCTGGGTACGGGAGTAAACAGTGCCCCTAAACCAAATCACCAACTGTATGGAAAATATTGTATAGGGTACTAAATAAAACATTTTGGCAGTAGTACCATACATTTGAGTCCTTATACGGTACACCATAGAATCTATGGTGAAAAATGTACATTTTCGTTTTTCTCACGCCATTTTTTTCAACAAATAATCTGAAAATGAAAAAAAATTAAATACGCGTCACAAAAAAAAAATTATATATTTTCTGGTACAGGTCGGATTCGATTATCCGGAGACTCGATTATCCGGAGTATTTTATTTTTGATTTTCGGAAATTTTGAATAATTTGTATAATAATTCTATATTGACTAGCTAATATGGACATCAAAAGAAAGGGCTTCCCTAGTAGAACACAGCTATTTATGAAAAATGCAAATCCAAGATGGCATATTTTCTCAGAACCCCATCAATTTGATTTTTGAAGGTTTTGCTTGAATTTTCACCAGGAATTGGTTAATATCGATATTAAAGAAAAATTAAGAAAGATAGAAGTTGTGCGTCAAAGAACAAATTGTGGAGTGGTTAAAGAACTTCATTTTAATTGATAGAAACAATCTAGTTTAATATAAATTTTTAGGATAAAATTAATAATAACACATGAAAAATTATTAAATTTCAAGTGTTTCACTTCCAAAATGTTCCAAAATTCACTAATTTAGTTGTTCCACTACTATATCCTGTACTAAATTTTCTCATCTTTCAAATGAAAGCATCAGAATCGTCCTCCATAGCGTACTTTTTAATGTAGTGCCAGTATAAAGCAACAGAGTTCGAAACAAAAAAAAAAGTTCTGCAACTCTGTCATTGTTGAAATTCGAACACATGCGTAGGAGGTTTTTTTTCATCAAATATGATCGTCTATCACCTCCTAAGGGAATCTGGATAAAGTAATTTTTTTCATGTGAGAAAGGTGTTTTCTGACTTCAAGGGGATGAATCAAAAATAAAATTCCTCTTTTAATTTAAAAAACAAAAAATATATGCAAAAAAAATAATAAAGAAAAAAAATGTTTTGACTCGATTATCCGGAGTGAAAAAAAAATCATTACTCCGGATAATCAAGTTCATAATTTCGTTAAGTTTTATTATGGAGTCTTTAACTTCAGCGGCAACACATAATTCAACGTCGAGTAAGTTGTTTGTTCATGGTTTGATACATGTATTTTAATATCCTCTTTTAACCAAAGGAACCGAATTGAAAAGACAACAAATCTATGGAACAACGAAATATTGAAAATCACAAGACGAAAAGAAAATAGCAGCGACAGAGATTTTTCCTGCTGATAAGTATAATGATGAATTCCAAATTTCACTAATAAAAATAGTCGAGAAAATACTGATCATGGTATAGTCAATCATCTTCTTACCACCAAAGATCCAATAGTAAACACATATTTTGAAAAGGAGAATAGTAATTGTAAAAAAACTTCTAGATGAACCGCCCAAATATGCGTGGTTGACGTAAGCGCTAACTGAGTTTTTCAATTGAATTTAAATAACAAAAAATCATTGAACTTCTCTGGCCCACTTTTGACCGTTAATATTTATTAAATAGAACCAGTTTATTCTATATAAATTGTTCACAGCCATAATTATTCAGCTATCAACAAGAAAAATTCGTTTTCTATCACTGAGTTGTGTTGGTGGTTACGTCAACCATGCATATTTGGGCAGTGAAGTAATATCTCTATTGATGGACACAATTGTTGAATCAGAAAATGATGATTATGAATCTGATGGCAGTTATAATAAAAAAGAAGAAGATTATTGCTTTGATTTGTTTTGTTTCATGAAATGTATGGTATTAATTTCTGATCTAAAAAATCTTTTATATTTATAGCAGGATTTGTTTGATTTGAGTTGTCGTCCACAAACTAAAAAATGGATGTCAGATTAGTGCTCAGTATCTTAAAACTATGTAAATACCTTTTTTTTTGCATTTAACTACACTTTTGACGTGGAACTACGTCTTTCATTAAGGGTGCCATATCAGAAAACAGATCACGTTTTTATGAAATAAAGTTAACGTTAATAACTATTTTTGCCGTGAACGGATTCTGGCGATTTGCATACCAAACGAATCGGAAATTCCCTAAAATTTCTTTAATACGTTATACATTACAATCCCATAGTCTGTATATGGCTTAAATTGATGAAAATTGGCAGCATTCCCATTTCCTCATATATTTGTTCTGTCCATTTGTGCGCTTTCCCGAACAGAGCTGTCAATAACGAGCAACTTATCGACGAGCAACGAAGGAGAAATCGTAAGATGTGAAGTCTCCGTGAACAAAAGAAAAGAAGAAGAACGAAGGGGAATATTTGCCTAGAGTATAAACAGTGGATCTTGCTGAGGCAAACTTCATTCTTCGTGAGGACACCGACTGGACAACACCGTTTCTGGGCGAGCTGGACGGCGAAGGATAGAATGGTTTTCTCAAGGCAATGGGGGTGGAGGAGTAATATGAGGAAAGGGTAAAGTTTTCCAAGGGCCTTTTTGAACGTTAGAGACGAATGAACTGAAGAAGTTTAAAGTCTTTTTAATTCAACAAGGAAAGGAAGGAAAGGGAAACTTTCAGTATCGTTCTAGATACGAAACAATGAACATCGCTTGTTCTTCCTTGTTTTGCGCCATCACATGTCTTCGTTTCGGACTGAGCTGAGGACGCGATCACTCGCTGATGTGTCTGGCATTGCGATCATTGCATCAAACTGACGCCATTGCGCTAATCTTTTGAGCTAAACATTCGTGTGGGGAATCATCTAGCTAGGCTATCGTCAGCTCACCAAGAAAATAAATGTTCTGGAATTTTGTCAGTGATTTGGTTTCGCATGACGGTAGGAAAACTCTCTCCACAAAGGATGAGAGCTAAGCTAATCTAGACTGGCCATATTAACGGAAAGGGCGTCTGTTGAGAAGAGTGCAAAACAGAGACAAGTGTGTGTATATTTAGTTGATTCAAGCCATCGATATATGGGTATTTGTGTGCGTACGTGCGTGCTTCATAATCCGTACGTGAAAATAGTGCATCTTCGCTACGCTGAAACCCAATTTGTAATAATAAATATAAATAAGGAGGGGAGATAGCGGGAGGGAATTATTTATGCTAGGGTATTAGTAAAGAATTGAACTGACGCTATGGTTAAGCAGGTGTTAAGGTTGTGCACCAAAAAATTATTTGGGGAGTAACTAGTTATTCAATAAGTTATGATAAGTCATTAATTTATTTGGGTTCGCGTGCAGATAGAGTTTATTTCGCTTTTTTGATCACCAAGAAAGTAAATGTCGTTCTGGAATTGTGTATGTGATTTGGTTTCGCTTGCCAGTAGCAAAACTTTCTCCACTAAGGATGACAGCTGCGCTTATCTCGAGTATTTATTGTTTTGCGAGCACAAGAATAAATCATGTTACCTCTCTCTCAAAAGATCAGCTAGACGGGCTAATCCCGAATGCCCTCGATCCTTGGTCTAAGCCGCGGGACCATTGAGGGTGAGCTCTCAAGACCTCTCAAGATCGGCTTATTTCACATCAAATCAAGGGTCCTGTACGGGGAAGAAAAGCACAATTTGCTGCTGGGTCTGGCTCTATTATCCTAAGAAGCTCTTTACCTAAATTCTCGTCCGCTCGGTTCAAACTGCAGTTGCAAAGTGCTTTAAATTTTCAATTCAAATTTGGAAAGTATGGATACATTTGTATGTCTATTGTGCCTTGGATAAAGAGCTTTTTATTATAGACCCAGTAGTGCTTTCCTTTTCCCCAAATTCTTAAGTCGTATGTCGCTTCTCGAAACAACTACATATCCATCAGAGTCATTGTGGCTTTAATGTGTTTCGCTCAACTCCGTGTTTGTGTACTTGGTGTGTATATATGTGTGCGTGTGATTATAGCTAACTTATGTCCTAATACTTTACTTTCTAATTTAAACCTAAAGATATTTATTTATATAAACTAATTTATTTAGGTTCTTAAACCTACGTAATTTCTAAACGGTAACAATCATCAAACAATTATCGTCGAATGATTCTACAATAAAAAAAAACATTTCAGGGCGACCAAACTGGTAGAATGGTTATTTCAAAACTTTCGCAGCATTTTAAAATAATATCCGCAGTTATAAACAAGCAACTTGAATTAAACTACAGCGTAGTTCTACGTCAACAATGCGGTCGTGTCTTGAATACAACCTCCTGTATTTTTTTTTCTCATTCGGAAACTGGTGGTGGATCGAAGGATAAATGCCGAGGCAGAGCTATATGCCCATGTATATGAACCCAAGACCGCGACTTCGAAGGCAAAGGAAAATGTAGGGAAATTTGTTTTGCAAAATTTGGTGAGTATTGAACCGTACATGATTAATGAAATTTTAAAATTGGTTGTGTTTAAGCTTTTATTTGATTAAAAAGTATGAAAAAGTGTGAAAATCAAAAAGGTTTTATAGCAACTGGACAGCAAAAATTGATATCCTCAGGTCTCGGAAGATAGTGCACTTTTTTTTAACTGGATTGACGTTAAAAGTGCTACTCGAAATGCTGAATAACGTATGAAAACATTGAATCAAAATTGTGTTACTAGAGATGTTATTGAGGATGGTTTTACAGAAGGATGACTGATCATAGGTTGCCATCAACGAAGCGTTAGATTCTCATCCACCAACATAATTACAGCTTCTGTATCTCCACATCATCATAAACATTTGCTTGTGAGAAAAAATCCGTGCACATCCACCAATCCATCCGGTGTAGAGAAATAACGGAAGAATGATCGTTAGTACCCGGTACATTAGTATTTTCGCGAACCTGGAAACAGTGCTACGCTCACCGATCGTCCTTGACGAGCGGAGGTTGGTTTCTAATAAATTCAATTAAACCGTCTACCCGTACAGCTCGCTCTGAACCGCTCCCGCTATGCAGGTGAAAACAGTGGCGCGCGTGCCTCAAATGCCACTTAGCGCAAGGCCGTTTCCAACGGGCCAAAGCGAAGGAAGTGTGGGCCGTTTTTTTCCAGCTATGCGTAGCCACGGTTCAAACCAAATCGGTGTCGTTCCGGGAAATTGCCTGAAAATGACTTCGACAAACAAATAACAATTGCATAACCGAACAAGTGGCTTGCTTATTACATTTTACATTGAACCAGTTCGAGGCGTGCTTCTGAACATACTTTCTCGGCGGCGTGGAATGGTCAATCTTGTTACACTCTACTTACGCGCTACCCCCTTTTTTCCGTGTAATGCAACCGAGCACCGAGTTCCAAGTTCAGCGACCGAAAATCGCCCGTAATTATTATCTAAGGTCAGCTCGAGCGATTTCAAGCACTGGTTCCGTTGTGTGATGCGGTCTTGTTATCCAACCCAATCGAAAAAAAAAACCAAAAGCCCCCCGACGAATCTCCGAGGCCTGCCATTATTAGATGGGAGATGAAAGAAACCGTGAACCTGTTGCGCCAGTTCAATCAGTAAATCGATTAACGAACCTTTCAGTTTCCCCTCCGCAATCGATCGGGGGGCAATCGGTACGTGACGTCAGATCGGCAGCATCCAGCAGCCCCCCGCGTGGACGTGAACATCATTACAATCTTTTCACTCCGCTGCGGTTGCTCCCTAAAAGGAGTGCAGAAACAAAGCTCGATGAGTGAAGATCGCCGCCAAACGAACGCCTTTATGGCTTGGAAAGTGAATCCCACCGGAGAAATGCACTTTTCGAGCACATATTTTGATTTCCGCGAAAGTGTGTCACTGATGGTCGATTAGGCCCACTTTTTGGGGCACCAATTCATGATGATGACACACGGATGCTTAGATAAGCTTATCGGTTTCTGTGGCAAAATAACGGTGTGCCAATTTTTGCCGAGAATACATCAAACGCCAAAAGACAGGCTCTTGTGCCGGTTGAGATCGATGGTTGATTTTCTCCGGTCGCCTCAGGCGCTGACGGATAAAGCATCTTTTTCTTTTCTGTTCTCTCACCGTTATGATTGTGTTTCTTTCTTCCATCGAATATCGTTTATCATTTCTGTTTTTGTACCCTCTAATTATGAGATTGTTCATTTTCGGAAACATCGAACACTGTTTGGCTGTGTCATAAACATGGACGGTTTATTGGACTGCTTGCAGAGTATCTCATCTTCGGGTATTTTCCTATGCCACTCAGCACTTAATCACCAACGGAAAGCCTATTGTCGAGTGCCGTCGGGCTTCTATTTTCGCGGGATCACCGTTGTAAATCTTATTTATAAACTCATTTCATCTAAGCTCTTGTTGATTTTTGATTGACTAGAAACCGTCAATTATGTAAACCCCGTCCAAAGTGGACACTTTCGTTTGCGCGTTAGATTGTGGAAGGGGACAAAATTCCCATTGAAACTAAGTTTCATATTTATTTTTCTAAAGAAAAATAAATATACACATGCCAGCTTTAGTCGGAAATAGATCCGGATATGGTGAGATGCAACAAATAGTTAGTAATAACTATGCACAATGATATAGCAGCAAGCCTTGGGAATAAGGTGACGTATATTTCAAATCATCACGAATAAAAACGTATTTTCCGTTCCTTTTTTTTCTGTGATTTTCAGTTATATTCAAGACTACTTTTGACGGTATTTCGAAAGAAGCTGGGACGATATACTGAGAAGAAAGAAATTTTCTTGAAGTCGAAATTATTTTTCAAGTTTTTTTTTTTTGAGTGTGAAGTTGCCATTGGACCCGCTTCAAGGGTTTTAGAAGTTCTCTATCATTCATCTAGATACATTTAAGATAAGTTTTCGTTTTATTTTTCTTTCACGCATACGTATACATATACATATACATACACATATTTCATTTTATTAATTTTTTTTAAATTTTATCATTTAATATTTACGGGTTCTAAAGAATCTTCTCTCTCATTTTTCAACCCTTTTTTTTTAAAAAAATGGAGGGTAATGAACCCTCCGATGCTGAAATAAGGGTCTTAGACCCTCCTCCAGATGATTTTACGGTTTCTTCAGGAAAAAAACAAAAACAATCGCAGTCAAACTCTTCGTCTGTACCAAATAGTGACTCTGTTCCTCACTCTTCGACACAATCTCTGCCTAATTCTGCTCAACTTCCACGTATTAGACAATATCAGAACGCCCCGGCATCATCGAAAAACCGTTGGGTGGTATTTTTCCGTCCGAAAGGGAAACCTCTAAGAGTATCTCAAATTTGCAAAGACCTGACGTCTAACTACTCAGGTGTCTTAGAAATGACGAAAGTCAATAATGATAAACTTCGTGTTGTGCTCTCAAATTACAAAGACGCTAACGCGATAGTGAAAAACTCTTTGTTCACTAATGAATATAGAGTTTATATTCCGGCTCACATTGTTGAAATCGATGGTGTAGTTACGGAAAAATCTCTTCAACTTCAAGATTTTGTAAAAGCTAAGGGTATCTTCCACAATGCAAATATTCCACATGCTAAAGTTTTGGAGGTGAGATTTCTGAACTCTTTGAAATCTGAGGGTACAGAAAAAAAGTATTATCCTTCTGGCTCTTTTAGAATTTCCTTCGAAGGCACAGCACTTCCAAATTATGTGCTTATTGACAAACTTCGTCTTCCAGTTCGGTTATATATTCCTAAAATAATGACTTGCTTAAATTGCAATCAGTTAGGTCACACTAAAACCTACTGTTGTAATAAAACGAAATGCTCAAAATGTGGAGACGACCATGACGAAGTCACTTGTAACAAAGATGTTGATAAATGTATTCTTTGTGGAGATGTTCCTCATACAATTAAGGATTGTCCGAAATACAAATTACGTTCGATGAAACTCAAGCAATCACTTCAGGATCGTTCTAATCGATCCTTCGCTGATATGCTCAAGGCAGCTTCACCTCAGGTACCCGAGGCTTCAGAAAATCCTTTCTCTGTTTTATCAGAGGAAGAAGGAAGAGGAAAATTGTTTCTTCCTCTAAGCCATCTAAAAAAAGAGGATTGATCTCTAATAATCCAGAATCTTCTAATTATTCTGCTCCACCCAAGAATAACCCTCCTGGTTGGAGATCTTCAAATTATGACGATCATTTCCCTGAATTGTCAAGCCATTCTCAATTTACTTCTCAATCGGTTCCTGAATCCTCATCTTTTTCAGGAGGTATATCCTTTTCATCAATTGTTCAATGGATTCTAGATTTTTTCGGAATATCAGATTCAATGAAAGGTATCATTTTTGCTTGGCTTCCTTCTATCAGCCAGATAGCTAAACAAATGACTTCAAAATGGCCCCTCCTCTCGATCATTAATTTCGATGTCTAATTTATTGAGCCAGGAAAATCCTCTATTTTGCAGTGGAATTGTAGAAGTATTCTTCCTAAACTTGATTCTTTCAAGCAAATGCTCCATTTTTTGAATTGTGATGCGTTTGCTCTTTCTGAGACATGGCTTCGTTCGGACAATGTGTTAAACATCCATGATTTCAATATTATCCGTTTAGACCGCAATGATTCCTATGGAGGAGTTCTCATAGGTATTAGAAAATGCTACCCATTTTACAGGATTCCCCTGCCTTTAGTCACAGGAATTGAAATTCTTGCGTGTCAGGCACGTATCAAGGGTAAATATTTATGCATTGCTTCTATTTATATTCCTCCAAGAACTATGCTTAATTATAGAAATCTTGTGACTATTGTTGAACTTTTACCGCAACCTAATCTTATTGTGGGAGATTTTAACTCTCATGGAATTGGATGGGGTGAGTCTTTTGATGATCGAAGGGGCAATTTGATTTATGATCTTTGTGAGGACTTCAACATGGCAATTTTGAATACAGGTGATGTAACAAGAATTGCTCCATCTTCAGGCCGCACTAGTTGCTTAGATTTGTCCCTGTGTTCTTCCACTTTTTCTTTAGATTGTTATTGGAATGTCATCCAAGATCCACATGGAAGTGATCATTTGCCAATCACTATTTCCATTTCAAATAATTCTAAATCGTCTGAAACAACAAATATTCAGCATGATTTATCTAGAAACATTGATTGGAAGAGATTCTCTTCAATTATTTCAGAATCGGTGGCATTAGTTCATGAGTTACCCCCGCTGGAAGAATATAATTTTCTAACTGGTTTAATTCTTGACAGTGCTATTGATGCTCAGACGAAGCGCTTTCCTGGTAATTCGTTTCGTAGACGTCCTCCTAATCTATGGTGGGACCAAGAATGTACAAATCTCTATAAAGATAAATCGAATGCGTTCAAGGATTGGCGAAAATTGGGCACCCGTGAACGTTATGATAACTACATTTATCTGGAGCGTAAATTCAAAAGCTTCATTAAAGCTAAAAAGAGAGGCTATTGGCGTCATTTTGTAAATGGGCTTTCACGAGAGACTTCCTTGAGCACTCTTTGGAGAGTTGCCAGACAAATGAGAAATTCATCTCATTCAAATGAAGAAGTTGAATATTCAGAAAGGTGGATTTTTGACTTTGCCAAGAAGATATGTCCAGACTCAGCCCCCGCACCTTCTCCCTTCTTAGAGACATCTGATGATGTTGAGCCTCCGTTCAGTATGACTGATTTTTCTCTTGCTCTTCTTTCTTGCAACAACACGGCTCCAGGGTCAGATAGGATCAAATTTAATTTGTTGAAAAATCTACCTGATAATGCGAAGAGACGTTTGTGGAAACTGTTCAATGCTTTCCTTGAGCAGAGTATTGTTCCGCATGAGTGGCGACAAATTAAAGTTATAGCTATTCTGAAACCTGGTAAACCTGCGTCTGATTATAATTCTTATAGACCAATTGCAATGCTATCTTGCATTCGCAAATTACTAGAAAAAATGATTCTCCATCGTTTAGACAGCTGGGTTGAATCTAATAATCTTCTCTCGCCTTCGCAGTTCGGGTTTCGTAGAGGCAAAGGAACCAATGATTGTCTTGCGCTTCTTTCATCAGAGGTTGACTTTGCCTTGTGTAGTAAGCAACAAATGGCATCAGTGTTCCTAGATATCAAAGGTGCGTTCGATTCTGTTTCCATTGAAGTTCTTTTTGAAAAACTTCGTCTAAATGGGTTTTCCCAGAAATGAAATAGTTTTCTGTTTAACCTAATGCGTGAAAAACATATGAGTTTTTCTCATGGTTCTTCGTCAGTTTTACGCATTAGCTACATGGGTCTTCCTCAAGGCTCATGTCTTAGTCCAATTCTTTACAACTTCTATGTAAATGATATTGATGTTTGTTTATCGGGAAATTGTACTTTGAGACAGTTTGCAGATGATTGTGTTGTATCGGTAATAGGCAAAGACAACACCGATCTTCATAATCCTTTGCAAGATTCTCTTGACAATTTGGTTGATTGGGCCTGTAGATTGGGTATTGAATTTTCTACTGAGAAGACAGAGATGGTTGTATTCTCAAGAAAACATAATACTGCACAAATACAGCTTAAACTTTTGGATAGACCTATTCGTCGCTCGATGTCATTCAAGTATTTAGGTGTTGTGTTTGACTCCAAATGAACATGGGGTAAAAACATAGGCTACTTGAAACAAAAATGTCAGAAAAGAATAAATTTTCTTCGATCCATAACAGGAACTTGGTGGGGAGCTCATCCTGAGGATTTGATTAGGTTGTATAAAACAACCATTTTATCTGTTATGGAGTATGGTAGTTTTTGCTTCAGGTCCGCTGCCTGTACCCATATTTTGCACCTGGAAAGGATTCAATATAGCTGTTTGCGTATTGCTCTAGGTTGTATGCAGTCAACACATACAATGAGCCTAGAAATTCTAGCTGGCATACTTCCTCTTTCCGTACGTTTTTTCGAGTTATCATTCCGTTTTTTAATACGGTGTGAAACACTTAATCCGAAGGTGATAGCAAACTTTGAAAAAATGTTGAACTCACTTACTATTGACCTGTCAATGAAGGATTATGTGCAAAATATTTCAGATGATCTCCGCCATTCAGTTATACCTGCGATATTCCTGTCAAGGTATAAACATATTGACCCAACCAAATCTTTTTTTTACTGATGGATCTTGTCTTAATGGATCCACAAGCTTTGGTATATTCAATATCAACTTCTTCACTTTCCGTAGGCTTAGTTTATCTTTTTCGGTGTTTGTTGCACAATTGGCTGCAATATACATGGCCTTACTCCATATTCAGACCTTGACCCCAGATCACTTTTTATTTTTTCTGATAGTCTCAGCTCTTTAAAGGTACTCCGTTCAGTGAGAACTAGATATGCATCGTATTTCTTATCTGAAATCCATCAACTTTTAAGTGCTCTTATAACTAGTTCATTTAATATCACTTTTGTATGGATTCCGTCTCATTATTCGATACCAGGAAATGAGAAAGCAGACTTTCTTGCTAAGAAGGGCGCTATGGAAGGAGACTTATTCTATAGGCCTATTACTTTCGATGAATATCTTCATTTTCCTCGTGAACGGGCACTTGTATCTTGGCAGTCAAGTTGGAATAGTAGTGATAAAGGCCGATGGCTATATTCTATCATTCCTAGGGTTTCTCTCAAACCATGGTTTAAAGGGTATAATTTTTCTCGTGATTTTATACGGGTAGTGTGCAGACTCATGTCTAACCATTATTCTTCGAATGCACATCTTTTTCGAATTAACATCAGTGATAGTAACCTATGCGTGTGTGGTATAGGATATCAGGATATTGACCATATCGTGTGGTTTTGTTCTGAGTTTCAAAATGACAGGTTATCTTTAATAGAAAATTTTCGCAATAAGGGAATGCCACCTAATTTTCTGATTCGCGACGTTCTGGCTACTCGTAATATTGATGCTATTTCTTTAATTTTTGGTTTTCTCAAATCCATACACTTTCAAATATGAATATATATGTTCAGTTTTCTTTTATAGTTTTGATTTTTATTATTAGCGTTTCCTTTTCTCTATTGCAACTTTCTTCTTCAGAATTCGAAAAGTGAGCAGATTTTCATCCCTTCCTCAGTCCCAAGGAGATAGCAAGTTCCTAGGAGATGGACATCTCTGTAACAAGAAGCTCAAACAAGAAGCCTATAATATTATGTTATTGTGAATTTTGTCATTATACATATTGTAACATTTTACGAAAAGATAATAGGGTTTTTATGCCTTTTTGAGAAAGAACATTGGAATTGTTCTACTCAAATAGGCTTTTCCCTATTCATTAACTCGGCTCATTGTTACTTAATGTTGCTGAGCCATTTGAAAATAAATTTAGTACAAAAAAAAAAAGCTATGCACAATTTCTCCTCCGGCGGATTTTTTTTCGCGAGAAACAAAGCTTGGAGTCTCCGTCTGGGTATTTATGCGCGAGTCTGCTGGCACTGGCGCGACTGCATTCGCTGCATATTCCGCTGGAGCTAGTTTCCGTTTTCTTTTACTATTTTTTCGCATTTTGGTAGGTACTAACCGAGGTATTTCAGATTCGCCACATTCCACATAGTGGAAAATGGTGCGGTCTTGTTGCCATTGGAAATCCTGAATAAACTTCGATCAATAGGAAAAGGAATACAGCTCAACCTATCAGCTTGAACATTTTGCTAGTGCTTCTTAAAAAAAGATCATAGGATTATACAGGGCGGACTCGATTATATACAGTCTCATACATATATTTTTTCGTTTTTTGAATAACAAAGAAGAATTCAATTTTGATCCACCCCCTCAAAGTCAACACCTTTCTCACGTGAAAAAAATAAATTTATCCAGAATCTCTCATGAGACGATAGACGATCATATTTGATAAAAAAAAACCCTTCTACGCATATGGACGAATTTCAACAATGACAGAGTTATTGAATTTATTTATTGTTCCGGAATCTGTTTGCAATGAATTGTCTCTACTTCAAAAAGAGTTCTACGTAGGATGACTCTGTTGTTTTCATTTTAAAGACGCGCCTAAACGTGCGGTCCTTGATATGTTAAGAATCACTTTGTCCTACCGAAAGAAAGATTAGGGTGCTACAAGTGAGATTGCCGTTAATCAGCATTTGTTATTACGACATTTGTTTTTTTACAAGGAGGTTTTGAATCCGGGGTTGGATTCCATATTCTGTACCACGACCAGGAGGAAACTAAGGATAAGTCTTCCTGCTTTATATTTGGAATTATGCTTGACAATTCTACGTTTTATGGAATTAGTCGCATGGAAAATATTTTCTTCAAATTGGAGCATTTTAGGCATTCAAAATATTGTTTCCTTTGTTCTAATTACCGTTTCAATATCTTAATTAGTATCTCGCAGCCAAAGTGCAGTACAGAAGTATGACTAAACCAATTGGTTGTTTTTTATTCGAATGTTTTCGACAAATTTTGTTTTGAATCGTACCTCGATTAGCTTCAATTAAAACAGTCTTCAATTGTGCTAAATCATTTCAAAAGTCTTCAGAAAAACTCTTTTCCATAGACACTCGTTTTTCGGAGACTTTCTGCAGCCGAATTACATTTCTTCAGATGTTATTTTATGCGTCGTTTGATTATAGATTGTTGATCACGCTGTGATTCTTTTTTTTTCTTGATTTTGCAGTGTTTACAGTACTTTGAAGTCATCGAAGAAATGTTTCTAATTTCAGTAGGATTATTTAGGGTGCAAATGTCGGATGGAATCAATAATATTTTTCGTTTCGGTGTTTTGGAAACACCTTTAGAAAAGCAGATATGTATTTGTCGCTGGTTCTCTCGAATTTTCCCGAAAATCGATTTTGAAGGAGTAGTATTTTGGGCTTAATACCAGTTATTATGGTGGAATTATTACATAAATACAATAAATTACAATAAATGATTAAATAGGTTTTCATACGCATTAGAACAAATGCGATGAAAAAGAATTAATTTTTGTTATAAATAGTAACTTCAACCCACCATTTCATACAGTTGCCATAACCGAGCTTTTCTTGCAGCCAACGATTTCACATATTTTCAAACTCTAAGATGTATTGGTAGGAAGAACGTGATCAATAACTAAATGAATAGAATTTGGAACAAACTGAAGAGCGATACAAATAAGTTATTATATAAGTATTTGAAATAACTTTTCGGGCAATTGAAAACAATTGATACTACTAATAAAGCATATTTGCATTGTTTTTTTTTTTTTCAAAAAAGGTTATTTGATTGAATATTTTAATAAAAATAAAACGATTTCAATGTTGCAAGCCCCGAAAGTAAAACAGTTTGCGGTGCATCGAAAGAACGATGTGCTACTTGAGTCTAGTATAATTTTGCCTCACGAGCACTCTGGAAGTCATCTGGATATTCAATGCAGATTAGCCGCTGTGGAACGCGTCCTCTGAAAATCCTCCAAACGGTGACGGAAAAGGTTTTGTATTGCACTGACAACAGTCAAGTTGAGATACTGGAGCTGGACAAAGTACAGTTAATAAGTTTTAGAACGTTTGCCTACTTCATTTTTTAAATGTATGATTTGTAGCGACGAATCAATCGGAAGATTTATAGTCACCATTAATAAAAAAGAAAAATGTGTTTTTTCTTGAATTGTTTTTTTTTATCATTAAAAAACACCAAATACAAAATAAGATTAATTTAAAATTGAATATAGGCACAATGCAATTATTTCCATTCTTTCAATTAAAATATATGGAAGAATGTCCACGTGGACAACAGGGGAGGGGTATAGTTAATGTCCACGCTTGTTCACGGAGGGGGAGGGGGAGTCTAAAATCGTGCTTTTTCTGTCCACGTGGTATGTGGACAGCCCCTTATCTGTTCACTCTTGTAATCATTTAATGCAATGGGAAATTTCCAACAAAAATTATTCCACCTTGGTCAAGCGTAGGAGATATAATTAGAGCCCCCGAAGACTGCAGACTGATTTGTCGACCGATAGTTTGGTCGGCTTCTTAATCAGTACGGGGAGGTATGCATGTGCGCAAATTACGCCGATTCAGTTGGGTTGGTTTTTGCACCAGAAGGCCGACCCGACCAAACTGTTGGTTGACAGAAAGTCTGTAGTATGCGAGGGCTCTTACTATCATTCAGAACACAACGGCGAAAAGTCCTAAAGGCGATAAATGACCTAAAAATGTTGACTATAACATATAACAGTTCGGCTGAAAGTTTATAAGGTAAACAGAGTAAAACTAATTTTTTTTACAAAATTCAGTTTTATTTTTCAACATAATTGCCTACGAGCGCGATACAGCGATTATAGCGATCTTGCAACTTTTCGATTCCATTTTCATAGTAGGGGAGGGTGGCCCTGGTGAGACCCCCTAAATGGCAACGGCCGTTTATCACATCATAAATATTCGTTTTTTGACAACTTCGGCATTGAAATGAATACTATGACTCTTAAACTATGTTTCATACTGGTCGGTGTGGTTCATGAGCGCTAAAAAAGGATTAAATATAGTTGTCAAACATCTAAATTAATGTTTCACCTGCTGTAAGTAAAAAAAAAACTGCCACTTGGATCTTTCGCGAATGATTTGACTTGCTATTAATTTTCAAAAACGCGACTGATCTGGAACAACTGTCAACAATATTTTGCGCAATCATCCCGATCCGCTATCGACAAAATGGCGCGAATTCATTACGAGCCGCTATCGATCGAATCCTGCGAAATCATTCCGAGTCGCTATCGACAGAGTCCTACGCGGTCATCTCAAACCGGTCATCTGTAAAATTTTGTGAAAAAAAACTGTGTATCTGTATTTTTAGCAAGAAAATCTGTATCCAAAAATAAAGATTTATTTTCATTTTGAATTTATTTCTCTTATTTATGGGTTGGTATCAATACAACGAAATAAAACATGAAAAGGTTTTTTCCACAATCCTCTGAATTGTATGATGTACTAGCTGACCCGGCAAACTTCGTCCCGCCCAAAATTTGTTTTTTGTTATCAATACCTTCAAACATTCACGTTTTTTACTAAGCGCAAGTTCATGGGTTGAATCGCAGAACTGTTCATTGATTGATCTTCTAATCGACCCCGTTGAATTTACCTTTTACTATAAAATTCCTAATACTTCTACCAAAACTCATCATTATAATATCTGATTATTTCCAGACACAATTCTCGTTCAAGATTTTTCAACCACTTGCCAATAACATGTTTCTCCGTTACATGGTACTGAAAAAATGATAGAATAGAGACAGACCCCTCCCTTCTTCTCCCCTTAGAGAGGGGGGAGGAGTGTTCATTCACCATTCACCATAGAAACGTTTTGTGCCCCTTAAAATCATCACATGTCAAATTTGGCTCCATTTGCTTGAATAGTTTTCGAGTTATACAGAAGTTCTTTTTTCATTTGTGTGACAGCCCACCCTAAGAGAGGGGGGAGGAGTGTCGAACCACCATAGAAACATTTATTGCATCCTAAAACCTCCACATGCCAAATTTGGTTTCGTTTGCTTAATTAGTTCTCGAGTTATGCAGAAATTTGTGTTTCATTTGCATGGGAGCCCCCTCTTAGAGATGGGGGAGGAGTATAGAACCACCCTAGAAATGTTTCTTCCCCCTTAATCCTCCACATGCCAACTTTAGTTTCGTTTGCTTGATTAGTTCTTGAATTATGCGGAAATGTATGCTTCATTTGTATGGCAGCCCCCCTTCCCCCTCAGAGAGACGGGAGGATCATAGAAACGTTTTGTGTCCCCTAAAGCCTTCGCATGCCAATTTTGGTATTTTCTTGATTAGTTTTCGAGTTATGCAGAAATTTGTCTTTCATTTGTATGGCAGCTCCCCCTTAGAGAGGGGGCGTGAAAACATTTATTGTGCCCTTGAACCTCCATATACCTAATTTGGTTTCGTTTGCTTGATTAGTTCTCAAGTAATACAAAAATTTGTGTCACATTTGCATGGCAGCCCCCCTAAGAGAGAGTGAGGAGTATCTAACCACCATAGAAACATTTACTACACCCTAAAACCTCCATATGCCAAATTTCGTTTCACTTGCTTGATTAATTCTCGAGTCATGCAGAAATTTGTGTTTCATTTGTATGGCAGCCCCCCCTTAGAGAGGGCGGAGGGGTTTCAAACTATCACGAAAACCTTCCCCGGCCCCAAAAACCCCTACATACAAATTTTCACGTTGATCGGTTCAGTAGTTTCCGTGTTCATAAGAATCAGACAGACAAACAGACGGCGCTCAAAATGCAAATGAAGCATTCGTTCCACGGACAATGTGGATAAGAGGAAATATTGCAATCTTAGCTCCGCCGTATTCTTTCATTGAGTATAAAAGAGCCACTCACGATTTCAATTTACGGTATTCACAATTCATGAGTCATATAACTAGCGGCCACACGGAAACAAGGCTTTCGAAATTACCTCTTTTAAGGCCGAATGTTTAGTTTCGCTCAAGTTATATATTTTCGGTTTTCCACGATTCTACGGAAGAATAAAAGATGTATATCGCACAGTATTTTATTCGATGGGGGCCCCACGTCGCCTCGCATACCGTCTGGTGAAGAGAGACTCTGTCTTTTTGCATCACATCATATTTGTACTGGGCTGTGAGATTAAAACTTCTGGAATGTGAGGTGCGAAGTTTCGAGCTTTAATACTTCTTGGAGAGTTGAACAAAGTGGCATGTCAATCACTTCATTCGAAAGTTAAAAGGTGTATGTGTAATGCTGGTTACTTATTGATCCAAAAACTTGTTTGAATAGCTCAAAATTGCTTCGAAAGTAAACCATTGAAATCACAAAAATCTATAAATATGAGTACCTGCTTGAAAGTCCGTCTTAGTCAAGATCTGTCGGTGCATGTCGTTGGTTGTCGATGAAAGTTCTTTGACTATTGTGGTCGCCCTGGCCAACATCAGTTCTATTTTGCTACTGTGTTGAACAATATTTTTTGCTACAGAATATATTTTCAGAATATGCAAGAAACAAGAATCAAAGCAGAAGAGATATATATCAATAGGACGTACGTCGTCGGTTTTCATACCGTGAGAATTGTACGAATTGCCAATATTATGCATTTTCAAACAGATAACGATAGTATGGGACAAATATTAAATGGCTTGGAGCCGCCCTGTGTGTAGTACGAGAAGAATGTCGCGATGCAGACATCCATATTCAGCTGTGTCTACAAAACAGCACAAACCCATTGGTCCTTGGTCCCGCGACACCATGACTAACACTCGTGTGCAGTGTTGCCACATTTAAATCTGTACCAGGATGGTTAAAAATCTTTCTCATCTGTACTTTTTCGTTCAAAAATCTGTTCCAAAAATCTGCACCATCGAAAATATTCGTTGTAGAAATTTAGCATGAAAAACTACTCATTTATTTACTACAAATACTACATTTACATTTGTAAGTCCTTCGTGTGTTTTATAATGCTTATACATAGCTTTTTTGAGTTTAAAGGGTGTGTCACATCAAATTGCATCACGGATAAACGCTGTAGAAATTTAATTTTTAGGAATTATATCTTCAACTTTCGCTTTAAAATCAGATAAGAGTGTATATATCACGTTGGCCATGCTTCACTGTCAAATTTGGAAAAATGTCGTCGAACGAAAAAGAGCGTCGTGAATTAATCCTGTGCACTCATTTCGAGAATCCGGAGTTGTCACATCGGGACATCGGTAAGATGCTGGGAATCGTCCAATCCACAGTCAGCAGAGTACTAAAACGATACTTCGAGAATCTAACCATCGACCGGAAGGTGAAGAACGGCAAAAATGGATGCTCCGTCAGTGTAAAAGATCACAAGCGCGTAGTTAAGCAGTTTAGACGTGATCCGAGAAGTTCGGTCCGGGATGTCGCCAATAAGCTGAATTTGTCAAGTTCTTTCGTCCAGCGGACCAAGCAGCGGGAGGGCCTACGTACATACAAGGTTCAGAAGGCTCCTAACCGCGACGAAAGGCAAAACATGGTGGGGAAGACGCGAGCCCGGAAGCTGTACACCGAAATGCTGACGAAGCCGCATTGCCTGGTAAGGGACGACGAAACCTACGTCAAAGCGGACTTTCGTCAGCTGCCGGGCCTGTTGTTCTTCTCCGCAGAGGACAAATTCAGCGTTCCGGAGGAGATTCGCAAGCAGAAACTATCCAAGTTTGCCAAAAAGTACATGGTGTGGCAAGCGATCTGCTCTTGCGGAAAGCGGAGCGCCTCCTTCGTGATGACCGGCACGGTAAACGGGCAGGTTTACCTTAAGGAGTGCCTACGGAAGCGCTCACTACCACTATTGAAGCAGCACGAGGGTCCGACCATCTTCTGGCCGGATCTCGCTTCGTGCCACTATTCAAAGGACGTGTTGGAGTGGTACGAAGCCAACGGGGTCACCTTCGTACCAAAGGAAATGAACCCGCCCAACGCGCCGGAGCTTCGCCCAATAGAGAAATATTGGGCGATTATGAAGCAGGCCCTCCGGAAGAACCCAAAAGTTGACAAATCGGAGGCGGACTTCAAGAGAAAATGGATTTCTGTTCAAAGAAAACTGAAACCTGACGTTGTACAGAACCTTATGGACGGGGTAATGAGGAAGGTGCGAGCATACGGGCTTGGGCTCGAAGTATGAATAAAAAGAAAATACCAAAAGTTTTTAATAGTTTTTATTTTACTGTCTAAAATTTTCAAAAGGATCGGTCTACTGGGCGTATTTCTACAGCGTTTTTTCCGTGATGCAATTTGATGTGACACACCCTTTAGAATGCGTATTATCATGTATTAGAATTTTGAAAAATCGCTCCAAGCGCTTCTGAGGCGTAAAAGTCGTCATGTACCTTAATGTTGCTTAGTTCGAATGCAAGAAATTTCACACGCGGAAAAAATCTATACCAATCTGTATCTTTTGACGAAAATCTGTACTCTGTCCCGTACAGAATCTGTACCAAAAATGACGAAAAACTCTGTACCTTTCCAGATAAATCTGTACGTGTGGCAACACTGCTTGTGTGTAACCTCTTTTGAAAAAAAGGTTTAGTACCACTGCTCTGGTGGAATCGACCACTCTCCTATATTCATCCCCAATCCATTCTTCACATTCGAAAACAGTTTCGTACGACGAGTTGTTAGTGTAGCTTTCATTTGCGCGGCTCTACTGGGATCCCCTGAAAGCTCAATGGCTAGAGGCCATGAGCCCACTGTGAAGTACCTGTGAATGTTATTTTTATATATTTTGACACGGTTTTCTTCATCTCCCGCGTAATTAGATAACTGAACGGGGTGCGTCTCGACATTTATACTGGTTTCTTTTATCTTCTGCATTTTCTGCCACAGTGATTTGCGATTTTCTTTTGCGAACGCCTACGAGTAATTCCAAATGAAATCGACAAATGACAAAACATATGTATTTTTGATTCGAATGAAAGTGTGTATTCCGTTTGGGTTAGAGGAAATATGAGTTTTCCACAGCAATTGGGAATTTTTCGACTCGAGCGTGACTTTTGAAAAGGGCGTATCGATTTGAGTAAGAGAAATCTTTGAGTATTGATGGTTGAATATGAAAAAAATGTACACTGAAGAAAAAAAATTGTTACCTTTTTTTTATTTACAAAATAAAAATTCAATTTGCAATATCCAAAATACATATGTTTTATTTTTTTTTTAATTTTTTCATACAAAATAGAAGTGGAACATCGAATTTTTAGGAATTTTCGAAACTTCGATTATTGTATGTTAACAATCATTTTTAGCCACAAAATATGAATCCTGATGTGATTTAAAACAAAAAAGGTTATTATCAATCTCCTTCTAAATGCAACCATTCCCGAGATATTTAAAAAAATATTTCTAATTCATAATCTTTTTTATAGTAAATAATCTCTTTTAATATGTTTGTCGTGTTATACCGTCATGTTCATCAAATTTTATGAATTTTCTCATAATTTCCAACAATTTTATTGATTGATTGAAGTTTGTATTAAGATAAAAAAGATTTTTTAGTTTCGCTACGTTTTGTATTAACCCACATGTCTTCGAATGTTTCGTAACGTAACTCCCAAACATATGTCTTTACCATAACGATGTATTTCGAAAAGTTGTTGGTAATTATAAGCAAATTCGTAAAATTTCATGAACATGACGGTATAACACGACAAACATATTAAAAGAGATTATTTACTATTAAAAAGACAAAAAATTACAAATATTTTTTTAAATATCTCGAGAATGGCTACATTTAGAAGGAGATTGATAATAACCTTTTATGTTTTAAATAACATCAGGATTCATAATTTGTGATTAAAAATGACTGCTAACATACAAAAACTCGAAGTTTCGAAAATTCCTAAAAATTCGATGTTCCACAAAGTTCGTCAAAAATAGTTTTACTATCTTGGGCCCATTTTTTAAATTTTCTACATGACTTCTATTTTGTATAAGAAAATGGAAAAAATATCAAAAATACAAATTTTTCAAAATCTGCATTTTCGGACGATTTCATTTGGAATTGCTGTTACTGCTTATTGTTTTAGCAACTTTAGGCGTTACGAATTTGGCAGTAATTCTCAATAAAACTCGCCCTGAACTAGTTTCCACCGTAAGTGCTCTCAGGGCAATAAATGATATGTTATCGATAGATAAAAGTTTGCAGCAACATCATCAGGGGGGAAAAATGCCATAAAATACTTTGAAAGCGATCGTCTTCGGCTTTTATTGGGATGTTTTCACACTCCACCATTTTTGTGGCATTGATCAGATGCACATAAAAAATACACAATTGCTGCTGTTTAATTGCAGAAACGACTTCAACTGGGTCGGTCATGTAATTGAATTGAGATACACTGTTACGCTTGTTGAACGTCTTGATGGTGCACTCATTGTCGTCGTAATATGTCAAGGGGGATAGCTCGAGCCTAGTTAAACCCTAACCAACACTGTCGAAACACTTGATGACAAATTGGTTCCCTTCAAATGTCAATAAAAGTGAATCGACTGGGAAACAACAGCAATGATAAAGCTGTGTTTCTATTTTTATTATATGCAATTAATGAAAAGATATAAAAAAGAAAACTTCAAACAAAAATCACTTCAAGGGAAAAATCAAATCTGGTGTAATCTCCGACTATCTTCCCTTGCTTTCGATTTTTATTGCGCTAAGTACTTTCAATCAGCAAACAAAGGCAATATTTGTGAGGTTCGCGTGTCTGGGAATTGATTTCGGAAGCGGAGAAACTTTTCAATTTCCCTCAACCCAATCGCCACTGATAATGGCGGCGGTGGACAAAAGTGACATTCGCTTACGCAACAAATGGGAAGCCGCCTCAGTTATCGCCCAACAGGCCCTAACTTGCTAAACCATATCAATTATCGTGGAAAACTGCGTAACAGTTATCCGTCTGTTCGATCCAGTGTTAAATTAATTTATTAATTATGATTAATTTTGGACCAGGAACTGAATTAATTGCTTTTCATTGACTTGAATCACTGCCTAATTGATGGATTTCGTAACACAGCAACTATCGAATGACATATCATAAACAACGCGTCCTTCCTTTCTTCGGACGTGTGGATGATTGTTTTTCTTCGGCGAAAATTTTCCCCCTCTGCAGCTTCACTCGACATATCTCGTTATGTTTACGATGCATTCAGTTGGAGCTGTTTGTGAATTTGCAGTTGTTTCTTTTTCATCTCCAGCACCGGCTAGCGTCTTTCGAGGAGAAAACGACGCAACGAAAGTCAACTTGTTCTGTTTTCGCTTTTATCTTTCTTTTATTTTTTCGCACTGGGAGAGTGTCATCTCGGGGAGTATGGTCCCCCTCAGCTGGCCAGATTACTTCGGACTTCGATTTTTAATTGTTCGTCACATGTTGTGAAATAGTCGCAGCTTCATTCCGGTGTGACAGGTTTATCACCATACATCACTGTAAATGCTGCAGTTTCCATTTTTCATCGGTCAGTGGGAGGGTCAAACAATGGGATGGGAGAAGGTGGTATGTGAAAAGCGCACATATTTTGCACTATGCGAGGCTCTGGAAAATGTGAAATCGTTTGTACACATTGTAACGGGTTGACCATAGGGACGTTTTAACAGAGAGTCGCATTTATCAACAGCTTGAGAAACATTAT
Organism: Toxorhynchites rutilus septentrionalis; assembly: GCF_029784135.1. Classification (NCBI taxonomy): domain Eukaryota; kingdom Metazoa; phylum Arthropoda; class Insecta; order Diptera; family Culicidae; genus Toxorhynchites; species Toxorhynchites rutilus. The sequence goes on from NC_073744.1 coordinate 170,007,352, forward strand.
CTTAGTTGACAGACGTCTCGAGATTGCAGTCCCTGGTTTTTGATCCATGCGCATATAAGGCAAATGTCACCAAAAGCTTATTGTATCTTTTTGTAAATACATAAACCGGAGAGTTATTATGTACATAATCAGCCATTCCATTACAAAACGATATATTGGCTCTCAGATTTTCGTGAAAATTTGTAGTTTTTGCTCCATGGCTTCTTATCGCAAAATATTAGATTCGTATTTTTTATGTTTTCATGAGGGTGACCATTTCCGTTTCAGGGTAGTCGGAAAAATAATGTTTCCCTATTTTTTCCACAAAAGACATAATTTTCCAAAAATTCATAACTTTCGAATTAGTGGACCGATTCAGATGATCGATATATCAAATTAAAACCATTTAGCTAGTCTTCTTTGAAAAAATATTGCACTGGCAAAAAAATTGGATTTTGTTTTCGTCATTATTGATTGTATTTGTTTTTTTTTTATAATTCACATGATCTAGAGACATTTTCTTGAAAGCTCTGGCTTTTTTACATAACAAGTTCAAAACTAAGAGATGCTTTTATTTGTTTATGAGTTACGATTTTTCAAAGTTAACATGTTTTCAGATTTCGTTCAATATTCCTATGCGACCAGACTACCATGCGTCTACATTGATTTAGGCGTGGTACACAGATTACGTAACGCTAAAAATACGGTTTTCGGACGCGCTACCATCCCCCCCCTCAAAGTCGTTTGAAAAATAAAATATTTTAGATTTCATTGATTAATGAGAATGTCAACATAGAAAAATCAGAAAGGGACTGGCCGGGCAAGGGAGTAAAACCAAATCACTAGCTGTATGGCAAATATTGTAAAGGATATTAAATAAGAAATTTTGGTGGTTTATTTGAACCCCTATGTGGTTTGACGTAGGATCTATAGTGAAAAACGTACTTTTTCGTTTATTTCACGCCATCCTCAATAGATCCGAGATAAAAATTTGAAAAAAATACTGAATGTACATCTTACCACGGTGTATCAAGAAAAATTATCAAAAAAAATTTCATCAAAAATTTTAGTACTAAAAAAAATATTTAAATTCTGAATTTTTTTTTTTGGGATTTAGAGATTCAGTACTACTCTAATTCATATTTAAATGTGCTCCTACGGCTTTTCTAGATTGATAAATATCTTCAAACTGTTTTTTTCAAATATCTAATAATAAAAATAAAATAAAAAAATACACAGTACAAATTTTTTTTATAGATTTTCTGGCATTTCGAAATTTTGAAAAAAAAAATATAACTTTGAGACCCACTCCAGCCCAAACTTTTATTTAAATGCGTTCTTATGTGTCTTTTTTCTACATGTGGCGTATTTTTTCCTGAATTTTTAAGAGCATTGTGTGACACAAAAATAATTTTCTTCATCGTCTGCATTATAATTTTTATTTTTTTAAATCGATTATTTTATTGTATTCGTGGTTTTCAATTGAAAAATTAAAATAAAAAAAAAAACAAATCGGATTTGTGGTCTCAAAGTTATATTTTTCTTCAAAATTTCGAAATGCCAGAAAATCTATAACATTTTTTTGTACTGTGTATTATTTTTTTATTATTTTATTTTTATTATTAGATATTTGAAAAAAAAAAACAGCTTGAAGATATTTATCAATCTAGAAAACCCGTAAGAGCATATTTAAATATGAATTAGAGTAGTACTGAATCTGTAAATCCCAAAAAAAAAAAATTTCCAAATTTGAATATTTTTTTTAGTACTAAAATATTTGATGAAATATTTTTTTGATAATTTTTCTTGATACACCGTGGTAAGATGCACATTCAGTATTTTTTCAAATTTTTATCTCGGATCTATTGAGGATGGCGTGAAATAAACGAAAAAGTACGTTTTTCACTATAGATCCTACGTCAAACCACATAGGGGTTCAAATAAACCACCAAAATTTCTTATTTAATATTCTTTACAATATTTGCCATATAGCTAGTGATTTGGTTTGGGGGCACTTTTTACTCCCTTACCCGGCCAGGCCCTTTGACCAGTTCGGAATCGATTTTCCTTCGAATGAAATGATTGAAAATGTACAAAAATCATCTTCATCCAAGTCGACAAGTTCATAGCATTTCGAACAAACAGGGAAGGAAAATTAACGCTCACGGCCAGGGTTGCCAACTATAATATTCAAAATCTGGAAGAATGAAAATAAAAATCAGCAGAAATCAGGATTACTCATTTTTAATTTTATATGCACAGTTTTATTCTACAATCGACGGATTTCGTGCCAACTCGTTCATGGGATTGGCATGACCCTCTCAGAACTCAATGAAACTTTCTAGGTGTGAAGACCTTACCTAAGTAAGCAATTTGGCATACTTAGTTTTCCGAAAATTTAACATATGGAAAAGGCCAAATATTTTTGACCATTTTTTATAATTTTTTTTACTCGAAAATGGTAAGTCCTGCAAAAAAGTGATCTATGGAAAAGTTTTAGAAAAATGCTTGAATTTTCAGAATTTTTTTTTTGAAATCCTACACTGAAAAAAATCAACTTTAAAAACTAAAAGTCGATTTTCTCAAAATGATCATCTCAAATTTTGATGAAATGGTAGCTAAATGGTAGATAAATATGTGCCCTATAACTCTTCCATACATTGCAAATTGTGCATATTTAAGACAAAAAAGTTTTTCTAACAAAAACTTCTTCAATATTCTATCGAAATAAAGTTTATTTCGTTTTTGATGATATGATATATTTTGATATTAACCCTTTCGCGTACGATTTAATTTTCAAAAGAGCGGACCAAATGCAAACGCTTCGATGGGTCACGTATTGAGTAAAAAAAAATAATTTCACTACTCTACAGAGCATCTTAGCGTATTGTGATATGCAAGCACACCACGGGAGAGACTCGATGTTGTACGTTTTGGCACAATCATTTCACATCGAGTGAGACTCGATGTTGTGCGTGAAAGGGTTAATTTCAATAAAATATAGAAAAAAAATTTGTTAGAAAAGGAATTTTATAAAAAAAATGGTCAAAAATATTTTGCCCTATATGCTTATGGGTATGTTAGTCTAGATTAGGCATTTTCATATTTTTTTAATGGCAGAGCTCTTTTTATAGCAGAAACATTTGACGGAGCGTCTGCATTTTTTAACGAATAAAACAAACCATATTTGCATTGACGTTACCCGAATGGGAACAACTCTATTTCGATTGTTCGTCGCAATTACCCGACATCTGACCCGGAGTAAACAAGATAAATCACTATATGCCCAGTGAAATTGAATTAAAAAAATGTTTTTTCTTCAAAGTGGGTTTTCATGGGAGCATTTGCTATAACTTCGCGGAGCACCATTTGAAAACCCTTGGTCTAGATAAATTTTCGGAAAACTAAGTATGCCAAATTGCTTAATTAGGTAAGGTCTTCATGCCCAGAAAGTTTCATTAAGTTCTGAGAGGGTCATGCCAATTCCATAAACGAGTAGGCGTGATGAGTTTTTATGGAAATGTCAGAAAATGTATAAACGAATGGTTAAGTAAGAGTCAACAACTCACCCCAACTTCAAGCTTTAACAAATGTCGACAATGTATCTCCAATAACACGAATCACCTCGGCATAGTTATATAAAAATGACAGAAAGAGTAAGCATTATACAAGTGTTACGGAGAGTTTTTCTTTGTGTAAGCTATTATAACAGTTCTCACCTCCAACCACGAAAACATCAGTAGAAATCCAAGTATATTATGACGGATAATTTTCATTCAAAGAAATAAAAAGTACAAAAATCAGGATCGTTTCAGCAAAGTCAGGTAAAATTGAATGTTTTTCAAGATATAAGGGATCGTGCCAATAAGTCTGGAAATTCCTGGAAAATCAGGAAAGTTGGCATCTTTGTTCACATCTATGTTTGGTGTGATTGATGTTGATTTACACAAAGGTAACTACTGCTTGTTTCAATGCGGCAGTTGACGAATTTCATGCCAACTCATCTTAGGAGTTGGCAGCACCATCTCAGATAGTAGTGAAACGATCTGGGTGTAAAGACATGGGTCATTCAAGCAACTTTGCATACTTGAAATATTCGAAAAACAATTAGTCTACTTTTTGGAAAAACCCTATGTTTTTCATATTTTTTTACAAAAATTAAAAACTATGATACCTGCAAAATTCTTGTCAAAATGAAATGTAGGTAATTGTTTGAATTTTCACAAAAAAATACCAAAAAAATGTCGGAAAAAAATTTTGCTGACAAAAAAGTTATTTTAAAAATTAAATTTCATTTTTCTCAAAAACAATTTTTTTTTTAAATTCCCAAAAATATGTATGTGAAAGTCCCTACAATTTCCAACAAGTCGTCCATACATCGGAAGATGGGCACTTTTACAGGGAAAAAGTTTTTCGAACAACACCTTTTTTCCTGTTTTCTTCAAAAAAATACAACTTATCCTAATTTTGTTCAAAGTCAAGATAGCGATATAGCGCATTCGACAAAGTTTTAGATCTTTTAAAAACTTAAAACTTTTACTCAAACTTAAACTTTTGTCGATGACATCAACTTGTTTTGTATGAAATTCCTGAAAAAAATAATGTTTTGCTCGTAACATTTTTGTATGTAAATTCTCACGTTTGACATGTTCTTGACATGTTTCTATATAGAGAAAAGTTAGCAGATCATTTAAAATGCGATAATTTATACAAAAAAATGTTACGAATTGAACAGGTTTTTTTTTAATTTTGAGATTTTTCAACTTTTTTTTCGAAAAATCCTAATTGAGGGGCTTAGAATGAAAGGGATGTAAGTGATTTGATCGATTTCTCTACATCGACTCTCTCTTTGGGTCATAACTTAGCTGCAAATACATTTCCAGCTGTGGAAAATAGGTCAGAACCTCATCTATCGGATTCTACAGCGAACTTAAATTGGAAAGTTTTTGCAGTTGAGTTATTAATTAAATAAAAAGTTGATGAAGAGAAAACGATCAAGTCACTTACACGCCTTGCATTCTGAGCCCCTCAATTTAAAAACTAGAACATCTACAAAAAGATGGTCAGAGAATGAAATGTAGGAAACTATTAAAAATTATTCTTTGATAATTAAAAATTATCAAAGAATTTTTCGGAAAAAAATTTCATTGAAAAAAAATATTTTGAAAATTAAAATTATTTTTTCTCGAAAACATATGCTTTTAAAATTTTGAAAAAAAAAAGATATAAATAGCCCTTAGAATTTCCAAGAAGTTTTTCATACATCGGACGATGGGCACATTTACATGGAAAAAGTTTTTCGGACATCAAATTTTTAATTTTTTTCTTTAAAAAATACTATCAGTGTTTAATTCGCAATATTTTTATGTATAAATTATCGCAATTTACGTGCTCTGCTAACTTTTTTCTATTTGGAAACATTATTTTTTTTCAGGAGTCTTCATACAAAAATGACGTATATTACAAAAACTATGACCGATAAAAGTTGACGTCTTCGTCTCCACATTTTAATAGGATCTAAGATTTTGTCGAATACACTTTATCGCTATCTTGATTTTAAACAAAATTAGGATTAGTTGTATTTTTTTAAAGAAAATATAGAAAAGTTGTTGTTAGAAAAACTTTTTCCCTGTAAATGTGCTCATCTTCCGATGTACGGACGACTTGTTGGAAATTTTAAGGGCTATTCATATATATATATATATATATATATATATATATATATATATATATATATATATATATATATATATATATATATATATATATATATATATTTTTTTTTTTTTTTTTTTTTTTTGGTAATTTAAAAAAAATATATTTTTGAGAAAAATGAATTTTAATTTTTGAAATAACTTTTTATCAGCAAAATTTTTTTCCATAAAATTTTGGAATTTTTTCGTGAAAATTTAACAATTTCCTACATTCCATCCTTTGACATAAATTTTGTAGGCATCATACTTTTTAAGTTATAAATTTTTGTAAAAATTTAAGAAAAAAAATTTTGGCTTTTCCAAAAAGTCGTACAATTATTTTTCGAATATTTCAAGTATGAAAAGTTGCTTAAATGACCCATGTGTTTACACCCACAACGTATCACTGCTACCAGGGATGGTGCTGCCAACGGCCAGTCGAGTTGGCGTGAAATTCGTCAGTTCCTGTCCTTACAATTCACTACTTGCAAAAAGTACTGGGATGTTCTAACGTGACCAGTAAACCACTCGACTTACTATCCGTTATCATCCGCTTCATCAATATGGGGAGCTTGATGAGCCATCTGACCATCAACTCGGTTGAAAGCACTGCGTCCTGGAGCATTTGCAGCAACCAAAATAGCATCAAGATTCGATTGGTTAAAATGATGAATCACCATATATTTGCATTTTTCGATAACGAGGATTCTCGTCTGATCCTCCGTAATTATAATTACTGACTTTATTATTTCTTGACATTTGTCGATTCATATTTTATCTACATAGAAGATTAGTCTCTCTCTTAGACTCTCAGCCACCACCATACCAAAGCAATAAAAATCATCTGAAATTTCATAGACAATCTGCTCGACGAACGAAACTTGCCAAATTGTGGGCGAAGTAGTTGCTTTAAATATTATACCACCAAAGTAAAATGCCGTTTTGAAGCAAATCGTGACGGGAAAAAGAAAAATGAATGATTCGCAACAATGTTGAGCGGAAAAAAGGATAAACAAAACGAACCACCATTAGCTAACCCCAAAGCACGTCTCCACTCAAAGAAAGTGATACTTGGTTTTTGATGGGATTGGAAAGGAATTCTGTATTATGAGCCTCTTCCAAGCAACCAGTCGATAAATTTCTACAAGTACGGCAAAATTCTCTTCAGCTCAAGAACTTTGACACAATGAACAGCATAGAAATATCTTGAGCAGCCGAGAAAACCGAAACATGTTCTTGGGAGGATAGAATTTTTAAGCTTTGTGATAGATTATGAAACAAAACTGTGTATATCAAAAAAAAAAATGTATGTCTGCCTATGAAAATGATACTTTTGTTTTCTCAAAAAATCGGCAACGAACTTTCCTGGCTTTGTATCTTGATTTCTTTCTGATTTTTATGTCATTCTTCATGATTTTCGAAAATTATAGTTGGCAACCCTGGCCACCAGTGTTTTTGGGGTTAGCGGGCACTGGTAACTAAATTGCCATCAATTTTTTCAACTGTTTCAATCGTTTATTGGTTATCAATGGTAAATATATGCTCCTCATGTAAGGATTATGTTCTCTGAATTTTGATCATCGATTTAAAGGCTTGGGAGGTACATTTATGCTTAACATTTATTTTCGAACCTACGACCAATCCAATCCAGTTCTGAGACAGGCTTCTGCTCGTGGCCTTGGGCACAGACTCTTATACTTTTTACGGATCTCTCACTTCACTAGCTTGTGACTTTTCAATTCAATAGAATTTTCATCCCCGTTTGTTGCATTTTTAAAAGATCAATAAACGAATGAGAAATAATAATGGATAGTCCGGTTGAATCAACGAGGTGTTATTGTGTGGTTGGGATTTTAATTCTATTTTGAGAACTGTTTGTGTTTAGATTGTACAACACGAATAATATGTTAAAAGTTTGTATCAAGATAAAAAAAAGATTGTTTAATATCGCTACGTTTTGTATAAATCCACATGTCTTCAAATGTTTCTCCACGTAACTCCTAAGCATATATTTTTACCATAATGATGTATTTGGAAAATTTGTTGGAAATTATAAGCAAATTCATAAAATTGCATTAACATGACAGTATAACACGACAAACATATTAAAAGGGCCTATTTACTATAAAAAAGACAATAAATTAGAAATATTATTTTAAATATCTCGAGAATGGCTGCTTTTAGAAGGAGATTATTAATTAGCTTTTCTGTTTTAAATCACATCAGGATTTATAATTTATGGTTCAAATTCAAATTCACAATCTCAGATAGTTGTGAAACGTTGTGGGTGTAAAGACATGGGTCTTTTAATCAACTTTGCATACTTGAGATATTCGAAGAATAATTAGACTACTTTTTGAAAAAAAAAAATTTCTTAATGTTTTACAAAATTTTATAACCTAAAAACTATGATACCTACAAAACTCTTGTCAAAGGATGAAATGTAGGAAATTGTTTAAATTTTCACAAAAAAACACCAAAAAATTTTTGGAAAAAAATTTCGCTGACAAAAAAGTTATTTAAAAAATTAAAATTCATTTTTCTCAAAAACGTATTTTTTTTTAAATTTAAAAGAAAATAACTTAGGTTTTCATTGAAAAATATCAAAGAATTTTTTGGACAAAAATTTCATTAAAACATATGCTTTGAAAATTCTGAAAGAAATATATATAAATAGCCCTTAAAATTTCCAACAAGTCGTCTATACATTGGAAGATGGGCACATTTATATGGAAAAAGTTTTTCAAACAACAACTTTTTCATGTTTTTCATTTAAAGAATGCTATTAATGTTCAATTCGTTACATTTTTATGTATAAATTATCGCATTTTTAATGCTCTGCAAACTTTTCTCTATTTAGAAACATGTCAAGATCATGTCAAACGTGAGAATTTACACACAAAAATGTTACGAGCAAATCATAATTTTTTTTATGTGTCTTCATACAAAACTGACTTATATTCAAAAACTATAAAAGATAGAAAGTTGATGTGTTCGACAAAAGTTTATATTTTAACAAAATATAAAACTTTGTCGAATTCACTTTATCGCTATCTTGACTTTAAACAAATTTAGAATTAGTTGTATTTTTTTCAAAGAAAATATAAAAAAGTTGTTGTAAGAAAAACTTTTTCCCTGTAAAAGTGCCCATCTTCCGATGATGGACGACTTGTTGGAAATTGTAAGGGCTATTCATATATATATATATATATATATATATATATATATATATATATATATATATATATATATATATATATATATATATATATATATATATATATATATATATATATATATATATAATATATATATATATATATATGATATTCATATATATATATATATATATATATTTTTTTTTTTTTTGGGAATTTAAAAAAAATACGTTTTTGAGAAAAATGAATTTTTATTTTCATTTATAACTTTTTTGACAGCGAAACTTTTTTCCAAAAAATTTTTGGTATTTTTTTATGAAAATTTAAACAATTTTCTACATTTCATCCTTTGAAATGAATTTCGTAGGTATCATAGTTTTTAAGTCATACATTTTTGTAAAGAATTAAAAAAAAAATTGGCTTTTTCCAAAAAGTAGTCTAATTATTTTTCGAATATTTCAAGTATGCAAAGTTTCTTCAATGACCCATGTTTTTACGCCCACAACGTTTCACTACTATCTGAGGTGGTGCTGCCAACGGCCAGTCGAGTTGTCATGAAATTCGCCTATTGCAAATTGAAGTATTTTTTCGTAAATATAAAAGGAGTAGTATTTTTTTTTCTCGGTGTATATTTTCAATTATCTATAACTCTCTCTAAGACACTATTTAGGTACGACTCATAGTTTTTAAGATATAAATTATCAAAGATTTCTCTTACTAAAATCGATACGCCCTATTGAAAAGTTACACTTGAGTCAACAAATTCCCTATTGCTGTGGAAAACTCATATTTCCTCCAATCCAAGCGGAATACAAACTTTCATTCGAATCAAAAATACTCATGTTTTGTCATTTGTCGATTTCATTTGGAATTGTTCTTCATTCTGGAAGCCACCTAACTTTTAGCCCCTATTTGTCCCAATTTTATCCGAGTCGATAACATATGAGGACTCGACTGAAAATCTCATGTCATGCCTTTCGCCTTAAGGAAGACTGTGACTTGGACCACCTCGCGTCTTTCACCGCGCAAAGTAGAGCAAATTAAAAAAAATCGACAAGTAAAATAGGAATACATTTGTGATTTTACAAGCCGCTCGCACTCTCCCCACTCGGCCACAAGCAGCATTTTTCACACAATTTGGGCGAATTGGAATGTCTACGGTTGACACCACTTGGACACCACCAGCAATATTTTTTCTCTATTCGATTTCCTTCAAACTTCGTTATATTATTTTTGATATGAATTGTTCCGGTTTTTTTTTTCTGTGTTCCATGCACCGAAGTCCGATGAATTGTTTCATTAAATCTATAATTATGGGTTGGAACAAGAGAATTTTATTTTTTTTTATTAATTCGTTTATTTTTTCAGGCTCAGTAACTTAAGTTTAAAGGAGCCGAATTCTTAAATATAATTTTAAATACTCGCGGTGTACTCGAGTTTAGAAGGGTGACATATTTTTAGGAGAAGGATGGGGTATAAGGAAACAATGTTAATGAACACTCAATTCTTAAATCTGTTCGTATATCTATAGTGTTTTTACATTTCAACTTATTCTACTATTTATAGCAAGGGGACGAATTACCCGCAAAGGAAGGAAAGGAGGGTATAAGGACATAGGGACAATCACACACGAAGATCGATAGCTTTAAGGAAAACATATATATGGGACATGTAATCAAGGTCTAACCGAGCCAACACATCTCTCACCGGTTCATTGGGCTGTCTTCCTCGGGCCCGAAGGGAGTTTTCTAAATTCGATCTGGCGACCAGATACACCTCGCACGACCAAACAACGTGCTCGATGTCGCGATAACCTTGGCCACAAACACAGGGATTGCTGCTGGCAAGATTGAAACGAAAGAGTAGCGCATCTAACGAACAGTGATTGGACATGAGTCGGGAGAAGGTGCGAATAAAGTCCCGACTCAATTCCAGACTTTTGAACCACGGATTGAGGCTAACCTTAGGGATAATCGAGTGAAACCACCGGCCCAATTCATCTTCATTCCACTTGCGTTGCCAGTTAGCGATGGTATTTTTGCGAACTAAAGAATAAAATTCATTGAAGGCGATTTTATAAATATCGCCTTCAATTGCACCTACCTTTGCCAATGAGTCAGCCCTCTCATTACCCGGAATTGAGCAATGAGAAGGAACCCAGACAAAGGTAATGACATAACAGCGTCTGGATAAAGCACTCAAAATTTCTCGTATTCTCTCAAGGAAGTACGGCGAGTGCTTTTCCGGCCTCACTGAACGGATAGCTTCGACAGAGCTAAGACTATCCGTTACAATGTAATAGTGTTCAACAGGTCGTGAGGCGACGCTGTCCAGCGCCCAATGAATTGCTGCCAATTCAGCAAGGATTCTGAAGACTGTGTGAGGTGCTAAAAAATTCGTTGAACACTCCAAATCCTGTGGACTCATTTATAGTGGACCCATCAGTAAAGTACATATTATCACAATTGATACCCCTATATTTTTCATCGAAGATCGTTGGAGCGATCCTCGATCGTTGGTAATCTGAATGTCCATGGATATCTTGCTTCATGGACAGATCAAAATGCACAGAGGAATTGATGTAGTCAGGGAAACAAACACGGTTGGGAATATACGAAGAAGGATCAACCTGCATGGAGATGAATTCATGATATGAACTCATGAATCCGGAGTGAAAATTTAGCTCGATCAGCTGCTCAAAATTTCCAATCACCAATGGGTTCATGACCTTACACCGGATGAAGAACCGAAGAGATAATAAATCTTTTAGTGGGAGTAGGCCTGCCAAAACCTCGAGACTCATGGTATGCGTTGAAGGCAAGAGAAAATGTCTACCGAAAATAATGTTGTAAAATGAATATTCACTCACAATTAGGTAGTATTTTGAAGGGATAACATTGTTTTTTTTTTTTGGAAAATAAACACGTAAAGAGGATAGACAAATAGAATATGACAAGCAAATTTTGTAAATGTTCAATGATAATATGATGATGTATTGTCTTTGACTTTGGGTTGCTAGCGGACACTGCAGATGGATCGGATTTTCAGATGTATCGATTTTTTTTTATATAGAAAGCTCCGTTTTTCTATTTTTTTTTCTCTAGTATGATGGTGGATTTACAGTAATGGACAAAACAATTAGATCACAAGCCGGAGGCAATTTGATGAAAGTATGGTCCATTTGTAATCATTTTACGAAAATGTAATTCAATCAAATTCAAAGAATTTCCATAAGGTTTATATTATTTTCTTCAATCATAAATAGACCTAGGGGGGTCTTCGTAGCCTAATTGGTTGCGTGTCCGCTACTAAGCGAACGATCATGAGCTAATAACTCAGGGCCCCTCAACTGACCATCTTTGTGTGTTATTCTAGCTACTACGTCCACGCAACAATCATCATGTGTCGGTAATCCCAGTCCCTTACCGCTCACATTACGATCTGCTGCATCGGTAATTGGTGCTAATTCTAACACAGCAATGGAAGCCTCATATCAGCAGTCCCGTTGTGAACAGTCCAACTGTGAACATTCGAACAATAGGAATATTCTAACGCCGAAAAAGGCGGCATGTGTTGTGTATCGATAGAAATGGAATACTCGGCATGTGTTGTGTATCGATAGAATTGGAATATTCTTAGGCCTAAACAGCTACTGTGTTATACATAAAAAAAACAAATGTTTATCGATGGATAGGAATCTTAAGCCTAAATAATATACAACAATAGTTATCTTAACATAAAAATGTATACGAATAAATTCGGCTCTGTAACAGCTGAATTGCTAAATGAGCCTAATAAACGGATGGGATAAAAAAAATAAATAAAAAATCATAAAACTGGAAGAACTTTGAAGACATCAACATATGGCGTCACAGGTCAACTCCATTCTAGACCTTCTATTCAATGGACAGTGTACCACTACTAATTGAAACTTCTTCCACCAAATCTAAAAGAAATATTTCGTTTTGTTCTTGGTTCCAAGATTTTCATTCATTTGAAAAAAAAATTGAAACCGCAAAGCTTTATCTCACAAACGATGGAATAAGCTTTGATGTGAATAAACTTCAAATGCGCGCTATTTTTCGAAACCTCACCACCCCATTTCTCGTTGACGTTACACGATGAGCTTCAGCTCCGAAGCTCTCGATTTTCGAGTACAACATAAGTAACGCTCTCCGAAAGCTCTCACACAAATTCGTACTCACCCCGGTTTCAGCGAACAAACACACGAAAGCTCTGCCTCCCCGGTGGTGCTGCTATTTCCGCTACATTTCGAGCCGCAGCCGGACTTCTCGCAGTTATTGCAGTTGCTAAAGCTGAACGACGAGGTGCAAAGCGTACAAAACGAATCCAGCTGAGACGCCATCCCACCGCCCAAACACTCCTCCAAACTGTAATGCGGTATAATGATACCGTCGTCATCATCGTCATCATCGTCATCGTCGACATCGTCATCATTGGCACCCATTCCATCATCACGCCGCCCCTTCTTAAGCCGATTGCCCTGCTGCGAAATCGACCGCAGAAGGTGATAGCGCTCATCGGCGGCGGAATAATGTGAGCAGCTCGTCATCGTCAGCGTGTCGCGATCATCCGAGGAAAATTCAAAACAAGCGCTTTCCACGCCCCAGTCGCGAAACGATTTGTTCCGTTTGCCCTCCAGCAGTGGGTTCGCCTTGAACAGGTTGGTGTAGTTCGAGGGCGAGAAACGAATATTGTCCAGCTTGTTCACCATCGACATGTTCTCGTTGAAGTGAATAATGTTGATGTCGTTGTACTTCTTCATAAAATCCGCCGAATAGCCGGTCGAGATGTCTTTGAGTGACTTCTTTGACTTGGGGCTCACCTTGATCAGATCCATCAGACACATCTTAATGTCGTCGAACATAGTGGCTGGGAACGGCGGCTGATGGTGTGACGAAAGGAGGTACAGTTTGGATTCGATGTTACACTTTGGGGTTTTTTTAATTTTTCAATTATTCGATGCCTCGAGGTGATGGAAGTGCTCGAGATCTCGGGGCGGATTTGTCACAGCCCCAAATGCTTCGTTCGCGCCTTCAAGCGATTCGTTTCCGCTGCTGACATTGCGGCTCTTCCGAGACCACGCTGGGTGGGGGGAAGTCTACATGCGGGGCATTCCGGACCGACAGCGGGTGCCTTCGACTGTGGGAAGAAAGAGGGAAAAACGGAAAATTAAATTTCTATTTTGTTAATTCATTTTCAAACGCAAACGCATGGCACGAAATGAATGGCGCGCAGAGTTTTGCGATCGTAAATTTTGAAGGTTTATTGGTAGATGAGCTTGTTGGAATAATAAATGAGTGGGTTGCAAATAAAGTGAGTGGAAGATGGAGCTCTTACTTGCAATGAAAAATATTTTTGGCTGCTCTCATATAGGATCTATAAACCTTTTTTAACCACAACTGTATGTCGTGCATCTAATAATACAAATAATTTAACGAATTTTTGTTCTCGATAGCTAACACGTAATTCATATTCATATGCATAACATATGCCAAAACCGAATAATCTTGTTTTGTGCTTTCATTTCAAAATCAGTGTCGAATTTTCGGTGAGGTTGTGTTGAATCAACTTAGAGATTTGAATTTTTAAATTTTCAATTTTCTCGATTTTCACTTTACTCGAGCTTCAATTTTCTCGATCTTCAATATTTTTGATTTTTCTTATTTAAAATATCCAATTGATTTTCATATCCCAATTTTCTTTTTTAATTGGTTTCATTTTAGTTTTTTTAATTTTTATTTTTTCAATTCCATTTTTGTTTCAATTTTCAGATTTTGATTTTCAATATTTCTATTTTTCGATTTTCAATTATCTTGATTTTCGATTCTCTAAATTTTTTAAATATATTCAATTTACAATTTTCTCGATTGGAAATTTTCTTTTTTTGCTATTTTTTGTTTTCTCTATTCTCAATTTTTAGTTCTCCAATTTTCAATTATAATTTTCCCGATTTCTTAAATTTTATTTTTTTACAATTTTCAATTTTTGCTATTTTTTTTCAATTTTTGAAATTTATTTTTTTTTAATTTTCGATTTTCCTATTTTAATTTTTTTTCTCTTTTTTATATTTATTGACATGGGGCTACGTCCAACCGGAATATATGGAGGGTAAAATGAAAACCTAAACACAGAACATGCAGGAAAAAATGAAAGATTTCGAATGCTTATAGCTCGAACATTTCGTACTGGATAGGAGAGATGTTTGCATCACTTGATAGGGAATATTTCTACGCATCTATCGCAACTAACAAAATGTTGTTTTTCATTAGATAAACAATTGAATAACTGTAAAATATTAGGTGTTATCTAAACGCCCTAACTGCATCGTTTTGATTGGCCCGATTTACGGTTTCCCTAATACAGCCATCAAAACCAAGCAGCCTTGGGGAAATCGGCATTGCAAATACATGAAAGTAGGGGGACTTTTGTTCTCATCGAAAAATGTTCCCTAACACAGACTTTAAAACCAAGCAGTGAAATCGGCATTGCAAACACACGAAAGAGCCTAGAGGCGAGTGAACTGAAAAGTTTAAACCCTCTTAAAGCCAAAAAGAAGAAAAAGAACACACGAAAGTAGGGGGAGCTTTTGTTCCCACCGAAATGTGTTCCCTAATAGAGATTTCCAAACCAAGATGCCTGGAGAAATCGGTATTTCAAATTCATGCAAGTCGGGGGTATTTTTGTTCCGACTGGAATGTGTTTCCCTAAAAAAGAATTCAAATCCATGAAGCGTGGGGAAATCGGCATTGCGAATTCATACAAATCGGGGGTATTTTTGTTCCGATTGAAATGTGTTTCCCTAACACAGACTTCAAAACCGAGGTTTCTGGGGAAATCGGCTCTGCAAATAAATGCAAACTGCGAGTACTTTTGTCCTCGCTTGCCTTTGTGCAGAGTGGAATATGTCTGTCCTAACATGATCTTCTAAACTTAGGAACCTGGGAAAATCGTGTAGCCACCAGAAGCGAATGAACTTCCCAGTTTCAAGCAAATTCGAGATTCGAGAAGTATGTACACTTTTGGGATGTAGACTTCAGAGGGAAATGTAAAATAAAATAATCGTTTGATAATTTTTTTTTTGTCTTTATTGGAAAGATTTTCAACCTTAGGCTGGTTCATCAAACGTTTGATAATTCTTCCGTACATATATTTTGTTCTAGTCATCATACCAAACGTAAAAGGTCCGTCATTAAATGTACTTGTAACGAAGAACAATCAATCACAATAAATGAATTGACTTTACACAGCATTTGTTAATTTTTTTCACTCACAGAGCAAATATATTGAACTCAATTGAATTTGGAAACTGTTGCATTCAATCAAGAATTTAATCAATACAAACGAATGATTGCTAAGCGAAGGTAGTTCCACGTGAACCTTGCGGTTATATCATAGATATAACCCACTCATTTTTTTTTGAAATTTGATCATGTTTTTCAATTTTCATATTTTCTATTTAAGTTTTATCAATATTTTCGATTTTTAAATTTAAAATTTTCTATTCTCATCAATTCAGTTTTAAATTCTGTTCCAATTTCCATATTATTCTTTATTCAAATTTCAATTCATCAATTTTGGAATTTCTAATTTTTAAAACTACATTTGTTCATTTTTTTTTAAATTTTCATGTTTCAATTATCGATTTTTCAATTTTTGATATTTGAATTTCTGATTTCTCAATTTCAGATCATTATCAGATCAAATTTAATCTTATTTTTTTCAATTATCATTTTATTAATATTCAGTTATTTTATATTTTAAGTTTAAATTAAGGTATTTATAATATTTTTCAAATTTTTCAAATTTCAAAATTTTAATCATTTTATTAATATTCACTTTTTATATCTTTCAGTTCAAATTTGGATTGTTTTAAAATTTCATCTTTTATTGTTCGATTCTTATTTTTTCAATTGCTTTTTTCCAATTTTTTAATTTTTGATTTTTAACTTGGTTATATTGGAACTTGATGATGCATTTTTTTCAATTCTCAATTTTTGGATTTACATTTGTTCAATAGCATTTTTGAAATTTATTTTTTTTATATTTTTTTTTTTTAATTTCAATTTTGTTTTCAATTCTAATTCTTTCAGTAATTATTTTTATAATCTTTTTTTTCAATTATATTTTTTTTAAGTTTTAGTTTTTATAATTTTTTTCATTTTAAAGTTTAGATAGCATTTGAATTGTATCTTCAGTTTTTGAATTTTCGCGTTTCAATTGTTTTTATTTTGTCTTATTTTATTTTATTTTTTCAATTGCTTTTTTCCAATCTATTTTTTTTAATTTTAAATTTTATTATTTGATTAAATTAAAGCTGAAATGATGTTTTTTTCCAATTTCCAATTTTTAAATTTACATTTATTCAATTATATTTTTAAGTTTCAGTTTTCATGTTTTATTTTTCGATTTTTCAATTATTGATTTTTCAAAATTTAAATTTTTTCATTTTCGGTTCTTCAACTTTATTTTACAGTTTATCTCTTCAATTGTTTTTCTCAATTCTAATTTTCCATTTTTTTTCATCTTCCATTCTCTCTTTTTTTTTAATTTAAATTTAAATTAAAACAAATAAAACTGGAAAAAAAATGAAAAACTAAAAATAAAAAATCAAATTAGATTTTTTTTAATGGAAATTGGAAAATGAATGAACTAAAACTAGAATTATTTCTTAACGAAAACTAAATTGAAGTTCGTAAAAGTGAAAATTGAAAAAATTAAAACTGAATACTTCAAAATTGAAAAAAATAAATCCAAACACTAAAACTTAAAAAAAAATTAGAATTTTATTAAATTGAAATTGAAAAATTGAAAAGAAAAAAAAAATAAATGAAATTGAAAAAAGAAAACTAAAATACAAAATAAAATTTAAAAAATTTAAATTGAAAAATCAAAAATTTTAAAATTGAAGATCGTAAGAACTGAAATTGAAAAATATAAATCTGAAAAATTTTAAATTGAAAAAAACAAAATTGAAAAAATTAAAACTGAAATACTGAAAATTGAAACAGAAAAGGAAAATTGAAAAAAAAAATTGGAAGGATAAAAATAAAAAAAAAATTAATATTGAAAAAAAACTGCTCTACAAAATTGATCCCGTCGTCGTTAGGTTCCTGCAGCATGCGATGAGGCAGTGGAGTACGTCTCTGCACCTCAGTGATGGGGAAAATGTGTTGCAGTCTAGAACGCTGCAGATAAAGAGGGGGATATTCCAAGGCGACTCTTTCAGCCCGCTTTGGTTTTGTCTGGCACTGAACCCCCTCAGTAGGACGCTCAATAGAAACGGTCATGGCTATAAAATAAGGTATGGCGACGGCGCCCACGAAGAAGTGACCCATACCTTTTACATGGACGATCTCAAAGTCTACGCTGATTCACGTCAGCGTCTAGGTGTAGCTATCCGGGTTGTCGAAGACATAAGCAGGGACATCTGCATGGAGTTCGGCCTCGACAAGTGTCGCTGTGTCCACCTGCTGAAAGGACAACTTACCGAATCCGGAGGCTACGAGGTCTATGACGGCGAGTTTATAAGAGACATGGTTCGTGGCGAATCCTATAAATATCTTGGATTCCGACAGCTCACCGGGATTCGCCACTCCGACATCAAGACGGAGCTGCGAGACAAGTTCTTGAGTCGAGTGAACTGTGTCCTGAGGACTTTCCTCAACGCGGGGAACAAGGTACGCGCGATCAACACATTCGCGGTTCCCCTGCTGACCTTCAGTTTTGGTGTAGTCAAATGGAGCAAAACTGACCTAGAGGACCTTGAGAGGAGGATGAGGAAAGCATTTAAAGAGGCCGGAATGCACCATCCTCAATCGGCACTGGAGAGAGTTTCACTGCCACGCAAAGAAGGGGGACTTGGAATAGTCGACATATCTGCACTGTGTGTTGCCCAGGTACGACAACTGCGCGAGTACTTCGCAGAACGCGCCAACCAAAACGCGCTATACTGGGCTGTCTGCGCCGCCGACAGAGGATACAGCGCTCTGCACTTGGCGCAAGCGGAGTACCAACTCAACTGCAATCTGCAGACAGTGGAGGAGAAGATTGCAGCTTGGAAGCAGAAGGCAGTGCATGGTGCCCACCCCCATCAACTGGATCGGCCACACGTCGACAAGGCCGCATCTAATCTGTGGCTAACGCGTGGTGAACTCTCTTCAGTAGTAGAAGCCGACATGATAGCCATCCAGGACAGGATAATGCCGACGAGAAACTGCAGGCGGTACGTCTGGCATCAAGACGTTGATGACATTTGCCGGATGTGC
This sequence comes from Toxorhynchites rutilus septentrionalis, assembly GCF_029784135.1. Lineage (NCBI taxonomy): Eukaryota > Metazoa > Arthropoda > Insecta > Diptera > Culicidae > Toxorhynchites > Toxorhynchites rutilus. The sequence goes on from NC_073744.1 coordinate 170,026,471, forward strand.
CATCAACCAGGTGAAAACATAGAGCACATTATGGGAGGCTGTCCCGTTTTGGCCAACGCAGCCTACACCGAGCGCCACAACAACGTGGCCCGTATTGTTCATCGACAACTGGCGCTCCAATGTGCTCTACTGGAAGACAACGTACCAAACTACCGGTACCTGCCTGCACCTGTCCTGGAAAATGACCGTTTCAAGCTGTACTGGGATCGCACTGTTCTGACCGACCTCTCGATCCACCACAACCGCCCAGATATAATGGTTTACGACAAGAGCGACCGCAAAGTCACCATCATCGATGTCGCTATTCCACTGAACCAGAATCTGGAGGAGACCCACGGTCGCAAAATCTGCAAGTACCGACCATTGGCCGTGGAGCTCAAGGAACTGTGGGGGCTAAGGGAGGTCCCAAGAATTGTTCCAGTCGTTCTCTCTGGAACTGGAATTATCCCGAAGACACTTCTGGAAGCGCTAAAGGTGTTGAACATCGAGAAGGAATTGGCCGGCATCCAAAAGTCGGTCATCCTTAGCACCTGCGCGATTGTCCGACAATTCCTCGGTCAGGACTAAAACAGCACGAGCATGCAGATACGTGCATTCCGCAGAGCCTAGTCCCCCTTTGGCATTCAGAAGCCCGGGGGCAGGTGAAAATTCTGGCTAGGTTCGCCTAGTTAAGAAGTGAGATAAGTCTGCCATACAAAAAAATTAATTTAGAAAACGAAAATTGGAAAAATAAATAAAAGAAGAAAATAAAAACTGAAAAATTAAAAACCGTGCAAAAAGAATTAAAAAAAATAAACGTGATTAAATGAAAATTAAAAAAAAGAAAATCGAAAAGATAGATTGGAAAATATCAAATTAAAAAACATAAAATGAAAAAAATATAACAATTTTCAAGTTGAAAAATCAAAAATGGACAAATCGAATTTTGGAAAAAATTAAATTTCAGGAATGAAAAAAATTAAACAGAAAACAAATCTGAAAAATGACAAAATTGAAAATTGAAAATAAAATTTAAGTGTAAGCGATGAAAATTAATAAATCGAAAATTTAAAATTCAACAAATTGAAAAATCTAAAATGAATAACAATTGCATTGGAAAAATTTAAATTAAAAAAAATACTGATAAAATCAAAACAGAAAAATCTGAAAAATACTAAAGATCAAAATATAAAAATGGAGAATTGGAATTTTCAAATAAAAATCAATAATTGAAAAATCAAACTAAACATCAAAAACACAGATTGAAAACTGAATTATAAAAATTAAAAAAATATATACATAATTGATCAAATGTAAATTTAAAAATAGGAAATTGAAAAATTGAAAATTGAAAAAAAAAATCGAGAAGAAACTAAAACAGAAATGATGAAAATAGAAAAATTTAAATCAATGCAAATCAAAAAATTTAAAATGGAAAAAAAATCAAAAAATTAAAATTAAGAATTAAAAAAACCCACGAAAAACAAGAATAAATAACTGAAAATAAATAAAATGAAAATTTTAAAAAAATTATTAAAACAAAACCATGACTAAAAAATTATAATCTAAAATAAAATAAAAAAATTAAACTTGAAAAAAATCGAAAATTAAAAAATAAAAAAAAATTAAAAAATGGAAAATGCAAAAATCGAAATTTTCGAAATTAGAAAATTAAAATAATGGAAAATCCAAATTTGAAAAATCGAAAATTCGAAAAATCGAAAATTAAAACATGAAAATTCAAAAATTCAAATTTATAAAATTATATTTGAACAAATGTAAATTTAAAAATTGAAAATTGTAAAATTGAAGAACCGAATATTGAAAGAAAAGTTAAACTGAAATGGCGAAAATAGGAATATTTTTCATTCCAAAATCAAAAATCGAATAGTCGTAAATTCAAAAATTCAAAAATTGAAAATAATGGATATAGAAAAAAAATAAAAAAATGGAAAATGCAAAAATCGAAATTTGGGAAATTAGAAAATCAAAATATGGAAAATCCAAAATTGAAAAATCAAAAATTTGAAAAATCGAAAATTGAAACATGAAAATTCAAAAATTAAAATTTATAAAATGATAATTGAACAAATGTGAATTTAAAAATTGAAAATTGTAAAATTGAAGAACCGAATATTGAAAGAAAACTTAAACTGAAATGGCGGAAATAGGAATATTTTTCACTCCAAAATCAAATATCGAATTAAAAAAAACTGAAGATTAACTTAAAAATTAACTGAAGTCTAAAAACTGAAATGAAACAAAATTTTAAGACTGAAAACCATTATAAATAATATTAAACTTAAAAAAACCCGACTGAAAAAAATAGAAATTGAGAAATGAAAAATTAAACAAACGAAAATTGAAAAAAATTAAATTTGAAAAAATGAAAAATGAAGTAATATTAAATTTGCAAAAAAAAACAATTAAAATTATAAAATCAAACACTGAAAACCGAAAAAAATTAATAGATAGAAAATTAAATATCTATGAAAAAATGAAAATCGAAATTGAATTGAAAATTGAAATATGGAGAATATTTAAAATTGAGGAAATAGAAAAATCAAGAATACCGAAATTCGAGGAATAAAAAAAAAGTTAAAATCGAAAACAAATTAAAATTTTCAAACTTTTTGATTTCTTAAATTTTAATTTTTTTTCTATTGTTCTATTTTTATTTTTATATTTTCTAAGTTTTAAGTTTTCACTATTGTTATTTCTCTTTTCTTCAATTCAAATTTTTCTAAATTTTAGTTTTTTGAATTCTCATATTTTCAATTATTAGTGATTTCACTAGTGTCATAGGGTCAGATATGGTTTATCTTCGTAGAACGAAAATCTTCCCTAAACTTCTTACTTTACATTACAAATGTATCCCCAATGTTCACCAAACATACTGATGATTATTAATTAGCAACCCACAATTTGTCTGTCACTTTACGAGGATGTGGTTGATGACACATGCAGCATTTAATTGTATAAACATTTTTTGCATCGCACCCCCAATCCACGATCCCATCTGATCCCGTCCCCCGCTTTTGCTCGTGCGATTCAAAATACCGTAATCATGCGATGGAGCGATGGTTTGTTGTGTTCAATAATTTGGCTTAACGCAGCCCACACTTTTCGTTGCAATTTTCGGCATGAGGCGTATTGTCCGACTTGCGATCACCTCGTTGTTGTGCTCTTTTCAAGTCGATTACGGGAGAAAGGTGTACCGGATTATGTATAGTTAACGATCGTAATTTGATACCTCCTGCCGGAGTGAATGTTTCACAGAGTTTGGTGGTATTTTGCGAACAGTAATGGGCTCAGATATGACAAGTTTGCAAACCTGATTTTAATGTGATCAATCTGAAAAATTTACTTCGATCATTCCACGTGAAATACATCGACAAAGTTTTAGAGAAATGAAACGGAAACGGAATGGAATAAGTTGGAAACGAAAGAGAGAAATAAAACAATATTTTCCACCGCAAATTCATTCCATCACAAGGCACAAACGCGTGCTTCATAGGAACGAATACAGCAGGAAATACACATTACACTTAAATAACCCTCGAACAATTTGAGCGAAAAAGAAAATGCCGAGCTGAGCAGCTTCATATAGCACAGAGACACGCTGCCAAGGAACGAAGAACCGAAGCGCAGAAACATCGAAAAAATATGTAAGGAAATGAACAGAATACGTTTCGTTGAAGCACAAATGTACATACAAGAGTTGCAAGCGCATTCTTTCGGTGGGTTTGTTGCCCTAGTAAATGCGGGTGAAAAACTGTGAAGACGTAACGTTGTAAAGACAAATTGATACACAACTCAATTAGCAATAGGGTGCAATAGGCCACAAAAACATGCGCTCAACATATGGTTTGCGGGGGTTTGAGCCCACAAGCGAAGGCCGGGCAATACACGAACAAATTGAAGGGCGATTCAACAATTTCTTGAATGGGCGATTGAAATCGCCGATAGCATCTTGGATTGAATGCAACGAAATGTGTCAGACACAGCAGAAACTGTCTGCAGCATTCATGTTCAATCAGTGAAACGTTTTGCTGCAGAATGATCGATAGGACCTCGGTTGAGATTAACCAAGGCGCCCTTGTAAAGGCTTCAATCACTGTTAAGAGCGAACATCGAACATGTACATGAATGTACTAGAAATAGTTTGCGCTGTATTTAAATATTTTATGCAGCGGATCCTGCGAAAAAAGAAATCTCATTCTCAGTGGAAAAAATTGTTCTATTTTCTACACTTTCATACAATTTTTTTTTTTATCCAAAATATATATTTTTATTAAGGCTCATATGGCGTCAACCTGACGGGGCCGGGAGTTCAATATCTCCCTTCACTTTCATACAATGTTCGTACCGATTATACTAGCACTGAATTAAGTCTAAGAGAATTTGGATCAGCGAATAATTATTCTTCTGTATTGTTAATACAGCGTACAGAGCGAATTAGGTTACATGATCATATCTATTAAGAATGCAAGACTTCTTCAAAATTCGTCGCGTGTTCATAACTTCTGATATTATTTTAGAAGACAAAGAATTTTTAGAAATAACACTTTGGCAGAAGGTTTTGATTGCCCTGAAGAACGCCATAAAAGCAGCTGAAGATGACGTGATTCATTATTCATTTTTGTCCTCGAAATTTGTGTTTTATGGCCAATGCACGAACTCTAATGGCGTATGCAACGTGAACGTGCTTCTTCTAGAAGCACACAGCTGGTACATATTGCGGTCACAAGCGTTTGTGTATTTGTTTCAGCGCAGCTTCAATCGGACTTTAACTACGCATAAACATGATAGCGTCTCGTTAGCCTTTGTTTCCCGTTATTTATCATCAACATATGTATGGATGTTGGCTGCTCACTGGCTGACGCGAGACTAGGATGAACGAATCTTTCTGCGATACCAGTAAGAACCCGCTTTTCAACAAAAAATCGCCCACCATTAATAAAATTATTCAATACCAGCCACAGAGCCAGCTGATTCTGCAGCAGTTATCCAACTAGTCAGACGGCATCGGCAGCGAGGCCATCACCCAAATGGCCTTTCCAAAGTTACCAAGAGTCTGAAGACTTGAATCCAAAACACAAAAAAAAAAAAGTTTTCCAAATTGTCCTTTTTTTAAACGGTTTTATTTAGCTTGCCCTGTATTCTGTTTGTTTGTTTGTATGTTTGTATGTTTGTAACATGTTTATCTGTAGCGCTGACCCACATTAATAGAAATTTGACCCCCTTCCTGTTGACCGATTGATCTGAAATTTGGAACACACCTTTATCTCTGTAGTCATTATAAAACTGCGTATTTCATGATCTTATCCAAGATGGAGGCCGCTACCAAATGGCGGATCACATATTTTCTCAAAACCTCATCAATATGGGTATCAAATGAAAGGGCTTGACTAGTAGAACACAGTTATTTATGAGAAATGCAAATCTATGATGGCTGCCACTATCAAATGGCGGGCTGCATATTTCCTCAAACCCGTTTAATATGAGTATCAAATGAAAGGGCTTGAATAGTGAATCACAGTAGATCATGAAAAATACAAATCCAAGATGGCCGTAATCACAAAATAGCAAATTACTTTATTAAACGGTTTTATTTAGCTTGAACTGTTCGTATGTATGTTTGTATGTCTGTAGGGTTGTCCCACCTTAATAGAAATTTGACCAATAGTAACTGACCGAATTTATAAAATACCTTTATCTTTACTGTCATTTTAAAACTGTTTATTTTGAAAAATCCAATTTGGCCGCCGCTCCAAAATAGCTGATTCCATATCATCTCAAAAAAAGGTTGATTGAGATATGTGTATCAAACGAATGAACTAGACTTGGAGAACACACTATGTATTTTCTGCAATCCACTCAATATCGGTATCAAATGAAATTTTTTGACTGATAGCATACCGTACAATGGTTTTATTGTAGAGAAATATTCTAATGAAACAGATAATGTACTAAAAACTAGAAAATAAAATAAGTAAAAAAACATTTTAAGCTAAATGGTTTAATTGTGATTAAACATAATAATGTACTAAAAGCTAGAAAATAATTAGGCAAGTAGCAGTTAGCAGTTATAACACCTCTCCTTCATTAGTCTAGGGCATTTATAAGACTAAAATGAAATCGTGGGGCACGTTGGATTTCCATTATCCACAATTAGCGGCTTCATCATATGTCCCACGATTTTATTTTAGTCTTATCAATGTCTTATGCGGAACGTTATGTGTTTCCTACTACGTTTTTGTATGCTTGAGGAAATTTAAATTGAGACTCTAGGTGAATAGGCCAAGCTTATTCCATACATTTACCTCCTATATCAAGTATGATTTGAACAAATTTAGACGAAAAGAAACACATAAATCTATCCCATTTAGCGAGTGACCACTTCGCCCCCACTAGGTGACCACTTTAACTCCAAGCAAAAAAAAAAGTTCGATTTTTCACCTTTTTTCTAATGATGAAAAGTGTACTATCTGGAGTTTTTTTTTTTGTTAAAGCCGTTTGCTATCTTGAAGAACAATGAGTTGAACTATAATATTCTTCGAGAAATGGGAATTGAATCGGTATGTGGGCGCTGGAAATGGGCATATTCCTTAGGGTGACCACTATGCCCCCACTTCCCCTACTGGGTAACTGCCAACGAATGAAAAGGGGATTTTAAATTGGCATGAAACCATGTGCTCAGGATAAGAGCAGGTTCTGGTAGAATTTTTTAGGCTCGATAAATTAATTGATATGTTCTCATTTATATTCATATTTTTTGAACTTTTATTATTCAACCGTTTACCAATTCATTTCAGCAGTAGTTTTTTGTCTGCTCTTATCCAATTCAATACCGGTTTCAACAGCTTCAACTCCAATGAAAATTTTGTGGGTTCTATAGATTCTGCTCAAAATTTCCAAAGTCTCACATTGCGTCCTTAGATTTGATTTATTGTTCTGGGCATATATTATCCAAAGAGTAAATGCAATTGTGAACCAAACCTGGTTAGGTGCCACAAACTACTACGTCAGAATAGAGAGGATAGTAGACCGATAACCTTCCTGTCATTCAAATTGAACGTGCCTGAATCGTTGGAAGGCTTTGTCTGTTCCAAGAACTTTTGGCCTGCTGGTATTTCGATCAATCCTTTTTTAGAACGATCAGCAACTCGGGCTCGTCGCAACCCCACCTCTCCTCTAACACAAAACCAACACAAATTCCAAGAAGAATATCAACAACTTCCAATCGAATCTCCTGCTCGATTGCTACCACCAACCATCCTAGAAATGCAGCATGCAGCAGTTCTCCCTCGAAGAGCCCCTCGTCCAACACCGCAATACGTAAATCCACCGAGAACCTCGCTCGTGTAGACAATCAACTCTTGCTTTACTATCAGAACGTCGGCGGCATGAACAGTACTATTGCAGACTATTACCTAGCCTGTTCCGATGCCTCTTATGATGTGTTCGCATTCACAGAAACGTGGCTCAACAATAATACATTGTCACAACAAATTTTCGGTTCTGCGTATACGATGTATCGCTTAGATCGATCCATTGAAAATAGTAATAAACTTATTGGCGGTGGAGTTTTGTTGGCAGTAAACTCAAAATTCGTATCACGAGAAATTTTCCATCCAGCCGGCCGTTCTGTTGAGCAAATATGGGCAGCTATTTCGTTGTATAATCGAACGATGTACCTTGGTGTCGTTTACATTCCTCCTGATCGTACCAATGACTCGGTGGTCATTAATCAGCATATTTCGACTATTCACTGGATCACAGAACAAATGGAGATGAATGACAATATCCTCTTGCTGGGTGATTTCAACATGCGTGGCATCGCTTGGTCTTTAAGTGCATCGAAATATCTATATCCAGATTATTCCAATTCATCTGTAAATTCATTTACAGAGTGTCTGCTAGATTGCCTTAGCACCGCCGGTTTATGTCAAATGAATAGCATCCTCAACGACAACAACCGTATTCTTGACCTATGTTTTAGTAGTGCAGAGATCGTTTTCAAGACGGAAGTGATTGAAGCTCCTGCCCCTTTGGTGAAACAATGCCGTCATCATCCACCACTACTGATCTCTGTATCCATTAGTCCGCCGCTTGTTTTCGATCACACTACGGAGTTAATTCATTACAACTATCGCAAGGCCGACTTTTCGTCAATGAACCGTTTCTTTCTAAGCATAGATTGGAATGAAATTTTGAACGATAATGACATAGACAAAGCGTCATCATCCATGTGTTGGTTTTTCGCAATTGAGCAGTTCGTTCCCAAAAGGATGACTAGTAAAACGCCCTTTCCACCGTGGACAAATCGTAATTTGAAACGACTAAAGTCAATCAAAAAATCCAACCTGAAAATTTTTTCTCAATATCGCTGTGACTATTGGAAAAACCTGTATTCAGTTTCGAACAAAAATTACAAACGATTGAACAATGCGTTGTATGATGCTTATCAAAATCGTACACAAATGAATTTGCGTGTCAACCCAAGAGGTTTCTGGAGTTATGTTGACAGCCCGAGGAAAGAGATTGGTTTGCCTACTACGATGATGCGCGATAATGATGTGGCTACCACCAGAGAAGGTATCTGCGAGTTGTTCCGGAGACAATTTAGCGGAGTCTTTGTCGACGAAAAACTTACTTGCGATCAAGTATCTGCAGCTATGAACAACGTACCCAGCCTGTCATCTGTCAGATATTATCCCGTGATTAATGCAGCTATTGTACACGATGCCTGTAAAAAAATGAAAAAATCTTCAAATTACGGACCCGATAGTATCCCGTCTGTCGTCTTGAAGATGTGTTCTAGCAGCCTCTCGATACCGTTGAGTAACTTATTCCGCCGCTCCATTCTCTGCGGAAGATTTCCGAATCTATGGAAAAAATCATTTGTCTTCCCAGTATTTAAAAAGGGTTGCAAAAAAGACGTCAGAAACTACAGAGGAATTGCTTCCCTATGCGCTATCTCCAAGCTATTCGAGATAATAATTCTGGACTTCATATCGCATGCGTGCAACAACTACATCGCAGAAGAACAACATGGTTTCATGCCCAAAAGATCAACTGTCACTAATCTCGTTCTATATACATCGTACATGATCCGCTCTTTGGAATCGAGAAAACAAATTGATGCGGTATATACAGATTTCTCTGCTGCGTTTGATATTATCAACCACGACATCGCAGTAGCCAAGCTTCATCGTCTTGGTTTCAACGGTCCACTTTTGAAATGGCTCCACTCCTACCTCACTGACCGCGTTATGTCAGTGAAAATAGGCGACACAATATCCACTCCTTTTCGGGTAACATCTGGTGTTCCTCAGGGCAGTCACCTTGGTCCTTACCTGTTTTTACTGTATCTCAACGATATAAATTTCAGTTTGAAGTGTCTCAAACTCTCGTATGCAGATGACTTCAAATTGTTCCTCCCAGTAAACTGCATCGGAGATGCTGAGATTTTACAACAGCACTTCAACATCTTCGCCGAATGGTGTGCAAACAACAGGATGCTTTTGAATCCATCAAAGTGTTCGGTAATATCGTTCTCACGCAAGCGTTCGTCGATAATCTTCGAATATAAGCTGCATGGTGTTAAATTGGATCGTGTCAGTACCATTAAGGACCTCGGCGTTATGCTGGATTCGAAACTCACTTTTCGCGACCACGTATCCTATACCATCGCTAAAGCGTCCAGAACACTTGGATTTATCTTCCGCGTCACAAAGCGATTCAAGGACGTGCACTGTATCAAGACTCTCTATTGCTCGTTGGTTCGCTCGATTCTAGAGTATGTTTGTGTGGTGTGGTCGCCGTACTACCAGAATAGTGTTCATCGAATTGAGTCGATCCAGCGGAAATTCATCCGATTCGCACTACGCAATTTACCATGGAATGACCCAATATATCTTCCTAGCTACGAGGATCGATGCAAACTAATAGGGATTAACTCATTAGTTTCACGGAGAAACGTTGCCAAAGCCCTATTTACTTCGGACTTAATTACCGCTAGAATCGACTGTCTTGCGTTCTCGTCATTTTCTCTACATCTCCTCAACACGAACAAATTACGGATACCATGAACCTGTGACTAGTATGTGCCGTTTGTTTAACCGTTGTAGCTCCTGTTTTGACTGTCATCTTTCACGTTCGTCCCTCAAAAAATTGTATGTTATTGCTCTTACATAATTTGAAATTTCTTATGTATTAGTTTTAGTAGGCTTAGTGAAAAATAGTTTTAGTTTTAGTTTTTTATATCATACATTAGGGCATGTGTAGCCTGTTGTATTTGTGAATTAAATAAATAAATAAAGGGTTCTGGTTTCTCAGTTGATCTGAGTAAATTCAATAGCAAAACGTAGCTCAAAATAAGTAAAATAGATTTGCTCATCGTGTCGTTCAAATAATGTTAAATTCGATTCGCTGTTTGGTTTCGTATTTAACTTGAAAATTAACGAACAGGTTCAGTTCGCTGAACCTCCGTTGAACGCAATTCAACGACGGATTCCAATGAGAGCCAGCTGGTTGCAGATAAATTCAGAATATTCAATTATTTGAGCTCTACTATTTGCTGAATTGAGTTGAACTGAATGCAACTCGATAGATCTATAGAATGTATCTTTCACCTGAAACTTATTTCCATCAAAACTTCAAACGACTATAGCTAAAAATGTTAAGGCTCCCAGACTCATCAATTATGATAGAAAAGTCCGAATTTTCAATTTTCTCCAAAGGAATAGTTTTCAATGTTCGGATTGTTAGAATCCCTAACCTGGTTGGCTGCCTCATTTGTGTAGGCCGCAATGCCCGTTCCTAACATGGACTATGCCGATTGTTCCGTGTTAAATAAACGCCTTGCAATCTGAACAATTGTTTGGAAAATTAGGAGTTCTCAGTGTAACGCCATTTAAAAACATAAACTATTGGCAATTTTATAATTGTCCATACAGTATAAGATTAAAAGGGAGTGTTCAAACCGATTGCAATATATATCGACATCTCGTAAACTTATCAAGAAATAACTAAGAAATAAGCTCTCGAAATGGAGAATTTTCGTGAAGTGATCGGAAAAAAAATTATTGAAATTCATTGAGTCATGGTGGTATAAAATTGGAACCTTTTCTTTGAAAATCTGTAAATTCTGTATGAAATCCCGAAAATCTGTAATCTGTATCTACAGATTCTTGGTTTCAGAAAGTCTGTATAAATACAGATTTTTCTGTAGTTATGGTAACCCTGACCATCATTACCACATACCTCAGCAAGACATCAACAATGAAATCTCAAAAACATACGCTTTCCGAGTTCAACACCAGCTACCATTTGAACATGGATAATCTCAACTGGTATACTGGTCCAACAGCCATTAAGCGATTTTCAGGAGATACGTTCAATACAGCTCTCACCGCCATGCCAAGAAGCAATCCTACTCATGGTAGACGGACAGCCCGCTGGTGGTCCCCACAAAAATTATTGGAGGTTGTGCCCAAGATACGACCGCATTGTTGACGTGGAACTACACTGCTTTTTTATAAAACAGCAATTCCAAATGAAATCGTCCTAAAAATGCAGATTTTAAAAACTTGTATTTTTGATTCGAATGAAAGTGTGTATTCCGTTTGGGTTGGAAGAAATATGAGTTTTTCACAGCAATTGGGAATGTTTTGACTCAAGCGTAACTTTTGAAAAGGGCGTATGGATTTTAGTAAGAGAAATCTTTGATAATTTGTATCTCAAAAACTATGAGTCGTACCGAAATAGTGTCTTAGAAAGAGTAACAGAGTATTGACGGTTGAATATGAAAAAAATGTACACTGAGAAAAAAATTAGTACTCTTTTTTTATATACAAAATAAAAATTCAATTTGCAATATCCAAAATACATGTTTATAAGTTTTTTTTTTTAATTTTTCCATACGAAAAAGAAGTCATGTAGAAAATTTAAAAAATGGACCCAAGATGGTAAAACTATTTTTGACAAACTTTGTGGAACATCGATTTTTTTGGAATTTTCGAAACTTCGAATTTTTGTACGTTAACAATCATTTTTAGCCACAAATTATGAATCCTTATGGGATTTAAAACAAAAAAGGTTATTATCAATCTCCTTCTAAATGTAGCCATTCTCGAAATATTAAAAAAAATCTAATTTATTGTCTTTTTTATAGTAAATAAACCCTTTTAATATGTTTGTCGTGTTATACCGCCATGTTCATGAAATTTTATGAATTTGCTTATAATTATAACAACTTTTCCAAATACAGGGTGGGCCATTTAAAGTGGAAGCATCTGGCAACCCCATAACTGTTGACAGAGATGTCAGATTAACAAATGTCATACCGCGTTGGAAGCGTCATTTCAGTACAATTTTAACCATGGAACAATACACACCTAAACAACGCGCTGAAATTGTTCAGCTGTACATTCAAAATAACTTCTCAATTGTGGCTTTTGGCAAAAAATCATAATGTCTGATGAGGCGCATTTCAACTTGAATGGAGGAGTGAATAAACAAAATTGTCGGTTTTATGCTACTGAAAACCCTCAATTCATCGAAACGCAACCTCTTTACGACCAAAAAGTTACTGTGTGGTGTGGCATTTATGCCGATAAAGTCATCGGCCCGTACTTCTTTGAAAACGAAAATGGAGCAACGGTAACCGTGAATGGGGAGCGTTATCGGACAATGATAACCGATTTGTTATTGCCATTTGTTCGTGAAAATGAATTGGACAATTACTGGTTCCAACAGGACGGCGCTACATGCCATACAGCGGCTGCCACGACCAAATTATTGCGCGAAATGTTCCCCGGAAGATTAATATCGAAAAACGGCGATTATGACTGGCCACCGAGATCACCTGATTTGACGCCTCCTGACTTTTTTTTATGGGGATATTTAAAATCCAAGGTATACACTGGTAAACCAAGGACCCTGGCTGCGCTGAAAGACAATATCCGACAAGAAATTGCTGCCATATCGGCCGAAACATTGGGCAAAGTGATGGAAAATGCCGAAAAAAGGGCACACTTTGCGGTCAAGGCCAGAGGCGGTCATTTACGAGATATCATAATCAAAAAGTAGTTAGAACAAATCTCCTTGGACCAAAATAAATGAATTTAAAAAAAAAATTAAAATTCCACTTCTTTACTTTGCTATTGCAAAAACAAATCCTTCCACTTTAAATGGCCCACCCTGTACATCATCATGGTTCATTTTTTGACTCAAGCGTAACTTTTGAAAAGGGCGTATCGATTTGAGTAAGAGAAATCTATGATAATTTATATCTCAAAAAATATGAGTTCTGCATGACTTCTATTTCGTATGAAAAAATAAAAAAAAAATTAAAAATATGTATTTTGGATATTGAAAATTGAATTTTTATTTTGTGAATAAAAAAAAGAGTACTAATTTTTTTTCTCAGTGTACATTTTTTTCATATTAAACCATTAATACTCTATAACTCTTTCTAAGACACTATTTCGATATGACTCATAGTTTTTGAGATACAAATTATCAAAGATTTCTTTTACTCAAATCGATACGCCCTTTTCAAAAGTTACACTTTTGTCAAAAAATTCCCAATTGCTGTGGAAAACTCATATTTCCTCTAACCCAAACGGAATATACACTCTCATTTGAATCAAAAATACTCATGTTTTGTCATTTGTCGATTTCATTTGGAATTGCTGGGTAGTAAATTAGAAGAATGATCGAACTAGTTTCCAAGTTTCCACTAATTTTTGCTGAAAAATCTGGAAAATTGCGGATGAAAAACCAGGGTTTCCGAAGCAAACAGGACTCGAATATGTACAAGTAAGAGTGCCAAAAAAGGTATATTCTATCGTACATTTGAGCGGATAAAGATGCTGTAAAGAACCGGAGAAATTTTAAAATATGTCAGAACTGTTGAGTGTTCACAGAAAGATTGATAAAGCAAGCTTCATTTCTGAGTTTTGATTCACATTGTCATAAGATTTTATATCAGAATTCCACACTCTCATAATTTCCTTCTTGTCAAAATTTCCCGCGAAAATTTGGGCAATTTTATTGATTCACGGATAGTTACTACAAAATGTACATTCTATTCAAGCTTCGGCTCATTTTGGTTACTCTCTCTATGTAAAAATATAATCAGCTAATATCATTCGATGGTTAGTTCCAAAAATGATTAAACTGAAGTTGCTCCCTGCAACATATTGTTTTGATTTATCCATCATTTTCTCACCTCAAATTACAATTACCGAGACATACTAACGAGTGCTCACATCTGCTCTGAGCCCCACAAAAGTTCCAAAACCAACGCAACGGAGAACGAAATAAAGGCAATTCTCTAACCGTCCAGGAAGCTATCTCTCATTATAATGAAACAATCAAAATAGGCAAACAAAAACGAAAAAAAAATCTATATCATGAAGCTGGCAAACTTCAGAACTGTTCGGTGCTTAACCTTTATCTTAAGTAGCGCAGATCGCGTGTGTGTTTACTCGCGATGGCGGCATTCGTTCGCTGTAATCATCCACTTGCCCATCCGAATGCGCAATCCGCCTAGTTAGTGGTAACAACAACGATCATTACCGCATAGAGTTTATTCGATCTTCATCGGCGCAACTTGGGAGCTCTGGAAGTTGAGGTAAACTGCCAGCCCATGTCGACAGGCCGAGGGAAACATCGGATCATTTCACACATACTTGAGTGAAACAACCAGAATGATTCGATCTTAAGCAGCCACCGTTCGTTGAAGTATTGACACCACTCACAAACGTTTATTAGACAATTATGCTCACAGTTATATCAATTAGTCATTGTGACGCTCGGCACTGCGATCAGAGCGGCAGAGAAAGTGAAGTGTTAATGACAGCCATTCATCTACCCAGAGCGCTGATTTCCACCAATGCTATGATTAACCTATCATGGAAAGGTGGATTAGATTGGTCCCGTTGCCGCGGATGTAAATCACCCTCTCAGAAGAAAACGGCAACATTTCGGGTGAAAAAGCTGTTCGCAGTCAACTTTTACCCGGACGATCAACGCAGAGATGAATTTTTAATCCGCGCCAAAACTAACCTCCCATCAGAGACATTAAAACTAGTTAAACAGGCCCATCAAACAACAAAAAAAAAACGATGACTTTCGTTGTCGAAATTCCAAACCCAACTCACTTTTTTTCCCACATACTAACTAATAAGTCGGCAGCATGTCGGCAGTTCGATGGGAGTGTACGAACACCGCGCCGGTAGGCAACAGAGGCAGGTTAGGTCTAAGCTCTAATGAGCGGGTTCATTCAAAACAACAAAAACGGGTGAATCGAAACGCAAGGGCTTAGCGTGCCACACTATTTCTTCAGAGCTCAGCGTGTTCGAGAGCAATGGTAGGGAAGTAAAATTAAATTAAAAACAGGGAGGAGGTCTATGGATTAGAGGCCGCTAGCTTCAATTTATGTGAGTTTTCATTTGCTGACTGCGCACGGTCGGGTTTCCAAATGAGATTTCGAAAACTTTTTCGAGTATTGAAATTGTTTAAAAGTCGCCGCGTTGCAAAGCGTTTAAAATTAAGGATTTTGTGCTACGAGAAGTAAAAATGGTTCCAAAATCCAAAATATATATTTTTATTAAGGCTCATATGGCGTCAGCCTAACGGGGCCGGGAGTTCAATATTTTGACAATGTTTGCCTTACAACTATGTTAGTAATATGTAACCGATTACTCGTGGTTGGCTCGAGGTTAGTATTACGAGTGTTCTCATAAATAAAAATGGTAAATAATTAAAAATGGTTTTCCAGTATACGGAAATGGTCGTTGATTAACACATTGTGGTAACAAATTTTACCTCGAGGCTTTTACCCAATTTACTACATTGTTAATAATGGATCAACCTCGCCTTCCTACAAAGGATTGAGCCGGAGGAGTTAGCATGAAGGTGCTTACTTTCGAAACAATAATGATGAATTATTTCGAAGAAATTCTCTCACTTTACTGTTGATACCAGGGTTACCAAATATTTTCAGCAAAAAGTCTGGATTTGTCTGAATATAAATTATTTTACTGTTTGCGCTTTGGATTACGATTTGAAATATCCGGACGACGCAGTAACAGAAACATTTCTTATGAAAAGTTTAAGACAAACTCTGTCTCTAAGATAGCACTGAGTAATGGTTCTGGTAACATCATATTGATTGCACCTTCTGTACCGAAACCAATCATGTTTCATCGGCAAATAATCTGAAACAAAAAAAAACATCTTCATCATACAAGGTTCATATAGCAGCAAGCCTTGGGAATAAGGTGACGTATATTTCAAATCATCACAAATAAAAACGTATTTTCCGTTCCTTTTTTTTTCTCTGTGATTTTCAGTAATATTCAAGACTATTTTTGACGGTATTTCGAAGGAAGCCGGGACGATATACTGAGAAGAAAGAATTTTTCTTGAAGTCGAAATTATTTTTCAAGTGTTTTTGGAGTGTGAAGTTGCCATTGGACCCGCTTCAAGGATTATAGAAGTTTAGGATATAGTTTTCGTTTTATTTTTCTTTCACGCATACGTATACATATACATATACATACACATATTTCATTTTATTAATTTTTTTTAAATTTTATCATTTAATATTTACGTGTTCTAAAGAATATTCTCTCTCATTTTTACTTGTTTTTTTTTTAAATGGAGGGTAATGAACCCTCCGATGCTGAAATGAGGGTCTTAGACTCTCCTCCAGATGGTTTTACGGTTTCTTCAGGAAAAAAACAAAAACAATCGCAGTCAAACTCTTCGTCTGTACCAAATAGTGACTCTGTTCTTCGCTCTTCGACACAATCTCTGCCTAATTTTGCTCAACTTCTACGTATAAGACAATACCAGAACGCCCCGGCATCATCGAAAAACCGTTGGGTGGTAAAGGGTGTGTCACATCAAATTGCATCACGGAAAAAACGCTGTAGAAATTTAATTTTTAGGAATTATATCTTCAGCTTTCGCTTATAATCAGATAAGAGTGTATATATCACGTTGGTCATGCTTCACTGTCAATTTTTCGTAAATTTGGAAAAATGTCGTCGAACGAAAAAGAGCGTCGTGAATTAATCCTGCGCACTCATTTCGAGAATCCGGAGTTGTCACATCGGGACATCGGTAAGATGCTGGGAATCGTCCAATCCACGGTCAGCAGAGCGATACTTCGAGAACCTAACCATCGATCGGAAGGTGAAGAACGGCAAAAATGGATGCTCCGTCAGTGAAAAAGATCACAAGCGCGTAGTTAAGCAGTTTAGACGTGATCCGAGAAGTTCGGTCCGGGATGTCGCCAATAAGTTGAATTTGTCAAGTTCATTCGTCCAGCGGACCAAGCAGTGGGAGGGCCTGCGTACATACAAGGTTCAGAAGGCTCCTAACCGCGACGAAAGGCAAAACATGGTAGGGAAGACGCGAGCCCGGAAGCTGTACACCGAAATGCTGACGAAGCCGCATTGCCTGGTAATAGACGACGAAACCTACGTCAAAGCGGACTTTCGTCAGCTGCCGGGCCTGTTGTTCTTCTCCGCAGAGGACAAATTCAGCGTTACGGAGGAGATTCGCAAGCAGAAACTATCCAAGTTTGCCAAAAAGTACATGGTGTGGAAAGCGATCTGCTCTTGCGGAAAGCGGAGCGCCCCCTTCGTGATGACCGGCACGGTAAACGGGCAGGTTTACCTTAAGGAGTGCCTACAGAAGCGCTTACTACCACTATTGAAGCAGCACGAGGGCCCGACCATCTTCTGGCCGGATCTCGCTTCGTGCCACTATTCAAAGGACGTGTTGGAGTGGTACGAAGCCAACGGGGTCACCTTCGTGCCAAAGGAAATGAACCCGCCCAACGCGCCGGAGCTTCGCCCAATAGAGAAATATTGGGCGATTATGAAGCAGGCCCTCCGGAAGAACCCAAAAGTTGTCAAATCGGAGGCGGACTTCAAGAGAAAATGGATTTCTGTTCAAAAAAAACTACAACCTGACGTTGTACAGAACCTTATGGACGGGGTAAATAGGAAGGTGCGACCATACGGGCTTGGGCTCGAAGTATGAATAAAAAGAAAATGCCAAAAGTTGTTTAATACTTTTTATTTTACTGTCTTAAATTTTCAAAAGGATCGGTCTACTGGGCGAATTTCTACAGCGTTTTTTCCGTGATGCAATTTGATGTGACACACCCTTTATTCTTCCGTCCGAGAGGGAAACCTCTAAGAATATCTCAAATTTGCAAAGATCTGACGTCTAACTACTCAGGTGTCTTAGAAATGACGAAAGTCAATAAAGATAAACTTCATGTTGTGCTCTCAAATTACAAAGACGCTAACGCGATAGTGAAAAACTCTTTGTTCACTAATGAATATAGAGTTTATATTCCGGCTCACATTGTTGAAATCGATGGTGTAGTTACGGAAAAATCTCTTCAACTTCAAGATTTTGTAAAAGCTAAGGGTATCTTCCACAATGCAAATATTCCACATGCTAAAGTTTTGGAGGTGAGATCTCTGAACTCTTTGAAATCTGAGGGTACAGAAAAAATTCGAGGGGTTGTATCCGACACGATCGCTTAGGACGTAGGACTACGCAATCTTTTTTGTTTGAAATTTGTTGGTTTATCATTTCGACTATTATTTACGAATACGTTGAAAGTTCATAAAAAACTCTTTAGTAAAAAGTTCCGTGGACCCTGAAAAGGATTAATGGCTTGCGTGGTTTTGTAGAATCATTTCGAGAAGCAACTATTCTTTCTTGCCTTTGCGAGAACAATAGACTAATTGGTCATATGTCGCAATTTGTTTCTTTATATCAATGCACGCATTGCACTGAGTATTTAACGAGAGGCATCTTCCGTACATCGCCATTCAATAAGCATCAAACACGCGTCTAACAGATGCAGCGATTAACTTCAAGTGATTTCACTTTCGCTAGCGTTCACAGCTCGAGGGGAAACATAAAACACGAAACGAGCAGAATAAGCGACCTTTGTTGTTACGGGCACAGAAAGATTCTAAGAATTTTCCTCAGAGGAGCTGCAATACTTATACGCTAGCGACAGCTTACTTACTTCGCAAATATTCTCTTTTCGCTATCCCCCTTCGTTATTTCTATCCTTTTTCTTCTTTTCCTTTATTTGCGGGACTCTAAATCCAACTCATTCGTTCCGTTCCATTCATTCGTCTTCGACTGTTTCTATTCTAGCGCCTGCATAAGTTGCTCGTTATTGACAGCTCTGTTCGGGAAAGCACACAAATGGACAGAACAAATGAATGGAGAAATGGGAATGCTTCCAATTTTCATCAATTTAAGCCATATACAGAGTATGGGATTATAATGTATAGCATATCAAACAAATCTTAGAAAGTTTCCGATTCGATTGGTACGCAAATCGTTAAAATCGGTTCGCAGCAAAAATAGTTATCAACTTTAACTTTATTTCATAAAAACGTGACCTGTTTTCTGATTTGGCACCCTTAATGTAAGACATAGTCCTACGTCAAAAAAGTATTATCCTTCTGGCTCATTTAGAATTTCCTTCGAAGGCACAGCACTTCCAAATTATGTGCTTATTGACAAACTTCGTCTTCCAGTTCGGTTATATATCCCTAAAATAATGACTTGCTTAAATTGCAATCAGTTAGGTCACACTAAAACCTACTGTTGTAATAAAACGAAATGCTCAAAATGTGGAGACGACCATGACGAAGTCACTTGTAAAAAAAAAAGTTGTTGATAAATGTATTTTTTGTGGAGATGTTCCTCATACAATTAAGGATTGTCCGAAATACAAATTACGTTCGATGAAACTCAAGCAATCACTTAAGGATCGTTCTAATCGATCCTTCGCTGATATGCTCAAGGCAGCTTCACCTCAGGTACCCGAGGCTTCAGAAAATCCTTTCTCTGTTTTATCAGAGGATGATGATTCGGATTCTCAATTTGATCCACTAATCACAGGAAGAGTTAGGAAGAGGAAAATTGTTTCTTCCTCTAAGCCATCTAAAAAAAAGAAGATTGATCTCTAACACTCCAGAATCTTCTAATTATTCTGCTCCACCCAAAAATAACCCTCCTGGTTGGAGATCTTCAAATTATGACGTTCATTTCCCTGAATTGTCAAGCCATTCTCAATTTACTTCTCAATCGGTTCCTGAATCCTCATCTTTTTCAGGAGGTATTTCCTTTTCATCAATTGTTCAATGGATTCTAGATTTTTTCGGAATATCAGATTCAATGAAAGGCATCATTTTTGCTTGGCTTCCTTCTATCAGCCAGATAGCTAAACAAATGACTTCAAAGTGACCCCTCCTCTCGTTCATTAATTTCGATGTCTAATTTATTGGATGATTCAGGTAAATCCTCTATTTTGCAGTGGAATTGTTGAAGTATTCTTCCTAAACTTGATTCTTTCAAGCAAATGCTCCATTTTTTGAATGATGCGTTTGCTCTTTCTGAGACATGGCTTCGTTCGGACAATGTGTTAAACATCCATGATTTCAATATTATCCGTTTAGACCGCAATGATTCCTATGGAGGAGTTCTCATAGGTATTAGAAAATGCTACCCATTTTACAGGATTCCCCTGCCTTTAGTCACAGGAATTGAAATTCTTGCGTGTCAGGCACGTATCAAGGGTAAATATTTATGCATTGCTTCTATTTATATTCCACCAAGAACTATGCTTAATTATAGAAATCTTGTGAATATTGTTAAACTTTTACTCCAAAGGAACATGGGGTAAACACATAGGCTACTTGAAACAAAAATGTCAGAAAAGAATAAATTTTCTTCGATCCATAACAGGAACTTGGTGGGGAGCTCATCCTGAGGATTTGATTAGGTTGTATAAAACAACCATTTCATCTGTTATGGAGAATGGTAGTTTTTGCTTCAGGTCCGCTGCCTGTACCCATATTTTGCATCTGGAAAGGATTCAATATCGCTGTTTGCGTATTGCTCTAGGTTGTATGCAGTCAACACATACAATGAGCCTAGAAATTCTAGCTGGCATACTTCCTCTTTCCGTACGTTTTTTCGAGTTATCATTCCGTTTTTTAATACGGTGTGAAACACTTAATCCGAAGGTGATAGCAAACTTTGAAAAAATGTTGAACTCAGGCTTTCGATCTAGGCGAATGTCTCTATATCATGAATTTATGTCTTTGGAAAGTCCATCTACTTTATCTGGTTTCCAGATCATTCCTTCGATTTTGTTCAATTCCTCTATTACTATTGACCTGTCAATGAAGGATTATGTGCATAATATTTCAGATGATCTCCGCCATTTAGTTATACCTGCGATATTCCTGTCGAGGTATAAACATATTGACCCAACCAAATCTTTTTTTACTGATGGATCTTGTCTTAATGGATCCACAGACTTTGGTATATTCAATATCAACTTCTTCACTTTCCGTAGGCTTAGTTTATCTTTTTCGGTGTTTGTTGCACAATTGGCTGCAATATACATGGCCTTACTCCATATTCAGACCTTGACCCCAGATCACTTTTTATTTTTTCTGATAGTCTCAGCTCTTTAAAGGTACTCCGTTCAGTGAGAACTAGATATGCATCGTATTTCTTATCTGAAATCCATCAACTTTTAAGTGCTCTTATAACTAGTTCATTTAATATCACTTTTGTATGGATTCCGTCTCATTATTCGATACCAGGAAATGAGAAAGCAGACTTTCTTGCTAAGAAGGGCGCTATGGAAGGAGACTTATTCTATAGGCCTATTACTTTCGATGAATATCTTCATTTTCCTCGTGAACGGGCACTTGTATCTTGGCAGTCAAGTTGGAATAGTAGTGATAAAGGCCGATGGCTATATTCTATCATTCCTAGGGTTTCTCTCAAACCATGGTTTAAAGGGTATAATTTTTCTCGTGATTTTATACGGGTAGTGTGCAGACTCATGTCTAACCATTATTCTTCGAATGCACATCTTTTTCGAATTAACATCAGTGATAGTAACCTTTGCGTGTGTGGTATAGGATATCAGGATATTGATCATATTGTGTGGTTTTGTTCTCAGTTTCAAAATGACAGGTTATCTTTAATAGAAAATTTTCGCAATAAGGGAATGCCACCTAATTTTCCGATTCGCGACGTTCTGGCTACTCGTAATATCGATGCTATTTCTTTAATTTATTATTTTCTCAAATCCATACACTTTCAAATATGAATATATATGTTTTGTTTTCCTTTATAGTTTTGATTTTTATTATTAGCGTTTCCTTTTCTCTATTGCAACTTTCTTCTTCAGAATTCGAAAAGTGAGCTGATTTTCATCCCTTCCTCAGTCCCAAGGAGATAGCTAGTTCCTAGGAGATGGACATCTCTGTAACAAGAAGCCATAATATTATGTTATTGTGAATTTTGTCATTATCCATATTGTAACATTTTACGAAAAGATAATAGGGTTTTTATGCCTTTTTAAGAAAGAACATTGGCATTGTTCTACTTAAATAGGCTTTTCCCTATTATTTAACTCGGCTCATTGTCACTTAATGTTGCTGAGCCATTTGAAAATAAATTTAGTACAAAAAAAATCATACAAGGTTCTCAAAATCGTTTTGGTAACCTTGAAAAGATCATAGAAACAATATTTTACACACGGTGTGCGATTATTTCCGTTACTCAATCCATTCATACCCATTCAGTTAGGAGAACTTTGGGGATTTCTTGTGTAATTTTCCGTCCACCTCCCAGAATCGGTAATGTGAGACTCCTCAAGTACACAGTTGTAGTCCTTCCATTCAAACGTTGGACTGCCCACCGTTCCTACGTTGATGTCCCATAGTCACTGATGTCGGTTGTAGCATGAATCAACAGATCACTAAAGCCACAGAAAAACAGAAAGTGGGTTATATCTATGGTATAACCGCAAGGGTGACGTAGGACTATCGTTGATTTAGAGATCATTTGTATGAAGTTGAATCTGAATTCATTCTGTATGAATGAATATTTGGAGAACTTCGAAAACGAGAGCGTTACGTTGGAGGCACAAGGTTTTATGCATCCAATATTGGATACGGAAATATCCTACTGATGGGGAAGAATAATCTTCAGAAGCTATCCTGTTGATTGCGATTGATTGAAAAATCACAAAACCTAATGTATTTGGTCACAGTGTTACATGGATAGAAAACATTAAAATAAACTCTTTCATATGAATGTAATTTTAAATTCCCAGAGGAACTGGCAGATTATTTTCAGTAACGATTAGATATTTCCACATTTTCCTCGATACTGGAAGCCCACCAGTGGTTTATGCTAACTCGATAACCATCTGTTAATAGCACTTGATTGAAACATATTTGGTCACAGTGTTACATGGATAGAAAACATTCAAATAAACTCTTTCACATGAATGTATTTTTAAATTCCTAGAGGAACTGGCAGATTATTTTCCGGATCTTTCTCGATCCAAACGGAAAGAATTCCGTGCGTGTATGTGTGTGTGTGTGTGTAGCGGCTGCTTCGAGATCTTCCCGGGGAACCGTTTGTAGCATCACTCTCCTCCTGATGGATTCCCTTCTGGCCTAAGGTGCACAAACAGGCTCTTGGTGACACCGTTCATCCGCGCTTTCATGATAAATGAAGAGCTTCACCACAACAGCGACAACATGCTCCAATCGCTGTTCAATTAGAACTGAGTGGATTTCCGAGCGGCGCTCGCTTATATACCGATTGGTGATTTCAATAGCCTATTTTGAAAGCAAATTTAAGACTATTGAAATAAGTTTTTGGATCAGAAAGTAACAAGTATATAACGCGTAGACATTTTATCTTTCGAATGAAGTGTTTATTATACCATTTCGTTCAGTTGTTTAGGAGCTATTAACACTCAAAATCTCGGTCTCCGGCGTAACGCTTTCGTTTTCGAAACTTTGATTTTACACCCCGGTATAGAAATGAAAGACGTAGTCCTACGTCAAAAGTTCTGTTCCTAACAGCAGCATCCATCGATCGATTCACACTTTAAGGACCAGGAAGAAATATGTAAGACATACGCTTGGGACCGTTTTGACTTGTGTGAAGTTGCTTGCTTTGCTTGCAAGTTTTTAAGAAGTTTTAAAGTTTGCAGTTCATTCGCCTCTATGTGTGAAGTTAGCGGATGAAAGTTCAGCGGATAAAAGTTTTTGTTGCGTGCAAGTTTCTATTCAACGTCTTGCTGGATTTAATGAATAATGAATTATTTCAGTTGAAATAAATTGATTGTTTATCAAGTAACATCATCCAAAATCATGCTCAATAAATAGAGAATTGAATCATTCATCTTTCCACATAATTCATTGTTTTCTTGATCGTGACAGAGAAAAGTTATAGACTGAAAGGTGAGCATGGGTCAATACAGGAAAATATACAAAATTTTGAAAATCAAAAAAAAAGTTCTTCGAATAGAGTTATCGAAGTTATTCGATAGAGAAATATTTCACCTATCTTCCAGCCATAATTTGATTAATCGGAAAATTGTCTGAGACAAGTTATAGGCCAAGTTGTATGGGAGGGAGTCAACCGCGAGTGATCGGTTTTCTACCTTACTAACCTTAGAATAAGGAAATTGTTTATATCTATATATATATAAAAATCTCGTGTCACGGTGTTTGTTACCGAGCTCCTCCGAAACGGCTCGACCGATTTTGATGAAATTATACTCAAAATACTTGGTAGGTATGAGAATAGGTTGTAAACTATATATGATACCGGTAGGATACCGATAAACATATATTCAATACCGAATAGGGTGGCTCTATGCAGAAAAAAAAGATCTGGATATTTTTTTTCAATAATTTGACTTCATACCATACATATAACCTTAAATTTTGACCCCAATTCCCTATTTTTAATTGCGATTTTATTATGTTTGTGTCAAAAATATTCTAATAATTTAACCGTTGTTCGTTTTTTCAACAGAACGAATTCATTTAAGTTGTTCAATGACTGATGGCGTAACGCCCGCTTCATTGAACATCCATCTACAAATACACAAGTAACATCAATTCATCTAAAGCAGAGAGCATCTCCGACGAGCGGGAAGCCTTTTTGAATGAGCACAATGAGTTATCGAAATTCTTCAAATCACATTTGCTCGGATTACAAAATGACAATCACGCTATTGCCATCAACCCTGATAAAACATCAGCTAGAGAACAAGTGTGTAGATCCAAAGAACAAGCGCTGCTGGAATCATGATAGCACGGTGACACGAGAAATGTAATGCGAAGAAAAAACAATAATCTGGAATTGCGTTCATACGACCCTCGCTATGTTCTTCTTCAATGGCACTAACGTTCCCAAGGTTTGCCTTCTCAACGTAGTACTACTTGCGTCATTTTTATTAGCAAATAGTTGAGATTTCTATGACGAACAATACGCCATGAATGTATTCTGGAGTGGCAAGCTCAAGAATACGCGTGACTACAGTGCAAGTCAGGAGGGCTTCTTTAACGAAAAATCTCTTGCATAAACATCATTCTCATTTTGATTTAATATTTAAGGACATGCGACGAAACAAACAGAGGGCGAGCTCGAAGGATTTTTATGTTTATCATATGGTGATCTGACATGGTCAAGAAACGCCAATTCAAGATATCGTAAGCTGTGCCAACAATTTATGGTCGACATATATGCGAAGGTAGAGATTGAACGACTGCAATTCTTACTACACAATCAACAAAAGCGTCCTCACACCTCGCAATACATTCACTTGCGAGACACTATCATGAGCAACGCCGACACAGCTTTAGTTATAATCAGGCCAAAGCGCAATGCATTGTCATGACATTGCGCATGTGTTCAAACACAAAATGAAGTTCGATCGCATTCGTCCCCACATATTGTTGGTTGTATTCTGTTGAATGGAAAAAGCGCAATTTTGCATTCTGTTCAAGCTCAAGTCCAATCGAGTTGAGCAAATGTGACAACCTTGCCACGCAATTCGACGTAAACAACATTGGTCTCCATGTTCCATTTCTATGAAGCAAAAATAGTAATGGTTTTTCGGGTGGAATAAACACGCAAAATTTAGCATTCTAACACATTCAAAACAAATTTAGCATCCAAACGAAATCGAGTAATAATTTTCATTCAAATTTCAACAATTTAGAATTATTTCCGGAATTATGCCGATCAGATAGAAAGTAAATTAAACCACAAATACGGATGACTTATTTTGACCATTGTTTCGCGTCAAGGCGAACGAATTTAAGAGTGTAAAAGTCGATTTCGATTGAATTGTAAAATCCGATCACTCATATGCATATATGAATATTGAGTTTATGTTGAGATTGTTGAGATGTGAATACTCCTCGATTGAATGACAACGATAAAATAACGCGATTCCAAACAGGCCGATTTATGAACGAGACCAAGCTGTTATAAACCATGTTGAAAATCACATGCACGTATTTTCTAACAAGGAGACAGCAATAAATATTGATTTTTTATATTTCATTTTTTCTACTTCACGACAAACTTATATTACTTTTTTCAGTTGACGTTTAACTTTTAAGAGATCAAACAATTCAGTTAGGTTAATGAAATACACCTTTCGTTCAAATCATTTAATTCATTTTTTTATCGGTCACATTCGATTTATTTCAAAGATCGTTAAAATATTCAAACACACTTACAATACATTAGTGTGTTTTATTCAACACCCGAAATATTCACTAGAAATAATTTATTTGGCAGAACAACGTTTGCCTGGTCAGCTAGTATAGTTATAAAAATATAGTTGAGAATTTGGCTCCTTAAAACGTATGTAACTGAGCTTGTAAAAATAAACGCGTCAATAAAAAATAAGTTGTATGGAAGAAATAAATTTATTTTAAAGTAAATTGAAAAAAGTTATTTGAAAGGATCCGAAAGACATTTTCGAGATAGTACTCATTCGATAAAAAATATTTTTATTTTAATTTTCATTGGTCCGAAAAGGGTATGAGAAAAGTTATTGGCTCAAACGTTCACGAGTTGTACGGGGGAAAGGGTCTCGCTGGATAAGGAAGTAAAAAGTTTAAAAGAAGTAAAAATTTCTATTGTATGGAAATTTTGACTATTTTTCGAATCCCTATCCATAGGATCTATGGTGAAAAACGTACCTTTCAATTTTTAGCATGCCATTCTTAATAGCTTTGAGATAAAAAATTGAAAAAGAAAACTGAAAGTGCATCTTATTATGATATATCGAGAAATATAATCAGAAAAAAAATTCCTAAAAAATTGAAGTACTAAAAGAAATCTTGAAATATTGTTTTTTTTTAGTATTTAGAGATTCAGTACTACTATAATTCGTATTTCAATGTGTTCCTACGCCTTTTATAGATAAGTGTGTTTTTTTTCAGATAATAATAAGATAATTCTCCTATATGGCTCACCATCAGTGTTGGAAAAAATCATCTTCGCTAAGATCAAATGCATAGATTTTCGGGCTAGGTTGCATCGAAAACCTATATATTCCAAACGAAAATTAAAATGACAGATCCAGGCAACCATTGAATACGAGCAAATGAACTTTTGTCCTTCAATATGTTTTGATGTTTATTTTTTCCACCCAGTGTCATTTTCATTTTGATTATCGGTAACGTCAGAATTGAATTTCATTTCAGCCAAATGAATATCAGCTGTTGTTAACTTCTAACCTGAGGCTGCTGTGTGCGGTTGGGTTTTGCAGTTGCCGGATGCCGTAATCGGAAATATCTTATGAAATTCCCGATGCCGCAAATGACTTGACGGTAGCTAAAACCACTCGTTGTATCCATTCTGCATATGCCGTTGCTGCCGTCTCGCCAAATAAAATTTATTTTGAACTTAAATTCACTGCCAGAACGAATATCGTTTCGGATGTGATGAATATCAATTTGTTGCTTTTGATATCCAAAGTATAAATAACAGCGAAGTTATGAACCCCACTCAATGTCGCATTCATTCATTATAGCAAATTTGCTCATACAACAGGGATATGAACAAAATGAACTCGTTTGTTATTGTCATCAAAATAATGAGGGCAGTGTGTTTCAAGCTGAAAATAAGTCACTGGAACAAAATCATATTCGTTTCTCGTGAATATTTGTTGATATTCTAAGACACTGCTCACCATAAGAGCTATAGTGAAAAAATGAGTTTTTCTTATTTTTCTCCATTCTCAATGGGCTTGGAAATGAAACTTTGAGAAAATACTCAAAGTACATCTACTATGGTGTACCGCGACAAATTATAACAAAGTTATATAAATAATCGTCTTATACTATCTAACCTTTCCATTTGATACCCATATTTATTAATTTTTCATCGAACAAATGTAGAATACATACTAGATTACATGTATATTACATATATATTAATTTTACAATGTTTTTTAGGTTAAATATTAACCCTACGATACATGTTTATTTTTTTATGTTTTTTATTCATAGTTATGTCAATTATTCCATGACTGATATGAGCGTTGTTTGCCTAATTTGTCTGGATGTTTCGGTTATAAACGAATTGTGTGTTCTTAGTTGACGCCGTGATACATGGAAATTTAGTTTTTCTACTAATTCAGCTAACTGTACTCGTTGCGAAATGAATTCAATCACGAAAGGAATCATTTCAAATTTTCGGCGTTTTTTTTTAATGCTTGAAGTGCTTCATATGAAGGAAGTGGAAATGAGGTCCAGTTCAGTTTACGAAGTGCAAATAGAAGAAATCGTTTCTGGACCGACTCAATGAATTCTTCATGTACGGGTTCCAAACGGTGCTACAGTATTCCAGAATAGGTCTTACATATGAGCAATTCCAAATGAAATCAACAAATGACAAAACATGAGTATTTTTGATTCGAATGAAAGTTTGTATTCTGTTTGGATTGGAGGAAATATGAGTTTTCACAGCATTTGGGATTTTTTTTTACTCAAGTGTAGCTTTTGGAAAGGGCGTATCGATTTTAGTAAGAGAAATCTTTGATACTTTATGTCTCAAAAACTATGAGTTCTACCGAAATAGTGCCTTGGAAAGAGTTATAGAGTATTAATGTCCAAACGTGAAAAAATATACACTAAGAAAAAAAAATTAGTACTAAACTTTAATTTGCAATATCTAAAATATATATATTTTATTTTTTTTTTATTTTTTTAATATAAAATAGAAGTCATGTGGAAAATTTAAAAAATGAGTCTAAGATGCTAAAACTATTTTTCACGAACTTTGTGGAACATCGAAGTTTTGCGAATTCTCGAAACTCCGAATTTTTGTATGTTCATAATCATTTTGAGGCACCAATTATGAATCTTATGTTTGAAACAAAAAAGTTCATAATGAATCTCCTTCGAAATGCAGCAATTCTCGAGATTTAAAAAAAATATTTCTAATTTATTGTCTGTTTTTAATATTTTGAAAATTTAAACTCATTTTTCTCGAAATCATTTGCTTTTAAAATTCTGAAAAAAATAGATGTAAATAGCCCTTAGAATTTCCAACAAGTGTTCCATACATCGGAAGATGGGCATATTTACATGGAAAAAGTTTTTCGAGCAACAACTTTTTAATTTTTTTCTTTGAAAAAATACTATTAATGTTTAATTCGTAACATTTTTATGCATAAATTATCGCAATGACCATGCTCTGCTAACTTTTCTCTATTTGGAAACATGTCAAGAACATGTCAAACGTGAGAATTTACACACAAAAATGTTACGAGCAAAACATCATTTTTTTCAGGTATTTTCATACAAAAATGACTTATATTCCAAAAACTATAACAGATAGAAAAATGACGTCTTCGACAAAAGTTCACATTTTAATAAGATCTCAAACTTTGTCGAACACTTTATATCGCTATCTTGACTTTAAACAAAATTATGATTAGTTGTACTTTTTTCAACGTAAATATAAAAACGTTGTTTTTCCCTGTAAAAGAGCCCATCTTCCATCTTCTAATTGTTTTTCGAATATTTGAAGTATGCAAAGTTGCTTGAACGACCCATGTCTTTACACCCACAACGTTTCACTACTATCTGAGATGATGCTGCCAACGGCCAGTCGAGTTGGCATGAAATTCGTCATATATTAGGCTGTCAAAAAAGTCCTGCGGTATTTATTTAAAATTTTAATTTGTTCATAAAATTAGTTACAATCATCTGTTTTAAGTCAGATATGCGCCGTTTTGTTCGATGACTTGTTCCCAACGAGATGCCAACTTCATAATACTCCTGTTATAGAAGCTCGCTTCCTTATTGGCAAAAAACTCGGATAGCCAATTTTCACAGGCCTCTTTTGTGGCTAACTTTTGACTACCTAGCTCGTTCGCCATGGACAAAAACAGGTGGTAGTCACTTGGTGCAAGGTCCGGACTATACGGCGGATGCAAAAGAACCTCCCATCCGAGCTCCCGGAGCTTCTGGCGCGTGTGTGGCCTGGCGTTATCCTGATGGAAGACAATGCGGCCTCTGTTTATCAAAGATGGCCTCTTCTTCATGAGTGCTACATTCAAGCGGTCCAGTTGTTGGCAGTACAGGTCCGAATTGAGCGTTTGGCCATAGGGAAGCAGCTCATAATAGATTATTCCTTGACAATCCCACCAAACACACAGCAGAACCTTCCTGGCCGTTAATGAGGGTTTGGCCACGACCGTTTGCGCTTCACGTTGTCGTAAGTGACCCACTTTTCATCGCCAGTCACCATCCGCTTCAGAAACGGGTCGATTTTGTTGCGATTCAGCCGCGATTCATATGCGTCGATACGGTCAAAGATGTTTTTTTGCGTCAACGTGTGTGGCACCCATACATCGAGCTTCTTTGTGAATCCAAGCTTCTTCAAATGATTAATAACGGTTTGATGACTTATCCCCAGCTCTTGGCCGATGCTACGGCTGCTACTATGCCGGTTTTTCTAGGCTAATTCAGCGATTTTGTCGCAATTTTCGACGACAGGCCTTCCGGAGCGTGGCGCATCTTCGACGACCTCTACACCAGAACGAAAACGTTGAAACGATCGTTGTGCGGTGGAAATGGTAACTGTATCGGGTCCATAAACTGCACAAATTGTATTGGCAGCTTGGGATGCATTTTTGCCTTTGTCATAGTAGTACTGTAAAATATGTCGGATTTTCTCTTTATTTTGCTCCATATTTGCGACACTATAACTCACGAACGACTTAACCAAACAAAACACTGCCAAGGACTATATTATAGCGCGCAAAAATACCTTTCCAACAAGCTATAGTATGACTCGATACAATGAATACAATTAGAACTACGCGCTTACAACGACACCTCGCGGAAATACCGCAGGACTTTTTTGACAGCCTAATATAAGATTTTTTTTTCAAAGAAGAATAGCTAATTGAAAAAAATACGAGTTAAATCTGGGAACGACAATATTGGTTTGGCATTAAATGGCTGTAATATTATATTATCCGACGAAATTCGCATTAATGCATTTAGCTTTATGTTCCGTTGGTTTGAAGTGAAAATGGCAATGGAGGAGCTATTCATTAAAGTACCAATGAAAATTATCATTGCGAAATTTCAAACAGGATTTTCTACGCTATGAAAAATTTCAGCTTTACTTACTAGTGTCGCAAAAACGTCAAAGTTGGAGTTTTAATGAGATCGTTGGTGTTCACATGAAATCGTTTTTTTTTAATTTTTGATACCAATTTTGCAAATTCGAAGGTCACTCTTTCCCATAAAATCAGCACTCTAGCATTCATTCCCTGCAGGGTACCCATTTTTAAGTGACTCTTATTATCGACGCTTTATATCCGAAAATAAATCTGACGACGAGAATCTACTTGGAATAATCAACTAACATTTAATCGCAAAAAAAAAACACTCTAATCATTCATTCATCGCAACTCCCTCGTTAAGTTAGTTTCCACCCCGTTGTTGTCAAAGCTCAAAGCGTTGCCGCCAACAACGGTATTAATAAAAGCGACCAGCAAACCGGCGTCAATCATCCAATTTCCGATCACCGCATTTTGTGTTTTACCATGTTTTTCTCTTTTTATTTTTTTCCCCTTGCCTCACTTTGTTTATAACCTTAATTCACTTACACCAGCAAGTTTTCATACTCCAATTCATTCCGACGATCGTTCGGTCGGAATTGGCGTTCCAAGCAGCAGAGCTGGGGGTGGGCGAATTGTGACCGATCGAATTCGCGAATTGCCGCGATCCAGCCGCGCCGTGGTTTGCAAAGCTGTTTTTTTTCCATTAGGCTAAAGCGTTCGGAAAAGCGTCCCAAGTTCAATGTTTTGCTTTTTTTTGCGTGAAAAAAATAAACACCACAGGTTTGTGGTAAAAGTGAAAATATGATTTGAGCCTTAGCAAAAACTGATTTTGTGGTTTATGGTTCGATGTGATAAATGGAGACACCAGCGAAGTCGAAATATGAATGGTTTCGGTTTTGCTTCAGCACAAACGGAATGCCCCACCCCCACCCCACGTGGGGGATATTATTATTATAAACATTGTGATTCGGTGTACTCAATGGTTACAGCTGAGTGCGCGGTGTTTTCGCTTACCTGTATGTTTTCATGCTGTTACCAATGGTTGTCACAAAGACAATGGTAGTTATGCTTTGTAAGCTTTTAGGTATTCTTCCCCGAACGAACGCTTTTGCAACATACATGGTTTTAACGGTTCGCCAAAGGTAACTGGCTGGTGACATGATTTACTAACGTCGTCAGATGTGGAACGGTATTTATGTTCCCGAAAGCGTACAAAGAGCCGTTTGTGTGGCTTTATTCATTTCTTTTCAGAAGGAATCGTACACAGAATCTACTCACGTTGTTGCATCACCCTAAAAGCTATCATTACACGACGATTAAAAACACTACCGCACTATATTTTAGCAGCAAGTGCTTAAGTACGGGGAAAGGTGAACAAAACTAGAAGAGCAAGTGATTTCTGGCCCATCATCTGCTTTCATCTCACAACAACCAATCGATCATATCCGATGGGATTCGTTGAGTAATGCTTGCCCAGGGGCAATTGCGACCGAAACCATGTTAACCATAACAACCTGTACTCAGAGCATACCACTACCTGATTGTTGGCTCATGCGCTTGTTAGTTAAAGGGCTAATAGGCGAAGAAAGCTCGGTTTTAGAGGTATAAATAGCTTGTACTAACCGAGGGTGCATTCGCAGTTAATTTTGTTATGGGAAGAATCATAGAGAAAGATGCTCCCCGTTAACCATGAGAAATGCTACAAAGCATACCTACGGGTTTTTACGCGTTTCTTCTTTGTAGCTTTTCCCGCACCCACAACCATTGAAGCGTTTTTATAGAAAAAAGAAAACTAGATTATTCACGAAAGAGAATAAATTAGATTGCTTCAGAATGTATTTACACACTTCAAATCAGTAAAAATTAGTAGTTATATAACAATTTCATTGCGCGAAATTTCGGGTCAATATTCAAAATCAGAAAATCAGAAAATCAGAAAATCAGAAAATCAGAAAATCAGAAAATCAGAAAATCAGAAAATCAGAAAATCAGAAAATCAGAAAATCAGAAAATCAGAAAATCAGAAAATCAGAAAATCAGAAAATCAGAAAATCAGAAAATCAGAAAATCAGAAAATCAGAAAATCAGAAAATCAGAAAATCAGAAAATCAGAAAATCAGAAAATCAGAAAATCAGAAAATCAGAAAATCAGAAAATCAGAAAATCAGAAAATCAGAAAATCAGAAAATCAGAAAATCAGAAAATCAGAAAATCAGAAAATCAGAAAATCAGAAAATCAGAAAATCAGAAAATCAGAAAATCAGAAAATCAGAAAATCAGAAAATCAGAAAATCAGAAAATCAGAAAATCAGAAAATCAGAAAATCAGAAAATCAGAAAATCAGAAAATCAGAAAATCAGAAAATCAGAAAATCAGAAAATCAGAAAAATCAGAAAATCAGAAAATCAGAAAATCAGAAAAAAATCAGAAAATCAGAAAATCAGAAAATCAGAAAATCAGAAAATCAGAAAATCAGAAAATCAGAAAATCAGAAAATCAGAAAATCAGAAAATCAGAAAATCAGAAAATCAGAAAATCAGAAAATCAGAAAATCAGAAAATCAGAAAATCAGAAAATCAGAAAATCAGAAAATCAGAAAATCAGAAAATCAGAAAATCAGAAAATCAGAAAATCAGAAAATCAGAAAATCAGAAAATCAGAAAATCAGAAAATCAGAAAATCAGAAAATCAGAAAATCAGAAAATCAGAAAATCAGAAAATCAGAAAATCAGAAA
The DNA here is from genome assembly GCF_029784135.1 of Toxorhynchites rutilus septentrionalis. Lineage (NCBI taxonomy): Eukaryota > Metazoa > Arthropoda > Insecta > Diptera > Culicidae > Toxorhynchites > Toxorhynchites rutilus. The sequence continues at coordinate 170,060,695 of NC_073744.1, forward strand.
ATCAGAAAATCAGAAAATCAGAAAATCAGAAAATCAGAAAATCAGAAAATCAGAAAATCAGAAAATCAGAAAATCAGAAAATCAGAAAATCAGAAAATCAGAAAATCAGAAAATCAGAAAATCAGAAAATCAGAAAATCAGAAAATCAGAAAATCAGAAAATCAGAAAATCAGAAAATCAGAAAATCAGAAAATCAGAAAATCAGAAAATCAGAAAATCAGAAAATCAGAAAATCAGAAAATCAGAAAATCAGAAAATCAGAAAATCAGAAAATCAGAAAATCAGAAAATCAGAAAATCAGAAAATCAGAAAATCAGAAAATCAGAAAATCAGAAAATCAGAAAATCAGAAAATCAGAAAATCAGAAAATCAGAAAATCAGAAAATCAGAAAATCAGAAAATCAGAAAATCAGAAAATCAGAAAATCAGAAAATCAGAAAATCAGAAAATCAGAAAATCAGAAAATCAGAAAATCAGAAAATCAGAAAATCAGAAAATCAGAAAATCAGAAAATCAGAAAATCAGAAAATCAGAAAATCAGAAAATCAGAAAATCAGAAAATCAGAAAATCAGAAAATCAGAAAATCAGAAAATCAGAAAATCAGAAAATCAGAAAATCAGAAAATCAGAAAATCAGAAAATCAGAAAATCAGAAAATCAGAAAATCAGAAAATCAGAAAATCAGAAAATCAGAAAATCAGAAAATCAGAAAATCAGAAAATCAGAAAATCAGAAAATCAGAAAATCAGAAAATCAGAAAATCAGAAAATCAGAAAATCAGAAAATCAGAAAATCAGAAAATCAGAAAATCAGAAAATCAGAAAATCAGAAAATCAGAAAATCAGAAAATCAAAAAATCTGAAAATCTGAAAATCAGAAAATCAGAAAATCAGAAAATCAGAAAATCAGAAAATCAGAAAATCAGAAAATCAAAATGTTTTAAAAATTTATAAAAATTTATTTAATTATTCTCCAGTTAATAATAATCGTAAAATTTAGAATCAGATCAATTAGAATTGATCAAGACTATCAGAAAAGAATGGGAAATGAAAATTTTGTGTTAAATTAGCAAAAAAAAAAAAAGAAAATAAATGCTGAAAATTATGGAAAATTTCTAAATTTTCACTAATTCATCCAGTAATTCAGGAAGAAAAAGAAAAGAAATACCCAGAAAAAAATATAAAACTTTCGAAATAATCATAAATAATAAGAAAAATTCTGAAAGAATTAGTGAAAATTTGAAAAAGAAACTCAGATAAATTCAAAACAATATCAAATATCAAAACAATAAAAACAAAATTCATTTATAATATACAGGGAAACTTCGATATGACGTACCCTCGATATAACGTACACATTTCCATAGTGTAACGGACATTTTTCTTCAATATTTATTTTCTGATAGAACAATGAATTATCTGTATTATGATGCTAAAACAAGTTTTGTACCTTCAATCAATCCCGAAATACAGCTGGTTTTGTGATTCCGGATTCTAAATGAATCAAGCTTTAATCAACAGTACGAAGGGAAACATCATGAGACAGGCTGGCTTCGTCTTCTGATTGAGGTTATTCATTAAATTTACTAAAACAGCAACACAATCATGTACTATAGACTACGTTTGTGAGTACTTTATTATGTTTCGATATAACGTACAATTTTGAAAGTGAAATTACGTTATATCGAAGTTTACCTGTATATATTTATTAATATCATTTATAATTCAGAAAACATCGGAAAAATCAGAGGCATTCAGAGAATTAGGAAAACTATAAAAAATAAAAATAAAACAGTTGAAAAAATATTATATAAATCAATCGGATCAATTAGAATTAATTAAGACTATTAGAAAAAACCGGAAAATTGGGGATAAATTAGCAAAAAAAATAATAAAATAAATACGGAAAATTCAGGAAAAAAAATGAAAAAAAAATTATAGAGATTCAGGAAAATAATTATAGAAAATAAAAAAAACAAAAAACAATAATCCAGAAAAACTAAAAAAATATAAAATGTTCGAAATAATCAGAAAAATTGGGAAAATTCTGAGAGAATTAGCGAAAATAAAAAAAAGATCAGATAAATTCAAAACATTTAGAAAAAATAAAAAATAAAAACAAAACATAAAATTCATAATACAGCGTGGATTCGATTATATACAGTTTTTTTTGTTTTCACTGTATATAATCGAATCCTGCATATAATCGAGCCAAAAAAAATTTTTTATTTGTTTTTTTTTGCATGTATTTTTGGTTTTTTAGAAATAAAAGAGGAATTTGGTTTTTGACTCCTCAAAATCAGAAAACACCTTTCTCACATGAAAAAAAAAATTATCCAGATTCTCTTAGAAGGTGATAGACGATAATTTTGATGCAAAAAAATCCTCCTACGCATATGCTCGAAATTCAACAATGACAGAGTTATAGATTTTTTTTTTGTTTCGGACTCTGTTGCCTCAAACTGGCTCTACATTAAAAAGCACGCTACGGAAGACGATTCTGATGCTTTCATTTGAAAGATGAGAAAACTTAGTACAGGATATAATAGTGAAACAACTAAACTAGTGGATTTTTATAACATTTGAGAAGTGAAAAGCTTACAAGTTAATAATTTTTAATGTGTTATTAAATTTATCCTAAAAAATTATTTTAAACTAGATTGTTTCTATCATTGAAGTTTTTTAACCGCCCTACTATTTCTTCTTTGACGCACAACTACTATCTTTCTTGATTTGGCTGCAATATCGATATAAACAATTCCTGATGAACATACATGCATAGTCTCCAAAAATTACTTAAACTTATACTTCAGCTTAACGTTGAAAGATTACATTTCTTTGTGGAATAAGTCATATTTGAAGTAAAAAAAAATAGTTCTTTCCAAAATGTATGTATTCGTGTCCAAATATGTATATAATCGAACCACATATAATCGAGTCTATATATAATCGAGTCCGCGCTGTAATTAAATAAAAGAAAACAAGTTTAAAAAAATATGATATAAATCAATTAGATTAATTAAAATTAATCAAGACTATCAGAAAAAAACGGGAAATCAGAAATAATCAGGAAAATTAAGAAAAAATTATGGAAGAATTAGCGAAAATTCGAAAAAAAATCAGTTAAACTGAAAACAATATAAAAAAATAAAAACAACATAAAACATAAAAACAAAACAGAGAATTTAGAAAAGTTTACAAAATAAAAAAAAAAAACAAGTTGAAAAAATATGATACAAATCAATCAGATCAATTAAAATGAATCATGATTATCAGATAAAAACGGGAAATTAAAAAAAAAGTATATAAATAAATAATATATATAAAAAAAATATCATATATAAAAAAATAGAAAATAAAATAATCCAAAAGATATATATAAAAATATATCAGGAAGACTCAGATATAAATTAGAAAAAAACGAAAAAAAACTCAAACAAATAAGAAAATGGTAAAGATCGCAGTTTTAATTCCATTCCATTCCAAAGGAAGAACGTCCGAAGTAAGAATTGAACCCGTAACCTTTAGCGTGAGAAGTACGAAAAACTATCAGATCAGAAAATTTAGTAAATTTCAGAAGATCAGAAAATAAAAATATTTAGAAAATTCATAAAAAAAAAATTTGAAAAAAAAAATAGAGAAAATCGTAACAATCAGGAAATTCAGAATAATCATCAAAATTCTATAAATATAGAATAACCAAATCAATCAAATCAATGAGAATGAATCAAAACTATTAGAGAAACCGGAAAATTCATAATTAGATAATTATCAATACCGAACACAATTATCAATTTTTCTCATCAGTAAAATCGTGTTATTCAATATAGATAAAACAGATTTGAAATGGAAAAGGTAATTTTGTTTTATAATTTTTACTTTCTGAGTGTTTATTCAACCCAATGCGAATTTTAATTGAACTAACAACACCTCATACTATAGGTAGAGCATATGGGAAATCACTTTTTCGAATATTTCTTCATTTTTCCAATTCTTTCTTGCCGCATGAACTTTCATTGGACGAAAATGAACACAACAAAACAGACAGCTTAAACCGAACGATCCGTTCTCGAGCGGGAACACACCTTGGTTTTTTTTAATGAAAATTGAAATAAATCGTTTCATATATCAAGTCATTTTTAACGCAACTGCTACCATATACCATTTACCATTAGACTTGTGTTAAATTTTTCACAATACACGATTGGTCATTGATATGAAATTTCACGAAGCAACCAACATTAAAGTTCCAAATTTAAATTTTATTTGCTAGAATCAATCGTATCACTCACGCTGCTTGTAATATAAAAATGCTCCCGAATTACATATATTTGCAATGCCGATTTCCCTCGGGGACCTTGGTTTTGATGGCTCTGTTAGGGAACACATTTCGGTAGGAACAAAAGCCCCCCTGCTTTCATGTATTTGCAATGTTGATTTCCCCCAAGCAGCTTGGTTTTGATGTTTCTGTTAGGGAACCGCCGCATGTGTCGTCAACTTCGACCAATTAGAAGTGGATATTTCCGTTAGGATAGGGGTTGCGATTTCTCAATTGTTCGATAGTTTGTTTCATGATATATATTATTTTATTCAATATAGAAAATTGTTATAGAGTGCTGGAATCGATTGACGCAAAAATTTCATCAATCCATCATGGAATGACTGAGCAATAAGCGTTTGAAATTGGACAATTTTCACGATGTGCTCGATTTTCGATTTTCAATTTGTACCCCAGTATGTTCCCGAAAGACGTAATCCTACGTCAAAAGTGGAAAAAGGTAAAATTTTTTTAGAAAATTAAAGGAAATCAAAATTATTAATGAATACAAAAACATACGAAACCTAGAACAGTAGAAAATCTTAAAAAATCATATACGGGTCGGACTCGAATATATGCAGGCTCGATACAGCGCGAAAAACAATATTTTTAATATTTCAAATGTGACTTATTTCAAGCGAAAATAAAATATCTCATCGTTGAACCGAAAGTTAATTGGTTATTATGAGTACAGTGAGGAAGAAATAGTGATATCGCAGCAAAATTCTCAAAGATAGAAGTTGAGTGTCAAAGAACGAATTTTAAAGCGGTTAGAGAGCTTTAATTTGGTTGATAAAAACATTCGTGTTTATTATGCATTTTTGAGATAAATTTAGGAATAGCGCCTTAAAATTCACAGTATTTTGAGTTTTTCACTTCTAGAATGTTACTTGAATCCATAATTTTAGATGTTTCATAACTGTATTTCTTATTTCTTCCATTTTTCATCGCGCAATTTCTCAATAAGAGCCATTTTCAGGCAAACCGAAGTTCAATACCTCTGCCATTGTTGAAATTTGACCATCACTTCCTCCTGTATGGTTCTGGATATATAATATTTTTATATGGGAGAAAGGTGTTTTCTGACTTTAAGGGGAAGAACAAAAAATTAAATTCATTTATATTCAAAAACAAAATAATATATGTATATAAAAAAATCAAACAAAAATTTTTTTTTTATTTGATTATATACAGTGAAACGAAATTCGAAACTTTAAATAATCGTGTCCGCCCTGTCGGAAAATCTGAAAATTATAGAATCTTTTGGGGCGTCAAAAAAAAATTAAATTATGATGCAGCAGAATGAGAATATGAATTGATACAATCTACTTAATCGCAACTCGCGAAGACACTGGCAGATTAAGTTATTAAGATTGGAACATTTTTTCGCCAATACTCAAGACCCGGTCCATAGCTCCCATATAGGTTTCCCAACTCCCGACTCCACCAATGTACCGATTCTTGTCAAGTATTGTTCCACTTGGTCTAACCACCTCGCTCCTTTTTTTCCTGTTCCTACCGGATTCGATGTGAACACAATCTTTACAGGACTGCTGTCCGGCAATCTTGCAACATGCGCTGTCCATAAATTAATATTGTTTTTTTTTTTTAATTTGTAATCTACAAACATTGCATAACGGCTGGGCAAAATCATATGAAGGAATCTTAAGACATAAATCCATCGAGTGTGATCATCCGAAAAGTCGGTGGCCGCAACAATATTCAAGAAATTGAATCTCGTATTCAGACGATGGATCAAATCATTTTTTTACCTCGGATAATCTCAATCACGCTGTCGATTACCAAATGCGTGTGACCTATTTCCCCGAAGTTCAAACGAAAACCCGCAATCAATTATCCGCAGGCATATTCAGTCTAAATAATGTAAATACCAACCAATCTTACAGCAATGCAATGTCTTAGATACCACCCGAAAGCGAGGGCTGGAATCTAACGCTCATTAAAATTGGTTATAACAGCACTCTTCCAGCTTTGATGTTCCTCAAGCCGCAATCCCATTCCGGCGGTGTAATATTGATCTTTCGAACCCATCCCATCCGGGGCTACCCCGATTCGAACCGACCTCTCTCTAGGTGGGAGTAGCCTATCCAGTGGCACATTGAACCGTTCGACTCGAACCGGCGGCCTCAATCTTCCGCACCCATTATCGAACACCAATTGGTTACCACTGTTTTTTGCATCAAACGGTTTTTGTGATTTCGGGCAGCCGAAAATTACAGAAATGGTGCTGTTCCAGTTGATCTGGATCGGAACGGTTGTCGGACATAACCGCACATAATGGTCACTCCGATGTTCACATCTTTACGCTACGGCGAATTATCTCATACTGCAAATATGTGATTTTTGTTTTTCCTCTTGCAACTTCCGAACAAAATTTATCGGCACTTGGGTGGAAAGTTGCAGTTAATGGTCCCTAAAAGTTTACAACTCAATATATCACTGAAACACAACTAATCGGAACTGCACTGTTTGCTTTTATGGTTTATTTTTGGGCCATTTTCTCTTTTCACCAATTCTTGGAACCTTGGAGCATCGGGTGGGATAATCAAATTTTGTGTTTGTAAAACTCGACCCGATTTGGTTCATCGCTACACTTTCCACCGGCAGTTTTGACCCATTTCGAAACCGATTCAAGCGCTCGATTGATCGATTGATCGATCGAAGCCATGTCAAATCGAACCTATGGTAATAAATATTGTGCCCAGCACCACTGATTGATTTTCTCACTCACTTTCTTCCAATTTTTCACGGTTTCCGACAGAAGAATTAAAAATGCTTCCCTCGATGATGTGAACAATCTGTTGCCTGCTAATCCAGAACTGCTTCGCCTCGTTGATCACCCAACTATCCTCTGATATCGTCACACTAAATTCTTCGATGATTCCTCTTTGCACATTGAATAACTATTCTGGTTCACACTGAATTGCTTAATTTCTATATATCAACTGATCACTTTCTTCGCGTTCACTTTTCTCGCGTTAGATCAATTCTTTCACTTCCACACTATCACGCAATCGGTTTCCTGTGAAGTTGCGCCTAATCCAAACAGCATACACACATCCGTCGCATAAATTCCACAAACAATTAATGTCGATGCTCACAAAACACAGCAACAACAAACGAAACAAAAAAAAAAGTTCACGATCGTAATCGCGTGCGACCCGAGACTAATGCGCGCACACCCGGCAAACAAAAGAGAAAAGTAAATAAAGTCAAGCAAAAAGCAAAAAGCAAAAAAAAACCGAGCGATGATAAACGCAACAACAGAACACACCAGAGAAAAAAAAAGCCGGCAAAAAGATCGCGAAGAGCGCTCCACCCGATGCGCGATGCTACCGATCGCGCAAGACAAAGCACAATAGGCAGGGCGGCGACGGGCCGTAAACAAAAGGCTCCAACACGATGGGCTGTGCCGAGCAGCCACCCGTCGGCTCTCGCACTAGTTCGGGTTTTTTTTTTGGGGAGGCTTGCTTTCTTTCTCTCTTTCGCGAGTATTTTTTGGCAGCTCCGCTGGATGTTTGTTTTTGAAATAAACAAAAAACTCGCGGGTTCATTGTGTTCATTCATCAGAATGATTATGCGGCAAACATTAGCATGGATATCTTTGAGAGCTCATATAGTGACGATTCGCTCGAAGACGTGGACGAAGTAGGTTTATCCATTCAGAATTCTGTGTACCGGACAATACCTGCAACTTGTATGACTACACGATTTTTTAGGTAAAAAGGGCAATAGCATTTGAAATGTATTATCTCTAAATGATTGCATCTTTCCAAACGGCGATCTCGCGTTCGAATAATGTTGTATTCCATATTCATACCTTCCACTACGCAAATTGTTTCATTTCACTTTTTGGGAATCTTGAAAGTATCCGAAATCTTAACTTAATTATATTTTTGTGATAACATTCCTGCATATTACAAATTAACTACATTACATTAAGCAACAGTTTTGTTGTGCTTGTATTTTACTTGATTGTTTAGGGTAATTCTTTTTCTTTTTCAACATAGAACAATTCCACGCCCAATCGTCCAGCCGCTAACCCTCTCATATTTTTTTTGAAACTTGGTATTTATGATTTTTTTTTATTTAAGTCATTTATTTTTACAGGCTCAGTTACATAGGTTTAAAGGAGCCGAACTCTTAGCTATACTTTTATTAGTATATATCAACATGTTTCCTTAAATCTAGGGTTAATAAAGTAGGAAACCAATTACTCGCGGTCGACTCGAGATTAGAAGGGTGACATAGTTTCTATTGGAAAAGGAGGGGATATAAGGATATTGTACAATGTTCACACTCGCATTCACACTCACGCTCATCATACTCAATTCTTAAATCTATCATTATATCTATTATGTATATACATTTCAGCTTATTCTATAGTTAGTCAGAAGGGAAACAGTCGCTCGCGAAGGAAAAAAAAGGAGAGGATAAGGGTGTACGGACAATCACACACGAAGATCGATAGTTTTAAGGAAAACATATATTAGGGACATGTAATCGAGGTCTAACCGAGCCAACACATCTCTCACCGGTACATTGGGCTGTCTACCTCGGGTCCGAAGGGAGTTTTCTAAATTCGATCTGGCAACAAGATACACCTCGCACGACCAAACAACGTGCTCGATGTCGTGATAACCTTGGCCACAAACACAGAGATTGCTACTGGCAAGATTGAAACGAAAGAGTAGCGCATCTAACGAACAGTGATTGGTCATGAGTCGGGAGAAGGTGCGAATAAAGTCCCTTTGAATAAAAGACTTTTGAACCACGGTTTGAGGCTAACCTTAGGGGAAATTGAGTGAAACCACCGGCCCAATTCATCTTCATTCCATTTGCGTTGCCAATTAGCGATGGTATTTTTACGGACTAAAGAATAAAATTCATTGAAGGCGATTTGACGCTGATAAATGTCGCCCTCAATCGCACCTACCTTTGCTAATGAGTCAGCCCTCTCATTACCCGAAATGGAGCAATGTGAAGGGACCCAGACAAAGGTAATGACATAACAGCGTCTGGATAAAGCACTCAAAATTTCACGTATTCTCTCAAGGAAGTACGGCGAGTGCTTTTCCGGCCTCACTGAACGGATAGCTTCGACAGAGCTAAGACTATCCGTTACAATGTAATAGTGTTCAACAGGTCGTGAGGCGACGCTGTCCAGCGCCCAATGAATTGCTGCCAATTCAGCAATATACACTGAGCAAGGATTCTGAAGACTGTGTGAGGTGCTAAAAAATTTGTTGAACACTCCAAATCCTGTGGACTCATTCATAGAGGACCCATTAGTAAAGTACATATTATCACAAATGACACGCCCATACTTTGCTTCGAAAATCGTAGGAACGATCCCCGATCGATGATAATCTGGAATTCCATGGATATCCTGCTTCAGGGACAGATCAAAATGCACAGAGGAATTGATGTAGTCAGGGAAACAAACACGGTTGGGAATATACGAAGAAGGATCAACCTGCATGAAGATGAATTCATGATATGGACTAATGAACCCAGATTGAAAATTTAGCTCGATCAGCTGTTCAAAATTTCCGATCACCAATGGGTTCATAACCTTACACCGGATGAGGAACCGAAGAGATAATAAATTGAAGCGATCTTTTAATGGGAGTACGCCTGCCAAAACCTCGAGACTCATGGTATGCGTTGAGGGCATACATCCCAACGCGATACGGAGACAAAGATACTGAATTCGCTCGAGTTTAATGAGGTGTGTTTTGGCAGCTGATTGAAAACAGAAACTGCCATACTCCATCACTGAGAGAATAGTTGTTCGATACAACATTATAAGATCTTCTGGGTGGGCTCCCCACCAGGTGCCGGTAATTGTACGGAGAAAGTTTATTCTTTGTTGGCATTTTTTACTCAGATACCTAATATGGGCCCCCTAAGTACATTTGGAGTCGAACCAGACCCCAAGATACTTGAATGACATAGCATGAGTGATCGTTTTACCCAAAAGTTGAAGCTTTGGTTTTGCTGGTCTATGCTTCCTAGAAAAAACCACCATCTCTGTTTTCTCCGTGGAGAATTCGATCCCTAGCCCAATGGCCCAGGTTGAAAAATTGTTCAAAGTATCTTGTAAGGGTCCTTGCAGGTCAGATTCGTTTGATCCTACGACAGACACCACTCTATCATCTGCAAGTTGTCTTAGGCTGCAATTTTGTGTAAGGCAATTGTCAATGTCGCTTACATAGAAGTTGTACAAAAGAGGGCTTAAACATGAGCCCTGGGGGAGGCCCATGTAAGAGACCCGACTTACTGCCGAATCTCCGTGAGAAAAATTCAACTGTTTCTCACAAAGCAAGTTATATAACATATTATTCAATAGAGGCGGCAGACCCCGAGAGTGTAATTTGTCTGACAAAACCTCTATTGAAACAGAATCAAAGGCCCCCTTTATGTCCAAGAATACTGAAGCCATTTGTTTTTTTCCGGCGTAAGCCATTTGAATTTCTGAAGAAAGCAACGCAAGACAATCATTCGTCCCCTTGCCCCTGCGGAACCCATATTGTGTATCTGAGAGTAGGCCATTCGTTTGAACCCATCGATCAAGGCGAAACAAGATCATTTTCTCCAACAATTTCCGTATACAAGACAGCATTGCTATTGGGCGGTACGAATTGAAGTCGGACGCGGGCTTTCCGGGTTTTTAAATAGCTATAACTCGTACTTGTCTCCAATCATTTGGAACAATATTATGCTCCATAAACCGATTGAATAAGTTCAACAAGCGATGTTTCGCCACATCAGGGAGGTTTTTCAGCAAGTTGCACTTAATTCTATCCGATACCGGAGCAGAATTGTTACATGAAAGGAGAGCAAGAGAGAGTTCTACCAACGAAAACTCGGAATCAAGATCGCACCTATCTTATGAAATATCTCGAACAATTTTGACGTGGGACTACGTCTAACCGGAATATATGGAGGGTAAAATGAAAACCTAAACACAGAACATGCAGGAAAAAATGAAAGATTTCGAATGCTTATAGCTCGAACATTTCGTACTGGATAGGAGAGATGTTTGCATCACTTGATAGGGAATATTTCTACGCATCTATCGCAACTAACAAAATGTTGTTTTTCATTAGATAAACAATTGAATAACTGTAAAATATTAGGCGTTATCTAAACGCCCTAACTGCATCGTTTTGATTGGCCCGATTTACGGTTTCCCTAACACAGCCATCAAAACCAAGCAGCCTTGGGGAAATCGGCATTGCAAATACATGAAAGTAGGGGGACTTTTGTTCTCATCGAAAAATGTTCCCTAACACAGACTTTAAAACCAAGCAGCGAAATCGGCATTGCAAGCACACGAAAGAGCCTAGAGGCGAGTGACTTTCCGATTGGAATTTGTTCCGACTGGAATGTGTTTCCCTAACACAGACAACAAATCCATGAAGCGTGGGGAAATCGGCATTGCGAATTCGTACAAATCGGGGGTATTTTTGTTCCGATTGAAATGTGTTTCCCTAACACAGACTTCAAAACCGAGGTTTCTGGGAAAATCGGCTCTGCAAATAAATGCAAACTGCGAGTACTTTTGTCCTCGCTTGCCTTTGTGCAGAGTGGAATATGTCTGTCCTAACATGATCTTCTAAACTTAGGAACCTGGGAAAATCGTGCAGACACTAGAAGCGAATGAACTTCCCAGTTTCAAGCAAATTCGAGATTCGAGAAGTATGTACACTTTTGGGATGTAAACTTCAGAGGGAAATGTAAAATAAAATAATCGTTTGATTTTTGTTGTTGTCTTTATTGGAAAGATTTTCAGCCTTAGGCTGGTTCATCAAACGTTTGATCATTCTTCCGTACATATATTTTGTTCTAGTCATCATACCAAACGTAAAAGGTCCGTCATTAAATTTACTTGTAACGAAGAACAATCAATCACAATAAATGAATTGACTTTACACGGCATTTGTTCATTTTTTTCACTCACAGAGCAAATATATTGAACTCAATTGAATTTGGAAACTGTTTCATTCAATCAAGAATTTAATCAATACAAACGAATGATTGCTAAGCTAAGGTAGTTCCACGTGAACCTTGCGGTTATATCATAGATATAACCCACTATTTTTTTCTGTACAGGAACGGAATCGGGACATACCTTCCGTGCAAAATTTAAAATCCATCGATGTGAATATTCCTCGCTTTCATTCGTTGAAGAGCGATTTCTCATGTTTTGAGCCACTTTCCATAATTTTTTTCATTTTTTCCCTTTGATCATGTTTTTAAATTGATTTTCAAGGGATGAATACGTTTGAAAATTCTCAATGGTTCCACTTTTCCGAAAAGCTTTAAATGCATTCGATTTATCCTGATAAAGCCTAGAACAATGGCTATCCCACCATGGATTGGGAGGCCTTCGACGAATAGTGGAACCTGGGATGGGTTTCGTTTGAGCGCGAACCGCGCTGTCATATATCAAACGAGAAAGGAAGTTATACTCCTCCAACGGAGGTAAACCATCTCTGGAATTGATTGCTAGAGTAATCGCGTCCGCATATTTTTTCCAGTCAATGTGTCTTGTGAGGTCATATGCCATGTTTATAGATTCAGAAGAACTCGACCCAGTGGTGATGGAAATTTTGATTGGCAAATGATCACTACCGTTGGGATCCTGAATTACATTCCACTTGCAATCTAACGATAGTGAATTCGAGCAAAGCGAGAGGTCAAGAGCACTTGGGTTAGCAGGAGGTTTAGGTACACGTGTTGTTTCCCCAGTGTTCAAATCGGTCATATTGAAGCTGTTACAAAGGTTATATATCAACAATAAACGATTGTCGTCGTACTGTTCCCCCCAGGCTGGTATTTATGATGACAGCTACCCAAAATCGCAATTTTCATTATAACATGACCAATTCGAATTGCGACTGATTTTTGAAAAGGGCGTATTCAAAATTATTGAGCCTTCTTTCAAAAAATCGTTACTCAGAATCCAGATGTCTGGTTAAAATATGACGTTTGACAAAGTCAAACAAGTCAAAGGGTAATATTGAACTCCCGGCCCCGTTAGGCTGACGCCATATGAGCCTTAATAAAAATATATATTTTGGATAAAAAAAAAAAAAAGTTGTTGTAAAATAAATTAGTTATTTAGAAAAATAACATTGAAAATACACTGTTGAAGAATCTCACTCCAAATTTGAATTTAATATTAACCCTCTACCGCCCAAGTTTTTTATTTATCTAAAAAAACCTACTCCACATTTATCTCGAATTTCCGACTTTCAACATAAAATACTCCTAGCAGAAAGCTGCCAGCATAGAAACAATGTGTATGTGTGATAGAAAATATTCTAAAGACGTTCTAGTGGGGGTGAACATTGAAAATAATGTCTGAATAATTTGAAAAGAGAATCCGCGAAGCCCGTCTAACGGCGGGCTTGGGCTGTAGAGGGTTAAAAATTTCAATATCATAGAACACACCTCCGCCCCCCACCCTCAATATTTTGTTGTATATTTTTATTGGAGAGATCTTCCAATTTAACAAAGAAATGAATCGTAACCATTTGAGAAAAGTAATATGAAAAATGGAATCTACATACGATTCAACAAAAAAAACTATGTATAACGTTTTATCTTAGGACTAACCGTTCTCGAGATATAACCAATTTGAACTTATTTAACTCATGTTCGTGAAATATCTGAAAATGCATACTGCTGCTGCGCATTACGATCCATTTTCTTGATAAGCTTTCGAGTTATGCAGAAATTTGTGTTTCAGTTATATGGCAGCCACCCTTTGGAGAAGGGGGAGGAGAGTCTAAACACCATAAAAACATAAATAATGCAATAAATCCCAAAACCTCCACATGCCAAATTTGGTTTCGTTTTCTTGATTAATTTTCGAATAATGCAGAAATTTGTGTTTCAATTGTATGGCAGCCTCCCCTTAGAGAGGGCGTAGGAGTCTCGAACTATCATTAGATCCCCGACCCAAAAAACCCCTACATACCAATTTTCATGTCGATCGGTTCAGTAGTTTCCGAGTCCATAAGAATAAGACAGACCACCATCATTTTTAAACGGTTTTATTTAGCTTGCCCTGTCATCTGTTTGAATGTTTGTACAGGGTTTAAATTCCGAAAGTAAATTTAAATTCCGAAAGTAAATTGAAATAAAACACACTTGGAATTCGAATTTCGATTAAACTTTTATTTCAAATTAAAGTTTGGTTTATGCCATTATGTGTGAAATACAACATCATTCAAATGTCCACATAGGGCCTCCTCGCACACCTTGATCCGGAACAGGTAATTTTCGATGACTTTTCGACACATATGGGGCGGTTTCTCGGTCTTAACTTCACGAATGTTGTCTTTCAAATATTCAAGAGTTTGCGGAGAGTTGGCATAGACACGGTCTTTCGCATAACCACACAAAAAAAAAAATCTAGCGGGTTCAAATCGCATGATCTGGACGGTCAATTGGCATCACCAAAACGCGAAATTATGCGTCCCTCAAATTTCGTTCACAATATGGCCATGTTCGGTCGTGTTGTGTGGCACGTGGCGCCGTCCTGCTGAAACCACGTGTCATCCGTATGCATATTTTCAATTTGTGGCAAAAAAAAATCGGTTAACATGCGGCCATAGCGCTCACCATTCACAGTTACCGTCTCGCTGTCCTCATTTTCAAAGATATACGGCCCGATGGCTCCACCAGACCATAATGCGCACCAAACAGTGACTTTTGGCGGATGAAATGGCCTCTCAACAATCACGTGTGGATTTTCCGAGTCCCATATACGGAAATTTTGGGTGTGGCGGACTACATATTATGTCAAAACCCCGTTAATATGGGTATCAAATGAAAGGGCTTGACTAGTAGATCACAGTAGATCATGAAAAATCCAATACCAAGATGGCCGCAATCACAATATAGCAAATTACTTTATTAAACCGTTTTATTTAGCTTGAACTGTTCGTATGTATGTTTGTATGTCTGTAGGGTTGTCCCACATTAATAGAAATTTGACCAATAGGAACTGACCGAATTTATAAAATACATTTATCTCTGCTGTCATTTTTAAACTGCTTATCTTGAAAAATCCAATTTGGCCGCCGCTACAAAATAGCTGATTTCATTTCATCTCAAAAAAAAAGGTTGATTGAGATATGTGTATAAAACGAACGAACTTGGCTTGGAGAACACACTACGTATTTTCTGCAATTCACTCAATATCGGTAACGAATAAAATTTTTTGACTGATAGAATACAGTACAATGGTTTTATTGTAGAGAAATATTCTAATGGAACAGATAATGTACTAAAAACTAGAAAATAAAATAAGTAAAAAAAACTTTTTAAGTTAAACGGTTTAATTGTGATTCAACATAATAATGTACTAATAGCTAGAAAATAATTAGGCAAGTAGCAGTTAGCAGTTGTCACACCTCTCCTTCATTAGTCTAGGGCATTGATAAGACTAAAATAAAATCGTGGGGCATGCTGGATTTCCATTATCCACAATTAGCGACTTCATCATATGTCCCACGATTTTATTTTAGTTGCCATACAAATGAAGCACAAATTTTTGTATTACTCAAGAACTAATCAAGTAAATGAAACGAAATTTGGCATGCGGAGGTTTAAGGGTGCAATAAATGTTTCTATGGTGGTTCGACACTCCACCCCCCTCTCTTAGGGTGGGCTGTCATACAAATGAAACACAAATTTCTGTATAACTCGAAAACTAATCAAGAAAATTGAGCCAAATTTGACATGTGAAGATTTTAGGGGGCCCGAAACGTTTCTCTGGTGAATAGACACTCCTCCCCCCCTCTCTAAGGGGGAGGGGGTCTGTCTTTATTCTGTCATATTTTCTGTATCAATCATCAATTCCATGTAACAGAGAAACACGTTATTTGCAAGTGGTTGAAAAATCTTGAATGAGAATTGTGGCTGAAAATAATCTGATATTATAATGATGAGTTTTGGTAGAACAGTGATCTTCAACCGGTGGGGAATTCCTCCCTAGTGGGGAATTTGATCATTAAAAGGGGGAAATTGTGCGAGGGAATATTGCACATTTAATTCGCTTTGAAGATGTCAATGATTAGCAAAAATTGCCACAAAAACTTTATTGGATACGCTAAAATTTTCGATCCTCGGCGAACATTTAAATCTGAAACGTAATATTCAATTGAGCAACTTCGCAATGTTTGAAAGACTTTCGTCAGTGAATTATGATGAAACGGACGACGAAACAGTACAGAAGATAAAAAAAAGGAAATTGTACAGCACTTGTCAAGACTTTTACTAGAAGTTAAACTTGGAACATATTTTCCTTATACCAAAGAACAAATTTGGAAATGGCTTGAAATACCTTCCGACTGGCAGTTATGAAAGTTTCGGAACAAGCTCATCTATCTACAAATGATCGATTCTTACCCTGAATATGCGGAATAAACATTACGTTGTCGTTGTCGTTGTCTTTTGCATACAAGTTATGTGAATCTGGATTTCCTACAATGCTGCTGATGGGAACAAAACACCGTAACAGAGTGGATATCGGAGACATGAGGTGTGCTTTTCGACAACGTTCTCGAGAATTACTATTTTGGCGGAAATCGTTCAGCCGCAGGTGCCATACTGACTTGCCAATCTTCATATACCTTTTTGTAGTCAAATACAAGTATAAAATCAAATTTGTTGCGAATATAATTTGAAAACCGTTTGTATACATTACTTTGCTGATATGCTACAGATTTTATTACAAAATACTGATAGGGGTGAAGCTCTGGAATTGATTTTCGTAAAGGAGGGGAATTGAGCAAAAAAGGTTGAAAACCACTGTGGTAGAAGTAGATACTAGGATTTTTTTTTTAGTAAAAGGTAAATTCAACGGGGTCTATTAGAAGATCAATCAATGAACAGTTCTGCGATTGGACTCATGTACTTGCGCTTGGTAAGAAAACGTGAATGTTTAAAGGTATTGATAACAAAAAATTATAGGAGGTTGTATTCAAGACACGACCGCATTGTTGACGTAGAACTACGCTGTGGTTTAATTCAAGTCGCTTGCTTATAATTGCGGATATTATTTTATAATGCTACGAAAATTTTTAAATAACCATTCTACCAGTTTGGTCGCCCTGAAATGTTTTTTTTTATTGTAGAATCATTTAACGATAACTGTTTGATGATTCATTCTTGTGCTCGCAGAACAATACATGATCGAGATAAGCGCAGCTGTCATCCTTAGTGGAGAAAGTCTTGCTACTGGCAAGCGAAACAAAAACCCATACAAAATTCTAGAACGACATTTACTTTCTTGGTGACTAAATAAACGAAATAAACTCGATCTGTTAATCTCCATAACCTCGAAAAGAGTAACACTGCTTCATTATGGTCAAGATTAGATTACAACCTTGGTTGAAAGCAGTTTTGCGACCGACACGCGAGCCCAATTAAATTAATAACTTAATATAACTTATTGAGCAACTTGGTATTCCCCAAAAAAAAAATTTGGTGCCCCAACTTAATACCTGCTTCACCATAGCGTCAGTTCAATGCATTGATGACAGAAAACAAACAATGTTAACTGCTTGGAAAAAAGGGGTTTCAATCGTGCGGTCGTCGAGTGCGGACGTGTGTTTTTGTTGTTCCGCGTATTTCGTTTGCGATTGCTTGTTCTTTCGCAGTGTTGAGCAGGGGGCAGCGCATCGAGAAATATGTGCGCGTTTGTGCTGAGATCATATTTTGAATGGGCGAAAAATAGTTTACTCTGCCCTAGTGATTTCGAAACTAATATAGTTTCATTAATTTCTTTGATTATATTTTTGAGATGGCACGGTGAAGTGAAATATTGGGGGAAGCCATTTTGATGTTGCGTTTGTGGTAGTGAAAACTCGTAGTTTTTGTTGCTCTCTCAGTTGTCGCGTGATCGATTTAGCGTTATAGTGCTCTCCCTCCGACACGTGTAAACATTGGCATGACGAACAGTTTGTTTGCCTTTGTCTAATACTTATAGAGTCATAAACTCAGGAATTCTTAGATCTACAGATGTATAAATCCATAAATTTTAAAATCCTGAATCTATGGAATCTATGGAAAATTCATATAATTTTTTATTATACTCATAAATTCTTTAATTCTTCAATTCTTTTTTTTTTATTTTTTAAAATCATTAGTTTTTTAATCTTTCAATTCATTAATTCATAACTCTCTTCCAATCCATCCACCATCGCAATCGAAGTTCTATAAAGAATACACTCGATGGTTTACGGAATTATTCGCAGGTCCGATTGATTTCTGATTGCTCTCGGTGACCTTCTCAGGTTTCCTAAAGATCTCCGTTACTACGAATGGGGTTGAATGAAGACTATGCGTGTGGAATAACGGATTATAGTTATAGGTTGTTTTTAAACATGTTAGCTTCTCAGATTTCCCCCAGTGAATTCTCCACCGTCGTAGTTGGATTGCGATAAAAAAAGTGCGATGAGTACGATGCGAAAAAAATCGTTAGAATACCATTTTGATCAAAAAGTTCCCGGAGTTTATTCAGAAAATGAAACATACAAGACTATACAACAATTTCCCTTTGAAGGGGGGGCAACCCCTTCAAAGTACTCTCCATCGACTGCAACACACTTATGCCAGCGCTCCAATCCTCGAGTTATATTCAATTTGCGGTATGGCCATCAGCGCCATCTTCGATTATATCTCATCTCGGGTGCTGAAACCTAGTTTCTTGAGTCGTTCGAATAGGAAAACGTCGCAGGGAGCCAAATCAGGTGAATACGGAGGTTGCGGATGTTTTTAGTCAAATATTCACGAATAATGATTGATTTCGCAAATTTTGCAAATTGTACAGGCATACACAATAGCAGATGTACCCAATACAGCGTAACTTTTAGAAGTGTAAGTGTATTAAAGTGTATCCCACTACAAATTTCATAGAATGTCAATGACAGATGAGCCAACCTACAAAATAGAAGAAAAATAAAACGGGTGACTAAAAGCGCCACACGGTATTTATTCCGTGAACTTTTTTTTATCAAGATGGTATATAGGAATTCAATTAATTTTATAGGTTTTCCTTCTCAGGATACCTAAAAATAATTTCTGCCGCGTGTAGTGACATATCAGAGTTTCACATTTTCGTTTCGTAGAGTGGTCGTTAGTTAGCGTTTATATAATCACATCACTTACCGCAGTGAATCCTGATTCTTACCTCGGCCCACTAACAACTATCCGCTCCATGATAAACGCTAGGGAACCACGCTATAGAGGCGACCCTTCTGGCCTTCGGGCGGCGAATATCATACTAACATTCCTTCCCTTCCCCTGGTGACTGTAAGGACGTGGCCGGCGTCGTTATTGACCATTTAAAGCTCGAATCACCGAAAATTGCACAACGAGAATGATTTGCTAGTCCCAAGCGTCATTCTGTGTGTTCTTTGTGCAATTTGGTTGGTTCAGGTCAATCACGGAGAGCAATTACGAATTGTACAGTCTACCAAGATCAAGCTCAAGCTCAATGTTAACTGCTTGGAAAAAGGCTGAATATTTTCCCCAGCAGAGATTCATTACTAATACCCTAGCGTAAATATTTCCCTCCCGCTATTTCCTCCTTGTTTATATGTATCATTAAGACTGCATAAATTGCAACAGCAACCAATCATCAATCATAACATAAAAAAAAGACGGGTGGGTAATGTCGGGGACATAACCGGAGTGACGTAGGACTATACAAAGGGGACAGCTTTTGTTAAATATATATTTTAAATATATTGTTTTATTTTCTTCTCCTACGTGAATACCTACCTATCTACCTGAAAAATGGATTAGTTTACTGTTTACTCTTTATGAATATGTTGATGGTTCTGAAAAGAACCTTTGGTGTTGTGTTTTTGTTATCACTCGATATTCCCATCTTGTTCGGTTAAACCTTTCTGTTTAGCTATTGCATTTGCCACTCTCCACAGCTTTCACAGTTGGAAAATTTCTTCCCATCCAGCTTGTGACATGTTGTTCAGTAAATTACATTTAATGCGACGTGCCGGAGAAACACTTTGCCACTCACTGAAACTAATTGTTGCCTTGATGAGCGCCGAACCGAAGCTGCTCTGTTCTTGATGCTGGTTTTCTGATTGTCGTGAGCAGCTTTGCAAGCCAACTCGAGCACTCCGACGGCCGAAATTCTATAATCGCTGTTAGGTATACTGGTGCTCCGGCACCAATCCGTTCGGTCTAGTTACCCTTGCGGAGCAATCAGTGAATGCAACCAACAGGGAACTGGAGACCTGCACGGTTCGAGTGAGACTTTGCCTTTCCCTTAACTTGTCCTCCTTTGTTACGTCCACGATGCCGATGCCGTACAACCACACGGGTTTACGGTTTGAAAGAAAATAAGATATTTTTTTGGGGTCCGCGTGTTTTATACTCTAGCGGTACACACTCACAGGATAGAGACAAATCGGCAGACTCAGCCAGAGGGGCGAGTCCAACGAGACGAACGAATGAGCGTTAAAAGGGAGCGATGGCAAAAAAATACATTCATTACGATTTGTTCGCTCGTTGGATTCACATGCAGGCTAAAAAGGGTCCTTTTCAGGATCACAAAATTATTTATATTATTTATATTATTTATTGTTTTGTTATCACTCGATATCCCCATCTTGTTCGGCTAAACCTTCCTGTTCAGCGATTTGTTGCCACTAGCCACAGCTTTCACAGTTGCAAAATTTCTTCCCATCCAGCTTTGTGACATGTTGTACAGTAAATTATATTTAATGCGACGTGTCGAAGCACCACTCAGTGTCGCATTGGAGGCGATTTTAACCTGTAATTGAACATTTGCGATGACAGTGGTATAGTGTCGACTTTCAATGTGGGGTCATAATTTGGATCTCTATGTTTACAAAAATGTCCAACTAAATAAGTCGCATTACATGTCCGTCCAATTAGCTAAATGTCGAACTATTTGTAAATTACTGTACTTTCAATATGGAAACAATTTAAGAATTGATGAAAATTGAATAATCAGGAAAGTCCCCAACTATCAATAAGCTCAGAACAACTGCCAAATTCACAAACTCATCAGATCCTGGCAAACAAATGATGAAAAAATCAATTTGTGTTTCATTATTATTTTGAATGTTTTAGAAAGCATTGAACTGTATTTCCTAAACTCTTTTTTGGAAGGTTTAATGGCCCTGAAAAGCGCCTTGTTTTATGGAATGGTTCCAATTTAGAAAACTTAGTACTCGTGGTTTTGAAAAACGCCCTCGATGCCGCCTCGTTCTGGATTTGCCACCAAAGCAGATTGTGTAAAGAACAAACTTTTGACGTAGGACTACGTCTTTCATTTCTATACCGGGGTGTAAAATCAAAGTTTCGAAAACGAAAGCGTTACGCCGGAGACCGAGATTTTGAGCGTTAATAGCTCCTAAGCAACTGAACGAAATGGTATGATAAACACTTCATTCGAAAGATAAAACGTCTACGCGTTCTATACTTGTTACTTTTTGATCCAAAAACTTGTTTCAATAGTCTTAAAATTGCTTTCAAAACAGGCTATTGAAATCACCAATCGGTATATAAGCGAGCGCCGCTCGGAAATCCACTCAGTTCTAATTGAACAGCGATTGGAGCATGTTGTCGCTGTTGTGGTGAAGCTGTTCGTTTATCATGAAAGCGCCGATGAACGGTGTCACCAAGAGCCTGTTTGTGCACCCTAGGCCAGAAGGGAATCCATCAGGAGGAGAGTGATGCCACAAACGGTTCCCCGGGAAGACATCGCTACACACACATACACGCACGGAATTCTTTCCGTTTGGATGCCATTCAGCATCGAGAAAGTTCCGGAAAATAATCTGCCAGTTCCTCTGGGAATTTAAAAATACATTCATGTGAAAGAGTTTATTTGAATGTTTTCTATCCATGTAACACTGTGACCAAATACATTTGGTTTTGTGGTTTTTCAATCAATCGCAGTTAACAGGATAGCTTCTGAAGATTATTCTTCCCCATCAGTAGGATATTTCCGTATCCAATATTGTATGCGCCCGCAATCGATTATTGCTCAGTCGCCGAAAGTTCCGAGCTCAGAGAGTTCATTCCCATCTTGTTTGCCTTCCAAATTGCCATCGTAAACTACACCTTCTCTCGATTCAATCACACACAAAAAGCATACTTAAGCGATATTCTGGTGGTGAGACACATTCATTTTTCGTGAGGACATCGACAAGACAACTGTTTGCGCCGACAAAACTTTTTGAGCATCCCGAGCCAACGTGATCCATACAGCACTACAATAACCCACATAGCGATCATGTCTCTCGGGAGAGAAGAGTTAATAAATTCCTGCTTTGTTCGCTCTTTCGGTTTGGCAGACAGAACAGCTGATTGTGTGCAGCAATAGACCAGAATCAGACTCAGAAATAAACCATCGGTAATTGTTCGTCGATAAAATATATCTGTTTGCGTTATGTTCTGTGTTTCAAATTCAAATCTGGTTTTTCCGTTAAGTATCCGAAAATTATGTACGGTTGCGCGCGAACAACAACATCGTTGCCTAACGTGCTGGAGGAGGTGGACGGCGAAGGATCGACACATACACGCGCAGAATTCTTTCCGTTTGGATGTCATTCAGCATCGAGAAAGTTCCGGAAAGATCTAATCATTGCTGGAAAATAATCTGCCAGTTCCTTTGGGAATTTTCAAAATATATTCATGTGAAAGAGTTTAATTGAATGTTTTCTATCCATGTAACACTGTGACCAAATATATTTCAATCAAGTGCTATTAACAGGTGGTTATCGAGTTGGCATGAACCACTGGTGGGCTTCCAGTATCGAGGAAAATGTGGAAATATCTAATCGTTACTGAAAATAATCTGCCAGTTCCTTTGGGAATTTTCAAAATATATTCATGTGAAAGAGTTTAATTGAATGTTTTCTATCCATGTAACACTGTGACCAAATACATTTGGTTTTGTGGTTTTTCAATCAATCGCAATTAACAGAATAGCTTCAGAAGATTAATTTTCCCCATCAGTAGGATATTTCCGTATCCAATATTGTATGCGCCCGCAATCGATTATTGCTCATTCGCCGAAAGTTCCGAGCTCAGAGAGTTCATTCCCCTTTAGTTTGCCTTCCAAATTGCCAACGTAAACCACACCTTCTCTCGATTCAATCACACACAAAAAGCATACTTAAGCGATATTCTGGTGGTGAGACACATTCATTTTTCGTGAGGACATCGACAAGACAACATCGTTGCCTAACGTGCTGGAGGAGGTGAACGGCGAAGGATCGACACATACACGCGCAGAATTCTTTCCGTTTGGATGCCATTCAGCATCGAGAAAGGTCCGGAAAGATCTAATCATTGCTGGAAAATAATCTGCCAGTTCCTCTGAGAATTTAAAAATACATTCATGTGAAAGAGTTTATTTGAATGTTTTCTATCCATGTAACACTGTGACCAAATATTTTTCAATCAAGTACTATTAACAGGTGGTTATCGAGTTAGTATTAACCACTGGTGGGCTTCCAGTATCGAGGAAAATGTGGAAATATCTAATCGTTGCTGGAAAATAATCTGCCAGTTCCCCTTGGAATTGAAAATTTCATTCAAGCGAAAGAGTTTATTTGAATGTTTTCTATCCATAAAATATCCATATAATACATTTGGGTTTGTGATTTGTCAATCAAGTACAGTTAGCAGGTTAGCTTCTGAAGATTATTCTTCAGAACAAGGTTTTTCGTATCCTATATTGGATGCATAAAACCTTGTGCCTCCAACGTAACGCTAACTTCAAACAAATGATCTCTAAATCAACGATAGTCCTACGTCACCTTTGCGGTTATACCATAGATATAACCCACTTCATGTTTTTTCTTCTGCTACCTGCTGCCGTTTTGCGATTGCGTTTGCCACTCGCCACTCGCTGCAACTGCCTGTTGTCTTGATGTCCACCGAACCGAATGTGTTCTGTTCCGAATGCGGGTTTTCTTATCGTCGCGAGCAGCTCTGCCAGCTAACTCGATCACTTCGGCAGCCGAAGCTATATAACGCCGGCTAGGTGGACTGGTACACTGGTACTAACGCGCTCGGCCTAGCTACCCTTGCGGGGAACTCCAGATCAACACGGTTCGAGCGGGATTTTGCCTTTCCCTTCACTTTTCCTCCTTTACCATGTCCAGACATGGCTGCTTGGGTTGGTTTGTTGATGTGTTGTGATGCGAACCGATGTGGTGTACGGTTTGAATGAGAATGATCGTTACGGAAGGAAGGTATTGTATTATAGAGACTTTAAACTTTTGCAGTTCATTCGTCTCTAGCCTTGAGAAAGGCCCTTTGAAAACTCTACTCTATTCTACTCCAGCGCTACCATCTCCGCCCTCTTGCCTTGAGAAAGGCACTCGATCCCTCGCCGTCCAGCTCGTCCAGCAACGATGTTGTCCAGTCGGTGTCCACACAAAGAATAATCGTTACGGCAGCGGAGCGGGGATTTTTAAGCTGACTGGCTGACTCGAGAATTACGCATGTGTGAGACTGCGACCAATGTTTTGTTCATCTTTTTCTTTTTCCTTTCCAATCGTGCTTCATTCTATTTCGCTGCTGCTCCAGTTGCCCGTTTTGGTCGGTACGATTTGAGGAGCACAAAATGGACCAATCAAAAATGGGCACATAGTGCATTTTGACAATGCTTGATATTTCACAATTATTCAATTATTTATCTCCAGAACAATGAAATGTTATTCGTTATGATAGATGCGTAGATATATTTCCTATCAATTGATGCAAAAACCTTTGCGATCTATTGAAAAATGCTCGAGTTATAAGCGTTCCAAATCTTGCATTTTTTCCTACTTGTTCAGTGCCTAGATTTCCATTTCACCCCCTATATCTTCCGGTTAGGCGTAGTTCTACGTCAAAATGGGCGATTGTTGCATCACGACAGGGCCACTGCACACGGGAGTAGATACAAATGAGGTTTTAGCGAAGATGTACTATTCTTGCGTACGGGTTATGAAGTACGCACGTACGCACACAAATATCCATATATCGATGGCTTGAAGCAACTTAAAATACACACACTTATCTCTGCTTTGCGCTCTTCTCAACAGAAGCCCTTTTTATTAATATTACCGGTCTCGATCAGCTTAGCCTTCATCCTTGGTGGAGATAGTTTTGCTACCGTCATGCGAAACCAAATGACACACAAAATTCCAGAACAATTATTTTCTTGGTGAGTCGATGATAGCCTGGTTTAATGACTCCTCATTCAATTATGTAGTTCTGAACCTTAATGGAATGGCGTCAGTTTGATGTACTGATTGCAATGTCAGAGACATCAGCGAGTGAGAAATTTCGTCGCGTCCCCAGCTCAATCCGATACGAAGACATGTGCATGTGATGACACAAAACAAGGAAGAACAATTGCTTTGCTTTGCTTTAAACATAGAACGATACTGAAAGTTTCTTCCGTTCATTCGTCTCTAACCTTCAAAAAGGCCCTTGGAAAACTTTACTTTATCCATCATATTACTCCTCCACCTCCATTGCCTTGAGAAAGGCATTCGATCCCTCGCCGTTCAGCTCGCCCAGCAACGATGTTGTTCAGTCGATTTCTTCACGAAGAATGAAAGTTTGCCTCAGTGAGATCCACTGTTTATTGGCGATCTAACGTACAAATCTACACCTAGGCGGCGGTGCGCTCAAAGTGATGATGGTTTTAAATTTTGCAATGTGAGTTTATGGAAGGTTTGTAGTTCTTTCCATAAATCACAATGTTATAGTCATAAAATATTGATTGCGATGAGTTTGGAAGAAATTTAATTCTGCGCAATTTTATATATAACATGTCATTTTCTTACTTCTTTCACTGGTGAACATGTATAAATTTTGACAACGGTTGAATCAAAAAAGGAAATTCGAGAGAACAATCAAAAACAACTGTGAGAACTACCTTCGAAATATCGGAAGTAAAATATATGTTATTTGTTCTTAAGTTTTAGGTTACTTTATCATCATTTTCTTAGTTCAAAAACAAAATCCAGATGTGTCACCGATCGTTTACGTTTTGCGTTAGATCGCCAATACTCTAGGCAAATATTCCCCTTCGTTCTTCTTCTTTTCCTTCGTTCACGGATACTTTACATCTAATGATTTCCCCTTCATTGCTCGTCGATAAGTTGCTCGTTATTGACAGCTCTGTTCGAGAAAGTACACAAATGGACAGAACAAATGTATGAGGAAATGAGAATGCTTCCAATTTTCATCAATTTAAATCATATACAGACTATGGGATTATAATGTATAGCATATCAAACAAATCTTAGGGAATTTCCGATTCGTTTGGTATGTAAATCGCCAAAATACGTTCGCGTCAAAAATAATTATTAACGTTAACTTTATTTCATAAAAACGTGACCTGTTTTCTGATTTGGCACCCTTAATGAAAGACGTAGTTCTACGTCAAAACAAATTTTGGGTGGGACGAAGTTTGCCGGGTCCGTTTGTAATAACTAAGTCTAACACTAGATTGATTGACAAGGATTAGGATTTAGGACTAGAATGGAGCGTAGTTTGGGTAGTTTAGTTTAATTAGGAGGGAAGGAGCCAAACAGTGATATCATTTCTTTTGGGAACTAATAAGAGGGGTGAAGAGGGATCATTAGGTTGAGGTCGCAACTAGCTGTCTCTAATCGTCAAGTCAGATTGCTTTCCTAGTACTCTGAATGCCATGCGTTTGTCGATACCGTGGGGATAATTGTATGTAACCAGCGACCCATTTTTTTTTCACTCCAATTGTGTTGCCAATTTGAGAGTACACACCGACGAGTAGTAGAATGCTAAATGATTGCTGCTATGAAATTGAAAACGAGGGCGTCTGAATGATGATTCTCAACGAATACATATATCAATTGCCTATCCCGAAAGGTAAAAAGGGTAGCTTCATATTCATAAAACCAACTTGATCTGTATCAAAGATCAAGTTGGTTTTATGAATATAACAAAGAAAATAACATTCGAAATACAAAGCTCATTCTGTTCACCCAAGCTGTGGAAAACACTCATCAGCACGTATTTTTCGCAAGCATATTCGCTTATGCCCTTCTGTCAACATCAACTTCTCTTCGTAGCAACAAATTCATATCCATCCATGATGACTGGCAGCTTTTTCCGATGCACCCGAGTGCATCGCATCATCCTCAATTGGCAACTCATTTAGCGCTGGCGCACTGAATTGCAATTGAAAAATGTTTGATAACATCACAACGAGCACGATCTAAACACCGCAAGTTGTGAGCTTCCAGACGTTTATATCTGTTGGCACAATCACCGAACTGATTCTGACAGTCTTGGAGAGCCGGGTAATAGGTTTCTCCTTAGCTTCGTTTACATTGTTTTGGCTTTTGGTGTTTTTCTTCACCTAAACCCAGCTAAATTCGCTCATTTCCTACTTCGAGGCAGTCAGATTGCTCATTGGTTTTGATATTTCAAACTGATGAAGTAATTTCGGCTGCCGCCGCTGAACAACAGTTAGGCACTATTATGAGTCGTTTCGTCACAACGCGAGATATCCCATTTGAATCGAGCGAATCGGTTTTTGGCCTTCGCAGTTGTTCAAACATTAAGGCTGAAACTAGTTTCTTTCGCCGAGACACAAAGACACGAAACTCTTCCGCTAAGCGGAGTCTCCGAGAAATGATGATCTGTTTGCATACACATGTCGATGAAAGAAGACTGGGAGACAGCAAATTAAAATGTGTCATAACGAACTTGGAAATAAAATCCACGCTTCGAGCGCAACTAACGGTTTCCGGCGTACGAAAAGTCGCCGTTCTCGCTGGCTGGCTGTCGTTTGGCATAGATTTGGCAGGTGTGACTGTTATGGGTGTACGGCTGGGTTCGTTTTCTGTCTCCTAATCGAATCAAACTTTATGCAAATCTCAGCTATAATTCAAATCCGCGGTATCAGGAAACAGAATAGAACCAAGCAGCTGTGTGACATGTTAGCTATAAGACTGTGTAGAATTGAGGGAGATGATTCCGAAAACATCTGGCTGTTATCTGGAAACACTGAGTTTGAGCCTCTTCGATTGAATTAAGAATTGGTGCATTGGTGCATTGGAATTGGTTTCCTCATTAGGGAAAAAATCCTATGGAGAACAAAGTTTCCATGAGAACATGACTGAGGTAGGACAAACTGACACGCGGCAAAATGGAGTCAGCTGCATTTTCAAAACTTCGAGTAAATCGCAAAAAAAAACCCGTCACCTTTTTGCACCGCAACGTTGAAGGAGGCAACTGCAAAGTACTACAAAATAATCCATGTCCTATGGGCCAATTCGGCTATGCCATGTGTTGAAAGGAGAAGGAAAAGCTGGGCCTTCGAGAGCCAAACATAGCTTACGGTGTTTAGCCCGAGGGTAGGCAAGCCCGCATAGCTCGAGCCCTACAATGGGCTGCTGAGCACATCGATAAGTTTGCTGTCCTAGATTTGTTAAAAATCGATTGACTTGTAGTTTATTCGTTAAGATGATAGTAATGTTCAATTTTAGAACGATACACTGTGGTTTAATACTGTACAATTCATTGGAGAAGATACCGTTTTGTCTCAAATTACGAACACTTAAGCATTGATGCCCATTGAACAGCGTCTCATTACTCAAAATGGTACTTTTCCGCGAAATAAGTTTGATTTTTGGATACAATAAAGCTTTCTTTTCCATTTGACGGCAATAAAATTGATTTAAAAATACATAATCATGGTGAAAAACTAAAACAAATATTTAATTATATCTGTCTCAAATTCCGAACAGCGAAAATGCATTTTATTTTAAATCATGACTTTGGAACTACTGGACCGATCTATTTCATCGATATATCAAATTAAACCCAATAAGCTAGTCTTTTTTTTTTTTGAAAAATATGATACACATGCCAGGTGAGAGTTTGAAAGGGTTGAGGTTGAGGCCTTAGTCATATCTATGACACCAAGCGCCCTTTATGAGGCTACGTCCAGGTCCGAAGTTTTGAGAACCGCTGACGACTTCATACGTCATTCCACACAAAACATAGAAAATCAATTTTTCTCTCGTTGATCTGCGACCTACGTTTTGCAAGCAAAGAGCTTACAAACATTTATTAACGAATGGTCTTTTTGTATTGTTGCTTCAGAATTGGATTGTACTTGTAAACTAATGTGTGAACTATTGCTCTATTTACCTGAAAATAGTATGTTCAAACATCTTCTGTTTGAAATTTTAATCATTCGTCGAAACTTGATTCAAATGATGATTTATGCATAAAAGCTCATTTGTTCATCCATGAATAGTAGATTATTACCTTTTCTAGCACTTAACATGCAAACTGCAGACAAAAACTGATTAGTTTTTGAGTTATGTAGAAATTTATGTTTCACTAGCTGACCCGGCAAACTTCGTCAAGCCCAAAATTAATTGTTTGCTATCAATACCTCCGAACATTCACGTTTTCTTACTTACGATCATGGGTCCAATCACAGAACTGTTCATTGATGCATCTTCTAATTGACCCTTTACAATTTACTTTTACTATAAAGGGCCTGACCGGGTAAGGGAGTAAAAAGTGCCCCCAAACCAAATCACTAGCTGTATGGCAAATATTGTAAAGGATATTAAATAAGAAATTTTGGTGGTTTATTTGAACCCCTATGTGGTTTGACGTAGGATCGATAGTGAAAAACGTACTTTTTCGTTTATTTCACGCCATCCTCAATAGATCCGAGATAAAAATTTGAAAAAAATACTGAATGTGCATCTTACCACGGTGTATCAAGAAAAATTATCAAAAAAAAATTTCATCAAAAATTTTAGTACTAAAAAAATATTTAAATTGTGAAAAAAATTATTTTTGGGATTTAGAGATTCAGTACTACTCTAATTCATATTTAAATGTGCTCTTACGGCTTTTCTAGATTGATAAATATCTTCAAACTGTTTTTTTTTTCAAATATTTAATAATAAAAATAAAATAAAAAAAAAACCCAGTACAAAAAATGTTATAGATTTTCTGGCATTTCGAAATTTTGAAAAAAAAATATAACTTTCATATAACACACATATCTAGAAAAGCCGTAGAAACACATTAAAATATGAATTAGAGTAGTACTGAATCTCTAAATCCCAAAAAAAATATTTTTCAAAATTTCAATATTTTTTTTAGTACTAAAATTTTTGATGAAATTTTTTTTTGATATTTTTTTTTGATACACCGTAGTAAGATGCACATTCAGTATTTTTTTCAAATTTTTATCTCGGATCTTTTGAGGATGGCGTGAAATAATCGAAAAAGTACGTTTTTCACTATGGATCCTACGTCAAACCACATAGTGGTTCAAATAAACCGCCAAAATTTCTTATTTAATATCCCTTACAATATTTGCCATACAGCTAGTGATTTGGTTTGGGGGCACTTTTTACTCCCTTACCCGGCCCTTTCCTAGGACATCTACTAAAACTCGTCATTATTATATCAGATTATTTTCAGACACAATTCTCGTTCAAGATTTTACAATCACTTGCAAATAACATGTTTCTCCGTTGCATCGAATAAATTAAAAATAGTGTGGACTCGGAAATAACTGAACCGATCGACGTGAAATTTCGTATGTAGGGGTTTTTGGGGCCGGGGAAGGTTTTTATGATAGCTCGAGACCTTTCCCTCCTCTCTATTGGGGGAGGGGGCGATAAATTAAATTAAAGCCAATTTTTTGTTCTTTTTTGGAAAAATACTACAGTTGCATACAATTTGAATGATATTTTTGGTATCATTGATTGCATTTGTTTTTTATAGTTTTCATGGTCTCGGGACTGAAGGCACTATATTTTTTTATATTTTTTCTGGAAAGCTGAGGATTTTTCACATAACATATCTTGAAACCAAAGAGGCGTTTTTTTTCGTTTTTGAGTTATGATTTTTTAAAGTTAACCGGTGGTCCGAAAAATCATTTTTTTTCCACTACAAACTATCATAACTTTTGATCTACTAGACCGATTCAGATGATCGACATATCAAATTAAAGCCAAAGCTAGTCTTGTTTGAAAAAATATTACACTCTGAATAGAAATGGATTTTGTTTTCGTAATTGTTGATTATATTTGTTTTCTGTAGCTTACATCGTTTCGGGATCAAAAGCGCCATATTTTTTCATATTTTTTCCTGAAAGCTGAGGGTTTTTCACAAAATACATCCGAATACCAGAGAGGTGTTATTTTTCGTTTTAAAGTTATGATTTTTCAAAGTTAACATGTTTTCAATTTTCGTTCAATATTTCTATGCGACTAGACTGGATGTATGTTACTATAATCCAATTAATTGGCAAGTGTGTTATTTTTTTAAGAAAGGCTAGCTAGTAGGCTTTAATTTGATATGTCGATCATCTAAATCGGTCCAGTAGTTCAAAAGTAATAATTTTTTTTAAAAAGTCATTTTTGGGAAAAATGGGGAAAAAGATTTTTTGAACCATCGGGTAACTTTGAAAAATCATAACTCAAAAAACGAAAAAAACGCCTCCCTGGTTTCGAGATATGTTATGTGAAAAATCCTCAGCTACCCATAAAAAATATGAAAATATATAGCGCCCTTGGTCCCGAGACCATGAAAACTATATAAAACAAATACAATCAATAATGACAAAACCAAAAACTTTGCAAGCGTAGCATTTTTCCAAGAATGACTAGCTTATAAGCTTTAATTTGATGTATCGATTGTCTAAATCGGTTCAGTGGTTCACAAGTTATGAATTTTTGAAAAATGTCATTTTTGGAAAAAAGGAGAAAAAGATATTTCGGATCATCCTAAAATAAAAATTTGCACCCTAGCAAAAAAATAAAAAAAACCCGGAAGTGGAAAAATGGGAAAAAAAGATTTTTTGGACCATCGGTTATCTTTGAAAAATCATAACTCAAAAACGAAAAAACGCCTTCCTGGTTTCGTGATATGTTATGTGAAAAATACTCAGCTTTCCAGAAAAAATATAAAAAAAATATAGCGCCTTTGGTCCCGAGACCATGAAAACTATAAAAAACCAACACAACCGATAATAACGGAAACATGATTCAAACTTTCTGCAACTGTATTTTTCGGACCACCCTAAAATGGAAATGGTAAAAGGAAATGGATATGCATCGTAAACATTCTTCCTTCTTCTTCTTCTTTATGTTCAAGAAGCTAAAATACTTTCTCCTAATTTATGAACTGTTTTTTTTACGTAGGAATATGTCTTTCGGGAACATATTAAGGTTACAAATTGAAAAACGAGTTGCGATCGCATCGTGAAAAATTTCTATTTTAAAAGCTCATTGCTCAATAAAATTTGAATAAATTGAATAAAATAATATGTGTCATGAAACTATCTATCGAACAATTGGAAAATCTCAACCGTTAACAAAATGAAAATACCCCGTTCTGATTGGTCGGAAATGAAGACTCAAACTTCCTGTTGTTCTCACAATTATTGCTCAGTTATTTTCTGATAGATTTACGAGAGTTTTGCATCAATCATTTTGGGCATTCCATAGCAATTCCTTACGATGAAAAAAAAAACAAAGCGATATATTTGATGAAACTGTAGACTTTAAAACCAAGGTGCCTCGGGGAAATGCATGAAAGTTTGTTCCCACCGAAATGTGTTCTTTAACAGAGATTTCAAAACCAAGGAGCTTGGGGAAATCGGCATTGCAAATATATGCAAGTCGGGGGCATTTTTATATTGCAACTAAGATGAGTAATACGATTAATTCTAACAAATAAAATCTAAATTTGGAACTTTAATGTTGGTTGCTCCGTGAAATTCCATATCAATGACCGATTATGCATTGTGGAACATTTAGCACAAGTGTAAGTGTAAAATTGTATATGGTAGCGGTTGTGTTCAAATGAATTAATATATGAAACGATTCATTTAAATTCACATAACTAAAAACCAATGTGTGTTCCCGCTCGAGAACGGATCGCCCGGTTCAAGCTGTCTGTTTTATTGTGTTCGTTTTTACCCAAGGAAAGTTCATGCGGCGATAAAAACTGGAAAATTGAAAAAATAATCGAAAAAGTGATTTCCCATATAGTTTACATATCGTATTGTTGCTGTTAGCCCAATAGATATTCGTATTGAGGCATATAGCAGATAGTCCGTTGGGTTTGAAGGAAAGAACCTAAAAATTATAATAGAAAATTACCTTTTCCCTTTCAAATATGTTTTCTCTATAATAAAGTAACATGTTTTCACTGGTGAGAAAAATTGATAATTATGTTCGATAATGTTTATTATCTTATATTGCATAGGCGAGTTTTGTTTTATTTCATCTATACAAAACACAGGAGGTCACAGAGGCAGCTATCATCATATTTCATTCCACTTCTATCGTGATGAGCACCATCCAACGTATAATCACCATCTTTCTGTCATCATCACTCGGTTGTAAACACTGGTGGAGTGAACAAACAAAACCAACAACCAAACAAAATGGCCTCTCTCAGGGCCACCAAATCATTATCAATGAGTTTAACGATGTAATTCTTCAAACATATCCAAATCGGCGTGAAACCAATAGCCTGACGGAATCCTACCTGAACTATGCGGTCGATTCTCGGACACAACCCTGCTGTGTTCTTCTTTTTTCATTTCGGATATTACTCTATAATGCATCAAAATAACTACGTCATTCTTTTAGGGAAACAGCTGAGGATAGTTGAATCATGGATTCATCCTTGTTCACGCGAGCACAAACTGGAAGGTGATTCTATATCTGTACGGCCCCCACCATTACATCACATTGTGTGTTGGATCGATGAACACAAGCCCATTTAGAAGGCTAATTCTAAACTCACGGTCTTGAAAAAAAGTCATTTTGAACCGCTCCCTGGCTCGAAAATGAGTGTTCTGTTCGGAACGTGAAAATTTTTAAATTGATCCGTATTAACCGGCTGTTGAATCAAGCAGGGGTGGGGACAAATATTTCCGATCTATCAAGAAATGGTCGAGTTTTGAATGTTCGAAATCTTCTTAATTCTTACATTTTCAGTGTTAAAGTTTCATTTTATCCCCGATATCTTTTTGCTATACGTAGTTCTACGTCAAAAGCTCGCTACAAAAACAAAATATCTACAAAGTTGTAAATGTAACATCCTTGCCTTGAAGCCAAACAAACGTCAAAATATTTTGCTCGAAAGTTTGATTTTGCTCGAACCGAGTTGATCAAATTGCAGAGGGCAAAATTGTGTTTCC
Source organism: Toxorhynchites rutilus septentrionalis (assembly GCF_029784135.1). Classification (NCBI taxonomy): domain Eukaryota; kingdom Metazoa; phylum Arthropoda; class Insecta; order Diptera; family Culicidae; genus Toxorhynchites; species Toxorhynchites rutilus. The sequence goes on from NC_073744.1 coordinate 170,095,304, forward strand.
TTCAGATAATTCTGATTCGATTGGTTCCCGGAATTTGGGGTATAAATTTTAGACTTTGGTGTATACACCCAGGTTTTCTTCACGCGGTTTTTTTACGAGGTTTTTACGAGGTTTTTACGCGGATTTTCCAATTAACGCGTGTTATTGACGTGGGACTACGTCTAACCGGAGTATATGGGGGGTAAAATGAAAAACCTAAACACAGAACATGCAAGAAAAAATGAAAGATTCCGGATGCTTATAACTCGAACATTTCTTACTGGATTGGAAAGATGTTTGCATCAATTGATAGGGAATATTTTTACGCTTCTATCGCAATTAATAAAATGTTATTTTTCATTAGATAAACAATTGAAAAACTGTAAAACGTTAAGCGTTATCTAAACGCCCTAACTGCCTCGTTTTGATTGGCCCGATTTACGGTTTCCCTAACACAGCCATCAAAACCAAGCAGCCTTGGAGAAATCGGCATTGCAAATACATGAAAGTCGGGGGTATTTTTGCTCCGACTGATATGTGTTTCCCTAACACATCCTTCAAATCTATGGAGCGTAGGGAAATTGGCATTGCAAATTCATACAAGTCGGGGGCATTTGTGTTCCGACTGAAATGTGTTTCCCTAACACAGACTTCAAAACCAAGATGTCTGGGGAAATCGGCTTTGCAAATAAATGCAAACTGCGAGTACTTTTGTACTCGCTTGCCTTTGTGCAAACTAGAATATGTTTCCTTTACACGGCCTCCTATACTTAGGGACCTGGGAAAATCGTACAGACACTAGAGGCAAATGAACTTTCAGGTTTAAAGCCTCTATAGTCTAAAAAGTAGAAGTTGAAGTTGTTGATTCATGCGAGTCGGAAGTACTTCTGCACCCGCATGTTTTTTTTGCACTCCGAAAAGTATTTTCCTAACACGGATTACAAGAACGGGTACGAACATAACGCTTTGGCTCGGTTATTCAAGATTGCATTGAAGGATATGCCTTCATATCTTCTGCTCACTGAAATGATTGCTAAGCTTCGGTTGTCCCACGTCAACCTTGCGGTTATATTATTGATATATAACCCACCCATTTTTTCACGCGGATTTTCCAATTAGCGCGGATTTGTTTTGCGAGGTTTTTTATTAATTAACGCGGATTTTCCAATTAGCACGGATTTTTGACGTAGAACTACGTCTTTCAGGAAGGATGCCAAATCAGAAACAGGTCACGTTTTTATGAAATAAAGTTAACGTTAATAACTATTTTCACTGTGAACGATTTCTCATGATTTGCATACCAATCGATTCGGAAATTCTCTAAGATTTGTTCGATATGCTAGACATTACAATTCGCTAATCCTTAAACGGTTTCAATTCATGAAAACTGGAAGAATTTCCCTTTTTCCCATACATTTTTTCTGCCGATTTGTGTGCTAACCCTACCCGTATCTCGAATGCTTATAACTCGAACATTTCTTAACAGATCGGAAAGATGTTTGCATCAATTGATAGGAAATATTTCTGCGCGTCTATCACAATTAATAAAATATTATTTTTCATGAAATCAACAATTGAATAAATGTAAAATGTCAAGCGTTATCTAAACGCCCCAACACAGACTTCAAAATCGATGTACCTGTAGAAATTCGCTCTGCAAATATACATGCAAGTCGGGGATATTTTTGTTCCCACCGAGCTGAGTTTCCCTAACACGGACTTCAAAACTAATGTGCCTTCAGGAATCCGCTTTTTAAATACATGCAAGTGAGGGATATTTTTCGGTGTTGAGTACTTTTGTACTCGCTTGTCGTTGTGCAGACTGGAATATGTTTCCCTAAAACGTACTTTTAAACTGAGAAGCCTGGGAAATCCGTCATTTCTGGTACTAGAGGTGAATGAACTTTCGCGGTTCGAGAACTACGTAAACATGAGATGTGCAATAATTTCAAAAGGAAATGTAAAATACAATGATCGTTTGACAATTCTTCGGTTCACATATTTTGGTAGTCCTAGGCATCATATTAAACGTAACAGGACATTCATTAAATTTATTCGTAACGAAGAACATAATCTATTACAAAACTTTCGATGCATTCTAAAATAATATTCGAAGTGGTAAACAAGCATAATATAATTGCAATTTTTTTACGCGTTTTTTTGACGAGGTACATATCCGCCGCGTAAATAAAACCTGGGTGTACGTCACTATTTTGAACAAATTCAAAATTAAATGTTTTCAAATTTAAATTTTCAGATCCCTCTATCTCTATATCCTATATCCAAATTTTGAATTCTGGATAGCAATGTTAGACTTTCACAGGATTACTATTGTACTAGTTTTTAGAGTTACAGAGTTATAAACAGAGTTGCCAATAATAATTTTCAAAAAACTGGAAGATCGCTCTTTAAAAAACTGGAAGAAAACTGGATCCTATAAAACCGTTTTATTTTCAAAAGATCAGCTTTAACATCATTTCTTACCCATTCCAATGATTGGAAAATTGAATCTACTTTGAAGCTTCGTGACGTATGCATATAAAGTTCATAAAATGGCGAAATATACAATTAATTAATCATATCAGTAGAGGAGATCAATATGACGTTTTCCACTACTCGAACGTTGCTGTAAAACAATATTTGAGGATCTTTTTTTTTCTAGAATCTCTAGAAAATACGGTTTTATTTGGGTAAAACTTGAAAAATCTCATATTTTTTACTCTAAGTCCATCATGTCCTTCATGATATGTCATGTCCAGATTAATTGAGATGCATAGGGACACGGAATTTTACTCTCCAATCCACTGTTGTATATCTACTAACGTGAATTTTGATTTCTGTTGTGTTCCGTTTGACCATATTCGTTGCTATCTTTTTCTCACTCATAAAGAACGTAGAATAATAAAAAGGAATCTTCGGTTCGACGTTTTTGCGTGGTTTGTTTCAGCTCCCATTTGTTAACATTTGAATACGGACATTGAAAATTGCAACAAATGGGAACTCAAACAAAACACACAAAACTGACAAACAGACGTCTCCGTGCACTGATTTATGCAGTGATCTATGTATCAAAATTCTGGAATAATTTTTCATCGGGTCCCATAATATTAGGATGGCGAAAAAGTTATCCATTATTTTCTCGTTCGTTGGCTTTAGTTATCAATATCTCGCGTAATTTCGATCACACAACTTTGAGTTTAGGCTCGTTGTAAAGATAATATTTCACACTAAAAAAATCTTTTGCTGCTTTTTTGTTTGTTCCATTCAGTTGTGAGTTATAGGGTGTTAACAATGGAAGTCAACAAAGAGAAAAATCGGTACATTTTACACTTTTTCTCTTAAATGCGAAAATGCAAGCCAGGCCGCTGAAATTGTGAATGGTGTTTATGGTACCGATACTGCAACAGTAAAATACGTTCAATTTAATTTATCTTCAATTTTTTTTATTTTCTTAAAAAAAATTTAAAAATTAAAAAAAATACGACTACAGGGGCTTGATTGGGATGTTTTAATGCATCCACCATTTAGCTCAGACCTGGCATCAAACGATTACCATCTTTTTCTCGCATTGCAAAATTTCCAGAGTGATAAGAAATGGGCATCAAGAGAAGACTGTAAAAATCTATTGCTTGAGTTTTTCGCCAATAAGGGCCAAGACCTCTATGATAGAGACACAATGAAGCTATCTTTAGAATGGCAACCAATTTTCCAACAAAACGGTGCATATTTGACCCAAATCGGACAATCCGAAGCACATTGAAAACAGTTTTGAATTTCACTCAAAAATAATGGATTACTTTTTCCCCAACCTAATATTATTTCAAAGAGCACATTCAATTCCAAAGCAACACTGCCCAAGTGTGACTTTGGTATTGAAAATATGAAATCTTGTATTGAAAAGCTATTTCTCTCCAATTTTAATACTATTCTTCGGTATTCTACTTTTATATCAGACTTTGGGTATCAAGATCAAAATGAGGTATCCTTAAGCATTTCCTCTTGCTCGAGAATATACTTTTGGCAAAAAATCCATAGTATACAACTTACAGAATTAGATTTTATTGGAGCGTTTTTTAAAAGCAACTGCATTCGAGCACAGTATATTTAAGACTGATTTTATTCCTTGCTTATGTTTTACATTAGAGTTTATGCTCACGCTATAGGTTGAACGAGTTGCATACCGTCGCTCGGCTCCTTTTCTGCTAATTCGCATTATATCGTCTCCGTTGCTTTATGGTAGATGAGTCGCTGTGTTGAAAATGTTGATGCCGGTGTTATTCGAGATGGTGGATGGCTGGGGTTGCCGTTTGGAATTGGCGTTAACTTACATACTTGCTAAATAAACACTACAGGCAAACCTTTTTTTGTACGGTCCCTTTTTGGGTGATTTCTCGTTTGTGCGACTCTTTTGTGCGATTTTATTATGACACTAGCTGACCCGGCAAACTTCGTCCCGCCCAAAATTTGTTTTTTGTTATCAATACCTTCAAACATTCACGTTTTCTCACTAAGCGCAAGTTCATGAGCCCAATCGCAGAACTGTTCATTGATTGATCTTCTAATCGACCCCGCTGAATTTATCTTCTACTAAAAAAAATCCTAGTACTTCTACCAAAACTCATCATTATAATATCAGATTATTTTCAGACACAGACCCCTCCCTCTTCTCCCCTTTAGAGAGGGGAGAGGAGTGTCTATTAACCATAGAAACGTTTCGTGCCCCCTAAAATCTTAACATGCCAAATTTGGCTCCATTTGCTTGATTAGTTTTCGAGTTATGCAGAAATTTGTTCACCCTAAGAGAGGGAGAAGTATCTAACCACCATAGAATCATTTATTGCACCCTAAAACCTTCACATGCCAAATTTGGTCTCGTTTGCTTGATTAATTCTCGAATAATGCAGAAATTTGTGTTTCATTTGTATGGCAGTACACCCCCCCCCCCTTAGAGAGGGGGGGTGGAGTGTCAACCACCGTGAAAACATTTATTACGCCCTAAAACCTTCATATACCTAATTTGGTTTTGTTTGATTCATTAATTAGAAAGAAACAATAATTGCACCCTAGAACCTCCATATGCCTAATTTGGTTTCATTTACATGATTTATCCTCGAGTAATGTAGAAATTTGTGTTTCATTTGTATGGCAGCCCCCCCTAAGAGAGGGGGGAGGAGTATCTAACCACCGTGAAAACATTTATAGCACTCTAAAACCTTCACGTGCCAAATATGGTTTCGTTTGCTTGATTAATTCTCGAGTAATGCAGAAATTTGTGTTTCATATGTATGGCAGCCTCCCCTTAGAGAGTAGGGTGGGGTGTCTAACCACCATAGAAACATTTATTGCACCCTAAAACCTCCACATGCCAGATTTCGTTCCATTTGCGTGAGATTAATTCTCGAGTTATGCAGAAATTTGTGTTTCATTTGTATGGCTGTATGGCTGGCTCCTAAGAGAGAGGGAGGAGTATCTAACCACCGTGAAAACATTTATTGCACCCTAAAACCTTCACGTGCCAAATATGGTTTCGTTTGCTTGAGTAATTCTCGAGTGTTGCAGAAATTTGTGTTTAATTTGCATGGAAGCAAACCACCCCAATATTTTTGTACTCGTTTGCGTTTTTTCAAATCGAAATGTTTCCTTAACACAGACTTCAAAACCACGAAACCTGGGGAAATTGGCATTGCAAATGAGATGCAAGCTGCGAGTACATAAACACAGTTTTTCCAACACAGATTCAGAAACCAAAAAGTTGGGAAAATCGGCATTCCAAATCTCGACAGTGCTTTTTATACCCCCATGCATTTTTACACTCCGGAATGCGTTTTGCTAACACGGTCTACAAAAGCGGGTAGAAATACAACGCTTTGGCTCGGTTATTTAGGACTGCATGCCTCTTCATGTCGCCAGCTCACTGAACTTCTTCGCATATCGTTAGATGATTAGGCAAAATGTTGATAACTTTTTGCGGCGATAACCACTACTATAATGCATGAATTGACCTAAATAGGGATTTGTTTGCAATTGAATTCGTAAATTGTTTCATTCATTCACTAGTTTAATCAATAATTTGATCAATAGATTAATCAATAATTTACCCAATGAGGAACATTCGAAGTGCGATTATTGCTAATTGAAAAAACACAAATGATTACCAACGGCAATCCTACGTCAACCTTGCGGTTATATCATAGATATAACCCATCCACCGTTTTTTTTCGAAATATGCATCAAATAGGAGAGTTTAGATCAGGGATTCTTAAACTATTTTGGACAAGAGACCCCTTTCTCAGAATGAAGTGATGCCATCGACCACCATAGTAAAATTAAAAAAAAATATTTCATTCAAACAGAATACTTACCAATTCAAAAACTTTGCGTTTGGTTAAATGAGTAAACTTGAAATCATTATCTCATCAATAAGTAGACACAAAATTCAGTAGATAGTTATTAATCCAGATTACAACAATGATACTTCCTACTAAAATTAATATTTTAGTCATTGTTATTGCAATTTGATCCACGTAATAAACTAATAGGGTTCGATTTATAGATATCGTCGGCCCCGAAAAAGAATGTTTTGGATGAACTAGAATATCTGATTTTTATATAAATTCAAAAACACTGCGCACATACCGTATCAAATTCGGAAGTATAGGCAAGATAAAAATAAAACTAAGTTGAGTGTGAAATAAAAGAAAGGTCAATCCAAGGTAAATGCAAATTGGATCGAACGAACGATAAATGTCAAAAAAAAAAACTTGGGCCAGGGATAGGAATGGTGAGTGAGGGGTATTGTTTATACATTTTGAATTTATTTCAAATAAAATGGGTAAAACTGAAGCACACATATAAAAACTGGGTAAAACTGGATGATATTTGAAAAAAAAACTGGATGATTTTAGGGTTTAACTGTTTGGCTGGATCGAGTGAAAAAACTGGAAGAATCTAGTTTGAACTGGAACATGGTTATAAAATAGGTATTTGATGAGTACTTAGGAGACTTCCACGTTGATCCTCCAAGGGTTCATACAGTGTGCTTTCTATGATATTTCATTGTTTCGCGTTACTCAAGGGGAACAGTTTACCCAGTGGTTACCCAAGGTAAGAATTTTCGGAAAAAACGGCCATTTCAACGTTGAATCATATACTTTAATTGTACTTTAATAGGAATTTTCCGACCCTCCCAGCTGGAGCTTTTCCAGCGCAACCGCAGCCAACTGGATGGCACTGATGGAGCAGAATTCGAGCCAACTGCGCCTCACGCTGACCTGCGCAATCGATCGTTCCGATTCGATACCCTCTAGGATTCGTTGTGCAATTTCGTGCTCGCCCAGCATCAAACCAAAGGGCGTCAGCTTGTGATCGATACCGTTGCAAAAGATCGTTGACAAACGAATAGATTCGGGAGCTTTGCATGAGGGGACAATGCTCCGCACGAGATCGTTGTATACTGGTTGACTGTCGGTGAAAGCTTTCGCACTGCCGGGTGAATTCTTCACCGTGATAAACCTTCCTCCTGTGCGGCCATCGCGGAGCATTGGGGGGACGAAAATGGTGAGAAGCTATGAAGCAACAATCATGCGATTAAATCATACGACCGATCGAAACACACCAAACCACTCACGTTAATAAATGCCAAGATATCATTTGACGTATGAATAACGTAATGTTCTTCAGGTTCGGGAAAGTTGCCATTCCTCATGGCACAGTCTTGATGGATCACCATATCCAGGGGTCCAAAATGCTTCTCCAATGTTACGGCAAGTTCGGCCACTTGTTGTCTGTTGGTAACATCACAAACGAACAGTTGCGCCGACTCATTCTGACGCTGTTTGGTCACCGTCGATCTGCCGTCCGAGACCAGTGCCACACGACACTTGTACGCCTTGATCAACTGCTCGCACAGAGCCTGCGATAGGGCCGAGGCTCCGTTGGTGATCTGAAATTATAGGTTCTCTGGATGTATAATATTCGTCATCGCATATAATTTGTGTGTTCTTACTCACCAAAATAGCTCGATTGTGCAACGTTTGTCGATGGGTCATTCTTTTTTGTGTAACCAGGTGTGTAATTGTTGCAGTCTCAAGAGGTAGTCCGGATGTCGCTAGTACCGGTCAGTGTCGAGGTCATTCCGTTTCTAGAAACAAAAATGTTTTAAATGATTACTTTCAAAGCAAGTCTATCGGTAGTTCAATCAACATTATATCAATTCTATTGCCCTGGTTGAAGTTCAATAGCTTACATAAAACCATTGACCGGTCATTTTTCTTCTTTTTCTGCTCTCACAATATGAACGAACGGTTCGATCCATTGAATGTATATAACTGCACCTAGCTTCGTATGTTTAACGAAGAATATTGGAACCCTAATCGGCGGTTCATATCTCAGAATCTACGGTCAATTGGAACAATTACTTCTGATTATGAACGTGCCAAATTCGATGAACGAGTGAATGGATTATTCACAGGCCTCAGGTATAAGCATATTATATGATTTACTGATTAAAAGAATCTGTGATACCTTTCATTGGTAGTATAATGTGAAGCGCCATTTTTTAGCGAAATGACAGTAGAACTCAGATGGTTACACAATAATTGACCTCATCAAGATTAGGGTTTATAAAGTATAAAATTCTGATGGAACATGGATTCGTTGTAAATTCTTTTCTTGGGGCTTGCTCATATCGAACAGGGTAGGACAAATGTTCGATTGTCGATTAATATGTTGCGGTGATCTACAAGCATGATTAACATAAGAAAAATAGTTGTTTCAAATCAAACCTAGTTTCATACCTAAAATAAATATTAATAACACTAGAATGATATATTGAGCACGCTTTCCTGCTTATCTGTAATGATCGAACACATTTTCGCATATTATTAACTTAAGATCTGGGAACACAACTCGATTGTAACATTCAAACATTACGGACCGGGATCAAAGCTATCGGCTGACTATGTACATATTTGATTGAGCCAAAGGCCATATCAGTGCCAGATCCTGAGTTTTATCCTAAAATGGATACGTTTTTTAACGACCCAATATATACTATTCGAAACTGAATCTGAAATGAAAACAAATGCTAACCAAAACTGTGATCCACAATTGGTTTTCGGGCCATTCGAGAAGCACCTCACCGGGACTCTGATTCGTGCTGCGGAAGTCAACGAATGAGGGTTCTTCATTTCATAACGTTCACAACATAAACTTCTTGTGTTTATAATCCCTTGATTTTATGTACTAAATATATAGAAACTTCATTTTTTTCTGTTTGCATGTGAGATAAGTTTGATTGAAATATAACATCAATAATGTTTCATGCTGAATAAGGTACAAACTTTATATTTGTTGAAAAATTTCACATTTCGTTCGAATCGGCAATTGTTGAACAACATAATTTGAAAAATGAAATCATGCTTACTTCCAGATTTTCCGAAATGCTTAATTTCCAGATTTTCCGAAATAAACTAAAGCGCAATATTTTTGGATTTCTTTTTTCAAATAACGTAATTTTAGTACAATTTAGTACAAAACTATTTATGTTAAGGGGGTATTCTAGTGTAGAGACACGAATTTCGGACGTTTTTTCGAACTCCGTAAAAATAAAACAAAGAATATTTTTACTATCCATTATATCATTATTCGTTTATCTATCTTTCAACAATAAAACAAAAATAGGACGGAAAAAAAATATTCATAATTAGAATAGTTACATGCTGGTGAAGTGAGGGTGTTCAAAAAAAAGTTGTGCCATGGCGTACACGATTCCAGTCCTTCTGGTTATCTGAAACAAAAAAATCGAACAGATTCTGAATCAGTAAAGATGTCGCTATGGCATGAACCTCGGACAAGTCAAAAACATGGGTTTTAACAAAATGGCGGCCGTTTGAAAACAAAAATGCTGTTTAAAACGTTTTTTTTTGCGTTTACCAATTTTTTAAAAATAGTAAAATTAGAAGGTTATAATTTTTTATTGGTTCATGCGATAGAGAGATGTATGCAGATTATTTTCATATAAATTTGACATAAATCGGTTCAGTAGAAATTGAGATATCGTGTACGCCAGTTAGAAAAAAACTAGTTCCGAGAGAAACGCGTTTGAAGTTCATTGTGATGGCCGTAACAGGTTAGATACCACATCACTAAGATGGCTCTAACTAGGTAAATAATAGGATTTTCGATAAGTCCTTTCTAGAGTATATTCTTGAATGCCTAAACTACAGAAATATGGTAAAAAAAATTTCGATTTTTTCAGATTTCTAGACTAGAATACCGCCTTAAAAAAGTTAACACGACTCCGCTAAACATATCATAATTTGGAAATTAACTCATGGTTACAATTTTTTCAAAATGGTATGAATAACCAAGAATGTTTTTGTACAAACATACTCCAGATTTAATTTTTTTTTAAATTATTGTTTCGTTGTTGTTATTGTTTCGTAAAAAATCACAATTTCATAATGTTAGAAATTTTGAAATTTTGATTCAAATTTCAGAATCTAAATTATATAATTCGGGGCCTTTAAACGATATAATTTAGACAATAATGGTCAGCATTTTTTAGTAAAAAATTAAGTGTTTCTATTCAAGCATCTCTACATCCTTCTACTTAAAACGAGTCCCTGTTTTGAGACCATCTCAATTTTGAATGATATTTTTTGTCTTCGAGCAAACTTTTTTCTGAGTGCAATACGCCCTTCTCAGAAGTATTAAGGTTACCATACACTGTTTATCCGGATGTCAAATATTTGACACTCGTTGACAGATAAAGTTTTGTTTGAAATTTGTACAAATACTATTTTGTTTGCACACTCTTCGAACATGGAAAAAAATAAACTGGAATATTAAGGTAACCTAATCATCTACCGACAGGTTTGATGAACAAAACGAAAAAGTATTTTAGGCATCCAATAATTAAATATTTGCTTGTCGTGTTTTATGTCGATTATATTTGATCAAATTTATCTGTCAAAAAGAATTACATATCTGGCTTCGGCCAAACAGTGTCTTGTGCATCGTGGCAAACAGAATAAGTGGGAATATGAGGCGAGAGTGGAATACATTTTTTCATATGAGCCGTTACTGAGTTTACAAAAAAAAATACAATAATTTAGAAAACGCTTAGTCTCACAATAATATTATTTGTTGTATTTTTTTCGTTCATACTTTGTGTTGGGTCCAATGTATCAATTGCACTAAACTCAATCTTAGTAAATTTTTATTCAAGCTAAACAATTGTAGTACAGTTTAGTACAAACATAATATTAAAAAATCTTGTCGAATCATTTTTGAAAACAATTGTGTTGTTTTTCGAAATTTAGTCTACATTTCAGAATCAACATCTCAACTCTTATAAAACCGATAAAGCACTATTATAATATGTATCATAGAAGTCAGAATTAGTATTACAAGGAAGGAAGATCGCCGTCTTCACGTAGTAAAATTTGCGTCATTTTGATTATTATTAGGCCAAGACTTCTAAACCCACTAACACGCCTTGACTTCAAGTCAGAAAATATACGATATACCCCCCGGTCGGGCTTGAAATCGGACCCACAGTCCCCTGCATGGTGTGGGTGACACTAACCACACGCCCACAGGCGTCATAAAAAATGTATTAAGTTTTACTTTACTTGAGATTTTTCCTTTTGACGTAGGATTACGTCTTTCGGGAACATATTGGGGTACAAATTGGAAATCCAAAATCGAGCACATCGTGAAAATTGTCCAATTTCAAACGCTCATTGCTCAACCATTTCATGATGGATTGATGAAATTTTTGCGTCAGTCGATTTCGGCACTCCATAACAATTTTTTCTTTGAAGAAACATATATTATTATGTCATGAAACTATCTATCGAATAATTGAAAAATTTCAACCCCTATTCTAAAGGAAATACCCACTTCTGATTGGTCGTAATTGACGACACATGCGGCGAGTCCCTAACAGAGACATCAAAACCAAGCTACCTGGGGAAAATCGGCATTGCAAATACATGAAAGTAGAAGGAGCTTTTGTTCCCACCAAAATCTGTTCCCTAACAGAGACATCAAAACTAAGCTGCCTGGGGGAAATCGGTATTGCAAATACATGAAAGTAGGGGGAACTTTTGTTCCTACCGAAATGTATTTCCTAACAGAGGCATTAAAACCAAATCATTATCAAAGAGTTTAACGATATGATTCTTCGAACATATCAATCCTCTCGGACACAACCCTCCTGTGCTTTTTTATGTAAAATTTTTTTAATACAAATTAGTACAAACATAATATGAATATTGTTGATCCTTCTTCTGCTTATGCCTTCTCAGCCTCCACTGCCTTCTCTGCCTTTTCTGCCTTCTCTGCCTTCTCTGCCTTCTCCGCCTTCTCTGCCTTCTCTGCCTTCTCTGCCTTCTCTGCCTTCTCTGCCTACTCTGCCTACTCTGCCTTATCTGCCTTATTCTTACTCTTACTTTTACTCTTACTCTTACTCTTACTCTTACTCTTACTCTTACTCTTACTCTTACTCTTACTCTTACTCTTACTCTTACTCTTACTCTTACTCTTACTCTTACTCTTACTCTTACTCTTACTCTTACTCTTACTCTTACTCTTACTCTTACTCTTACTCTTACTCTTACTCTTACTCTTACTCTTACTCTTACTCTTACTCTTACTCTTACTCTTACTCTTACTCTTACTCTTACTCTTACTCTTACTCTTACTCTTACTCTTACTCTTACTCTTACTCTTACTCTTACTCTTACTCTTACTCTTACTCTTACTCTTACTCTTACTCTTACTCTTACTCTTACTCTTACTCTTACTCTTACTCTTACTCTTACTCTTACTCTTACTCTTACTCTTACTCTTACTCTTACTCTTACTCTTACTCTTACTCTTACTCTTACTCTTACTCTTACTCTTACTCTTACTCTTACTCTTACTCTTACTCTTACTCTTACTCTTACTCTTACTCTTACTCTTACTCTTACTCTTACTCTTACTCTTACTCTTACTCTTACTCTTACTCTTACTCTTACTCTTACTCTTACTCTTACTCTTACTCTTACTCTTACTCTTACTCTTACTCTTACTCTTACTCTTACTCTTACTCTTACTCTTACTCTTACTCTTACTCTTATTCGTATTCTTATTCTTACTCTTACTCTTACTCTTACTCTTACTCTTATTCGTATTCTTATTCTTATTCTTATTCACATCCAATCTCGCGCAAATTTAGTACTTTCTATTGCGTTCGGTTTATTTCGAAGTCGAAGATGCCCAACGTTTGATCTATTTTTTTTGACGTAGGACATGACGTCTTTCATTCCTATACTGGGGAGTAAGTTCAAAGTCTCGAATACGAGAGCATTACGCCGGAACAACCGAATGAAATGATATGATAACCACTTTATCCGAAAGATAAAATGTCAACGCGTTTTATTCATGTTATCTTTTGATCCAAAAAATTGTTCCAACTGTTCAAAATTGCTTCGAAAGCTATTAAAATCACAAAAATCTGTATATAAGAGGATCCCAACTCGAGAATCCATTCAGTTTCTCTTTTGCTTCCGCATGAAGCAGTCATGGGAAACTGTTCACTTACTAATGCACCCGAGCGAATGGATATGTTATCACTAGATGTTCCTGTGATGAAATAGTATCCAATGAAAAGGAGGTGAATACGCATACGTTCGAGCAGACCGCTAGGCAATTCCCTAACGCAGAATTCAAATCGAACATTATAACACTTCTCGTTTGATTCTTGTTGAGTGAACAGCGTTTGCCGGCGAGCGACGAGCGGAAATGAATTGTCTTTCTCAAGACATGGAAAGGAGTTGGAGTTAAGTTGTTCCCAATGGCCCTTTTCTGGGCTAGAGATGAATGAACTGGAAAAACTTAAAGCCTCTTTAATACAAAAACGGATTATGCATCAGTTTCTATTTTGCTTGCAAATGCATCCAAGTAATTCTGTACGAGTTATGCTTAGTCCAACTCAATGGGAAGAATAATCAATTGGTTTCTAGAGTAAAAATGGAATTGATAAGTATATTATATAGGTATATTTTTGCATTCAAGCGAAAAGAGAAAATATTAGTTCATCCATTTATTAAATTAATTTATATGCAACCTCAAGCCAATGATCACTAAACCAGCGGTAGTCCTATGTACACCTTGCGGTTAGGTATAACCCACCCTTAGTTTAATAAAATAATTTGAACGCTCATAACTACTTTTGCTGCCAATGGGTTTCGATGGTTTGCGTACCAAATTTCCTAAGAATTGCAGATAAACACTGCAACTGCAATTTAAGCCCCGCCAGTTTTCAACTTATTGTGTATAAATAACCTATTCGCGATTTCAAATACACGCTATCAGGCAAACAAAAGTGATCGAGTGTGTGTCAAAAAAACCGCTGCGATAGCGTTCAACAAAACCGAAGCAAATTGTGACTACAAGCTTGTGTATTGTCCACGCGAACGGGAAAATAATCCAGTGATCGACCATCTTGAGCTACAAAATCACCCAAGTGAGGAGAGGGAGGCTTTCATTGGTCATTTTTCTACTAAAAAGTTAATTAGAAGATTTTGTAGTGCTCTAAAATAATAAGCGAAGTGAATAAAATAACTTCCTAGCCCTACGCCAACAATGCGGTCAATAAACAATCATTATAGCAGAAAAACTAAGTCAAGAGGAACACAGGTAGAATAGCTTCTTAAATGAAGACACGTTGACAGGTGAGAAAGTGTTCTTAGAGTTTTTTTTTTTGTTGATAATGATAGCTTCAATTGTGAACTTATATGCGCCTATACTTATCGATGTCACTCCGGACTCGTTTGAAGAATGACAGTCCATTTAGAAAATTGATTGTGTTAGAAAAATTAAGAGTAAAGATTATAAATATCGCTATGTGTACATCTTCTTGTTATATCAAAGTTCCTGCAAAGTTCTCTTGATGGAGAACTTTGGGTCCTCAAATGACCATCTTTGTATTGTTATAGAATCACTACATCCACGCAACCATCATCAGCGATGGAGATCGATTCACGGTGGAACAAAGATCGATTCATCCATACAACTGCTCTGCTCTGCAAGAAACATCGGGCTGTTGTTCTTTTAATAACCCAACAATGATCAATATCAACTGTTCCGCTATCCGGTCTGCTGAACAATGGAACACAGAAAGAATACTCTTATGCCTACCATAATGTAATGGAAACTTAACGCCTTAATGGCTACTACTACTGTGTAATTTATAATTTATAGAACCATAAACATTTGTACATGTACACGGCTCTGTTACAGCTAAAATGCTAATGAGCCTCATAAATAAACAAACGAGATAAAAAATTATAGGAGGTTGTGTTCAAGACACGACCGCATTGTTGACGTAAAACTACGCTGTTGTTTAATTCAAGTCACTTGCTTATAGCTGCTGATATTATTTTATGATGCTACCAAAATCCGTTCGCGACAAAAATAGTTATCAACGTTAACTTTATTTCATAAAAACGTGACCTGTTTTCAGATTTGGTACCCTTAATGAAAAACGTAGTTCTACGTCAAAAAATTTAAAAAAAAAACTTCCCACGCATTGAAAGGAACCGGTGAGCATTCACTAATTATGCCAGAAGATTCTCTTGCATCCTTGTATATCCCAGAAGGATCTGACGGATGACATTTTTTCCAATAAAAACAACTTTTTCAACTAATCCATAAACCTCTGAAAAAGGAGTCTTTCGACAGTATCGCTATCATATGCTTTCGAAAATGACCTCACCGTTCCCAAATTGATTCCTCTCACTCGCTTTAGGTGTTCCTGTGGATGCAGCAGCCAGCCGTTACTTGTTTTGGTAACCACCCAATGTCGCCGGCAAGAATCCGCTCAAGGGAAGGCGTAATTCGGATTGCTTACTTTCACACCACTAACCATTGCGCAATGCATCTAGAATGGATAAACAATCACTTTTGGGTTGTTTTTGGAGGATTTTTGAGTGCAGCAGTGTGTGAAAGTTGTTTACCAAGAAGAACGACATCGAACATGTCTCGAATCCTGCGCTTCGTGTCGTATTTTGACAACGGTTTATAGCAGTCACCATTCGGTATAAGTTTTACCTAAACGGGCTGGGTTGCACGCCACATACATTCCCGGCTCCATAAATGCGCGCCAATGCGATTGAGGCAAGTGCATAGTTTCCACTTTCTCAAGTGGGGAAAGCAAATCGTATGCGGGTAGCGATAAAGCGGTGTGGTAACGAGCGGTGCTGTTCTGAGAACATTACGCCGACAGCGCATGGTTGCATAAAGTGCAATAAAATGCACTGCTATTTTGCTGCGTTATATTAGGGTCCGCACGGAGGGAAACTTCCTCCCCGAGTCGTGTTCGACTTTTTATCGGTTTTTCAAAATCAAGGCGAATGGCGGCCGGGCTGATACCGATTAACAAGGATTGTGAAAACCGATCGAACGTGCTTCCCGTGATTGACGCTTTCAAATATTGATGGTGGAACACTTTGGAGAACTCAACTGAAAATGAAATTCATGGGTGTCCATTCAGCCATCGTAAAGATATACAAACTTCCCGATGACACCGAGATCAAGACAAGCTGAGTGGATTATAATAAGCAACTTTGTGTCGGCAGGTCATTAGAGAAATATGAGTATTCACCTTTTTTTCAAATCTCCGTCTATCCATGTGTTGTTAGTAGCTGCTTCAATCACGCCTTCACTCGGCGGTGATGCATCTATCGTTGGGCGGAATGCATGCATCGAATGAGTTGCCGTTCGATGCAGGTTTCTTCACGTCACAGGGTTATTAACCCTTTGGTAATGTTTTACAAGCAGTTTGTGGGGTATGTCCGCATCTTGTAAGCTAAAGTATAAATTTTGGAATCGATCGGTAAAGGTACAAGTTGACAGACTTTTAAAATCTTTTACGGTTGCGAAAATAGTATACGAAAACTTCAGCCATCTAGATGAACACGTTTAATTTCATCGAATGAAACACTATCCCTACTCACATTCGTGGTGCAGCAAAGTGGGACAACGTGATAAACATTATTGGGAGTCATTAAGACAGAATGAGCATTGCGTAAGCAATTTCTTCATTTTACAGATCGACATCAGTGATCCAAGCGAAATGAGCTGAAAATATGTAAACATTGCAGTTTAGTGTATTCGTATACTTATTGTTGTTGTTGATTTGTTTATTCATTTTACCCCAAATCGTTCCGCTTCAAATCGAAGTTTTATATGCTTTATTACGGAAAAAGAAACTGTTCTAAAACTTTTTTGATAAATATGGGTTGATTTCAATCAATTAGGTGTAATACGAACGGGATGGATCTTCAGTAAACTAAAAGATGGTATTAAACTCTAATCATCCAGGTATTCAAAACTGGCCCACATGGGCACGAGACAAATATTTTGTCAATGTTTCCAACGGGGCAGATAGAAGCTTGGTGACTTCAGATATACCTTCATAACCAAAGGACTAGGCCTACTCAGATATCAACTTTTATATATGTTTTCAGCTTCCGTGATCTTGTTACCCTCAAATCCCCGATAAGTTTAACCTTATCGGATGAATTACTACCACATTGGCTACTGGTGCCTACTCTTCTGGGAGCTTCACTCTTTGTCGAGGCAATATGATCACAGAACTTCAAGACAGCCCCATTCGACGCTGCCGTCAAAGCATGTGCGTTCAATCTCGTATAAATTATATTCTATTCTTTAAGGAAATCCAGACAATATCGGCTGTTTAGGCAGTGGCTATTCTTCCTGTTATTTCTACAGGATAGGTTGTTAACACAGATATAAGCGTAGAGATTAGTTATGCTCACATTGTTCAATATGCATGTCTCATAATGAACCACAAAAAAATGGTTGGGTCGAAGGTTGCGGGTAATTAATGGCTTCCGAGTAGGGAGGGTAGACGAATTGTACACTGAATAACCCCCCCCCCTCTGGAAAAATAAGAATGGTGAACCGTATGTGTGATAATGTTCGCGCCATTGAGCAATGTCAAAATTAAGAAAAATCCTAAAAAAACGGCATCGATTTTTTTTACGTAGCGCTACGTCTTTCAGGAAGGGTGCCAATTCAGAAAACAGGTCACGTTTTTATGAAATAAAGTTAACGTTGATAACTATTTTCACTGTGAACGAATTCTCATGATTTGCATACTAATCGAATCGGAAATTCTCTAAGATTGGTATGATATGCTATACATTACAATTCGCTAATCTCTAAACGGGTTTAATTCATGAGAACCGGAAGAACTTCCTTTTTCCCCATACATTTGTTCTGTCGGTTTGTGAGCTAACCCTACCCGTGTTTCGAATGCATATAACTCGAACATTTCTCAACAGATCGGAAATATGTTTGCATCAATTGATAGGAAATATTTCTACGCGTCTATCACAATTAATAAAATGTTATTTTTCATTAGATGAACAATTCAATAAATGTAAAATGTCAAGCGTTATCGAAACGCCCTAACTGCCAGGTTTTGATTGTCCCGATTTACGGTTTCCCGTATCCATACGGAGTTGCACAGTAATTGTTGAACTTCGATCAGTATGGTCCAGCGTGGTAAAAATACAACTCGCTGAGGACGCAAACACAGTAAAATTCAGGCAAGCCCCGTGAAAGCCCGTTATTTTAGGTTTTACGATGGAATTTTGAGCAAACGCGAAATGGGCTTCATCATTGATGATGAAAGCTACGGTAAGCTGGACTATTAAACTCATCTAAAGGTACAAATTTACACTGTAAAACAGGTAGGAGAACGCGACGAAATCAATTTTTTTGTGAAAAATTTGGGAAAAAAGCTTTGATTTGGCAAGCAATTTGTCAATGTGACATGACATGGTCTTCTCTTTCACTCTAGGGATTATGAATGCGAAGTTTCGGGGGAATATTTTTCCAAATACGTGTGTTACTACTCAGTCGAAAGGACGTTTTATCCCACATTTTTTCCTAACAAGAACTAGATTTTTGATTTTTTTTTTGTATTAGGTTTCATTACCATTCATTTCACAGTACATTGAAAACTTGTTTGGGGATATAAGGCTAAGAGAACGAAAACAACGTCAAATTTTGGCCTATCGGGAGACCGAATGATGAATTCAGAAAATCACAAGAAAACTCGTCATAATCACTGTGTTGTTTAAAATTTTCTGAAAAATTCCACACAAACAATGTGTCCCAAATCATTGATATTATAAATTATATATTCAGCCATTCCATGTCAAACCGATATAGTGGTTCTCAGATTTTCGTCAAAAGTGGCAGTTTTTTTCTTCATCGGAAATTATGAGACCCGTTTTTTTAGTTTTTTAGTTAGGGTGACCATTTCCATTTTAGAGTGGTCCAAAAAATCATTTTTTCGCATTTTTGCCAAAAATGACTTTTTTCAAAAATTCATAACTTTTAAACTACTAGACCGATTCAGATGATCGACATATCAAATCAAAGTTTTTTTTTTTGATAAAATACTACAACTGCAGAAAATTTGAATTCTGCTCTCGATTGATTGTATTCGTTTTTTATTGCTTTCATAGTCTCGGGACCAAAGGCGTTATAGATTTTTTTTATTTTTTCTGGAAAGCTGAGGATTTTTTATATCTCATATCTCGAAACCAGGGAGGTCTTTTTTTTGTTTTTGTGTTATGATTTTTCAAAGTTGGTCCAAAAAATCATTTTTTCCCATTTTTTCCACTACAAAAAATCATAACTTTTAATCTACTGGACCGATTCAGATGATCGCCATATTAAACTAAAGAAAATGAGCTAGTCTTGTTTGAAAAAATATTATACTCTGATTAAAAATGGATTTTGTTTTCGTAATTATTGATCATATTTGTTTATTATAGCTTACATCGTTTCGGGACCAAGGGCGCCATATTTTTTTAATATTTTTTCCTGAAAGCTGAGGATTTTTCACATAATATATCTGAATACCAGAGAGGTGTTATTTTTCGTTTTTAAGTTATGATTTCTCAAAGCTAACTTGTTTTCAGTTTTCTTTCAACATTTCTATGCGACTCGACTGGATGTATGTGATTATAATCCAATTAATTGGCAAATGTGTTATTTCTTAAAAAAAAAGCTAGCTAGTAGGCTTAAATTTGATGTGTCGATCATCTGAATTGGTCCAGCAGTTCAAAAGTTATGAGTTTTTGAAAAAAGGCATTTTTGGCAAATGCTGTATTGTCACCATATGTCAGAAACCAAAAAAATGTTGTAAGGGTAGCCATTCCATGCCAAACCGACATAGTGGTTCTCAGATTTTCGTAAAAAGTGGTAATTCTGTTCTCTATCACAAAACATTAGACTCGTATTTTTTTTTTCGTTAGGATGACTGTTTCCATTTTAGGGTGGTTCGGAAAATCAATTATTTCCACTTTTTCCCAAAAATGACTTTTTTTTTTTTTAATTCATAACTTTTGAACCGCTGAACTGTTTTAGATTATTGACATATCAAATTGAAGCCAATCAGCTAGCCTGAACCAGCAAAAAAAAAATGGATTTTGTTTCCGTAATTATTGATTGTAGTCGTTTTTTATTGTTTTCATGACTTTGGACTAGAGGGCGCTATATCTATATAAATAAAAATGTAAGGCAAAATCTTTTGGTAAGCGGAAAACCCGAAGAAGGGATGGTCCGATTTTAGCCTCCTGTATTTCGTTGTATTCGTCTCATCCCGTAGATCAATATAGTGGAGACAAAAACCGGAACATTCTCGGAAAACTCTGAAGGAAGATCGGAAAATTCAGAAAATTGAATTCCCACATGTTCGGAAATTATATCATAATAAGCGTTGTTAGTCTTTTGCAGATCTTCCGTTGATTTCGATCTTTCTATGCAGGACGAAACTCGAGACATTTCAGATTATCTTCGATCATCGTTAATACCTAATATTTTCGCTTCAAAATATAACCATATCAATTCTTCAAGAATGTTTTTCACTGATGGTTCAAGAATCAACGGATCCACTGGTTTTGGTATCTTTAATGAACATTACACTAGCTTCCATAAACTTGAAGACCCTTGTTCAGTGTATGTTGCCGAACTTGCTGCAATATATCATCCAATTAAGACCATTGAGTCCTTACCACCTGATCACTATTTTATTTTCTCGGATAGTCTTAGCAGTATACAAGCCATTCAAACCTTGAAACAACAGACGAAAGCATCATATTTTCTTATCAAAATTAGGAATGCATTGAATTTTTTTGTTGATAAAAGAATTCGAATCACTTTCATTTGGATTCCCATTGCTCTATTCCTGGTAATGAGAAAACGGATACACTCGCAAAGATGGGTAGCATGCAGGGCACAGTTTTTGAAAGACAAATAGCGTATCGGGAATTCTTCTCCATTTCCCGACAGCAGTCACTCACCAATTGGCAAAACCAATGGAACAGTGGTCTCAACGAAGGCCTGGTTTAAAGGGTTAGATCTTGACAGAAATTTTATTTGAACTATGTCCAGATTGGTGTCCAATCATTCCGCCCTTAATGCGCATCTCTTCCGCATAGGTCTTGCTACTAACATAGGTCTTGGGTATCATGACATCGAGCACATTGTTTGGTTTGGTTGGAATCAAACTGGTTGCCGATTTAGATGCTCAAGGAGTACACTCACGCATGCCAGTTCGCGATATCTTAGCTACTCGCGACCCTAATTTTATGTTCCCCATATATGTCTTCCTAAGAAGCGCTAATGTTATTATTTAGGTCGCATCTCCTACTCCCACTGTTCATTCTCCCTTCCTTTCTTATTACACAAGCAGAACTTAGTACCCGTTGAGATAAGATCATTACAGGAGCTATTAACATAACAAGGAGGCACTCACTACCAAAGGATACCGTTGCTACATCAACTGGCAATGTAGTTGTTACGACCCACCACAGGCACTGTTCCAGACAAGGATAATACCGACGAGGCAACGAAGGAATAAATTATATATTTTTTCATATTGCACTGTGGTTTTAGCTAATTAGACTTAAGTTGATGATTATGTGATTATAATATATTCAAATAGTTTTAAAATGTATTGCTCGATGGTGACTCTTTTTAGCCACTTGAGCCTAATTAAATAAATAAAGGAAAAAAGCGTTGTTAGTCTATTCGATGTTTGCGCTATCGAAATTGATCTTTGTTCGTAAGTGGAAATGGATTTTCAGGCGAAATAACGCATTACAATATCTTATAACTATCTATCTATATAAATAAAAATGGAAAGCCAAATGTGTTGGTAAGCTGAAAACCCGAATAAGGGATGGTCCGATTTCAGCCTCCTGTATTTTGTTGTATTCGTCTCTTCCCGTACATCAATATAGTGTAGAGAAAAATTGGAAAATTTTCGGAAAATCCTGAAGGAAGGTCGGAAAATTCGGAAAATTGAATTCCCACATGTTCGAAAATTACATCATAATGAGTTGTTAGTTGTTAGTCCATTCGATATTTGCGCTAACGAAATTGATTTTTGTTCGAAAGTGGGAAAGGATTTTCAGACGGAATAACGCATTCCTAAGGGGCGAACACAAAATTATTGCGACACCGAAAATGTCATGCCAATTTTCTTATAATGTTTAGAATCAAACCAAAATTTTAGGGTAGTTTTATACATATATTTACTTCAAAAATCAAAAGAAAAGTTAATCGATGGAGCCTTGAGTGTAAAATTGAACGCATTTTCGCTTGATGCCCTCCATCAAAGTCTTTACAGTGTCATCCGGTACCAGTTTCTCAGTTTTTTTTTTCCATTTTCTTAACATGTTCTTCTCGTCTTTGACTGTCTTCTTGCTCTTCTGAAGTTCCCGCTTCATTATTGCCCAGTAGGGGAAAAGGGGGGAATTTGGACCACCTAAGCAAATCGCCTAATATTTCCAAACCAATACGGTCTGAATAAAAAATGTCACATTGTATACTGAGCTACACTTGTTTTCTTTCAATCAATAATGTTTAATCATTATATCAAGCTTCAAATTACCAAATATATCATAAAATAAAAGAGATGATTTTTGCACATTAAAATTTGGTGCGGGGTGATTTGGACCGTCTGTGGGGTGGTTTGGTCCAGCGTGTGTTTCATCGAAAAAACATACTTATGTTCATGTAAAGTATTTTGGGATAATATTACAACCAGTAACAGTATTCTGGGATCGATACCAGGTGTCTTGGTCAGATGCCAGACCAGAAAAATTGGATTGAGACCATCTCGAATTCTGCATGGATCTTTTCACTGTTTTTCGAGCATTTTCAAATACTCTCGATGCTTGGTCAAAGAAAATCCGTTCTTGATGGCCTGTGTTGCTCTTTCAAGCTCTCCCTTTTCCAACGTTGTCTGCCCATCCTTTTTTTAATTCAGCGTCATCTGAAATCAATTATACCAAAGAAAAGCCTCATACCTGTAGGACCAATTCACCCCACAGAAACGTGTCCATGTCACCCCACACAACATGCAAAAATTTAAATGCAATTAATTCCATTTATTGTTATCAGACTGACAGTTTCGCTGCATCAAATTGTTCCTCCTCTGTAGACGAACAGAACTTTACTGCACAATACACGAAAAGTTTGTTTAATCAGCGGGGAAAACCTTAAAACCACGATCCAAAAACTCACATTTTTTGACAATCAAAGTGCTTGATGTGTTCATGCTACCGTTTCCTTCCACCTGTCGAATTTTACCAAAGTTTTTTCACTTTAGGTACATACGGTTCAACAGTAGAAGGAGAAGACATCATAAAAAATCCAAGTTGAGCCGTACTTTTTGAGATAAACGGGTGGTCCAAATCACCCCATATGTCCAACTCACCCCGTGTTACCCTACTGCTCCACCGGGCGCAGCTCCGGACAGTTTGGCGGGTCCATGTCCTTTGGAACAAAATGGACAGAATTGGCCTCATACCACTCCAGGACACTTTTAGAATAGTGGCATGATGTCAAATCCGGCCAAAATAGCGGAGTTTCGTCGGAGTTTCGTGCTGCAAGAACGGCAAATGGCGCTTCTCGAGGCACTCAGATTTGTAGATCTCGCCATTTACTGTGCTCTTTGTCACGAAAGGCTCACTCCTCAGTTCGCAAGAGCAGATGGCCTGCCAAACTAGATATTTGGAGGCGAACTTCGATATTTTCTTCTTCTTAAATTTGTTGTCCACATCGAACTTGCTCTTGCCGGTGAAAAACTCCAACCCCGGAATTTGCTTAAAATCGGCTTTCATACACGTGTCGTCGTCCATCACACAGCAGCCATATTTTGTCAGCATCTTCTCGTAGAGCTTACGTGCCCGAGTTTTAGCCAACGATTGTTGCCGCTCATCGCGGTTTGGGAAGTTCTGTACCTTGTATGTATGTAGTCCAGCTCTCTTCTTTGCATTCTGGACGTAGCTCTGCGACATGCCGATCTTTTTAGCCAAATCACGGCTTGAGACGTTGGGATTTTCTTTAATCATCCGCTTCACCTTTCCCTCCGTCTTTTTGTTCTCCTGTCCCGGTTTTCTTCCCGGCTCCTTTGCCGTGGTCCAACGTCAACCGCTCCTGGAACCGCTTCAACACTCTGGAGACGGTTGAATGGTGAATGTTCAACATTTTTCCCAACTGCCGGTGCGACAGGTCAGGAAATTCCAGGTATTTGGAAAGAATTTGTTCTCTCGACTCGCGTTGGTTAACCTCCATTTTCGTTGAATCGAAAAACACGACTTCGAGTTTGACAGCTTGTAGACAATACACATCAATGTGAAAGTGTGCAAAATTTGGTTGATTTTTACCCAATGGTAAAAAAGTTATGCCCTGTTGAATGTGTCGCAATAATTTCGTGTTCGCCCTTTATACAGGTCGGACTCGATTATATATAGTCGGCCATTTTTTTTTCAACAATTATTATCAAATCCTATACATAATCGAATCTTAAGAAAACAATTTTTTCATTAATGTATGAATACCAAACATTAATAGAAAAATAGCTTTTTTGCGATTCGATTATGTATTGGATTCGAAAATTAACGTTGAAAACGAAATGACGATTATATATAATCGAGTCCGACCTGTATATTCTATCTATATAAACAAAAATGGAAGGCCAAATGTGTTGGTGTGCCCTAAATCCGAGGAGGGTATGGTCCGATTTGAGCTATCTTTATTTTGTAATATTCTCTGTATCAAACATGTATTCCATGCAACGGAGAAACATGTTATTTCCAAATGCTTGAAGAATCTGGAACGAGAATTGTGTCTGAAAATAATTTTATATTATAAGGACGAATTTTTGTAATAGTACTAGACAATTTATAGTAAAAGGAAATTGTAAAGGGTCAAAGGGTAATCAATCAATGAAGAATTCAGTGATTGGACTCAGTAACGTTCACTTAGTAAGAAAACGTGGATGTTTGAAAGTATTCAAATAAAAAAAAAAATTAGTGGGTTATATCTATGATATAACCGCAAGGTTCACGTGGAACTACCTTAGCTGAGCAATCATTCGTTTGTATTGATTAAATTCTTGATTGAATGAAACAGTTTCCAAATTCAATTGAGTTCAATATATTTGCTCTGTGAGTGAAAAAAATGAACAAATGCCGTGTAAAGTCAATTCATTTATTGTGATTGATTGTTCTTCGTTACAAGTAAATTTAATGACGGACCTTTTACGTTTGGTATGATGACTAGAACAAAATATATGTACGGAAGAATTATCAAACGTTTGATGAACCAGCCTAAGGCTGAAAATCTTTCCAATAAAGACAAAAAAAAATTATCAAACGATTATTTTATTTTACATTTCCCTCTGAAGTTTACATCCCAAAAGTGTACATACTTCTCGAATCTCGAATTTGCTTGAAACTGGGAAGTTCATTCGCTTCTAGTGGCTGCACGATTTTCCCAGGTTCCTAAGTTTAGAAGATCATGTTAGGACAGACATATTCCACTCTGCACAAAGGCAAGCGAGGACAAAAGTACTCGCAGTTTGCATTTATTTGCAGAGCCGATTTCCCCAGAAACCTCGGTTTTGAAGTCTGTGTTAGGGAAACACATTTCAATCGGAACAAAAATACCCCCGATTTGTATGAATTCGCAATGCTGATTTCCCCACGCTTCATGGATTTGAAGTCTGTGTTAGGGAAACACATTCCAGTCGGAACAAAAATACCCCCGACTTGCATGAATTTGAAATACCGATTTCTCCAGGCACCTTGGTTTAGAAATCTCTATTAGGGAACACATTTCGGTGGGAACAAAAGCTCCCCCTACTTTCGTGTGTTCTTTTTCTTCTTTTTGGCTTTAAGAGGGTTTAAACTTTTCAGTTCACTCGCCTCTAGGCTCTTTCGTGTGCTTGCAATGCCGATTTCGCTGCTTGGTTTTAAAGTCTGTGTTAGGGAACATTTTTCGATAAGAACAAAAGTCCCCCTACTTTCATGTATTTGCAATGCCGATTTCCCCAAGGCTGCTTGGTTTTGATGGCTGTGTTAGGGAAACCGTAAATCGGGCCAATCAAAACGATGCAGTTAGGGCGTTTAGATAACGCCTAATATTTTACAGTTATTCAATTGTTTATCTAATGAAAAACAACATTTTGTTAGTTGCGATAGATGCGTAGAAATATTCCCTATCAAGTGATGCAAACATCTCTCCTATCCAGTACGAAATGTTCGAGCTATAAACATTCGAAATCTTTCATTTTTTCCTGCATGTTCTGTGTTTAGGTTTTCATTTTACCCTCCATATATTCCGGTTAGACGTAGTCCCACGTCAAAAATCTATTTTGGGCGGGGCGAAGTTCGTCGGGTCAGCTAGTTTTTTTAAATATTTTTTCTTGGAAGCTAAGGATTTTTTACATAACATATCTCTGAAACGAAAAAACAATAGCATCTCTGATATCGAGATATGTTATGTAAAAAATCCTCAGCTATCAAGGAAAAATATAGTGCCCTCTAATCCAAAGCTATGAAAATAACAAAAAACAAGTACAATCAATAATTATAAAAACAAAATCCATTGTTTTTGCAAGTTTAAAAAAAAAGGCTAGCTCATTGGCTTCAATTTTATATGTCGATCATCTAAATCGGTTCAGTGGTTTAATAGTTATGAATTTTTGAAAAAAAGTCATTTTTTGAATAAAAGGGGAAAAATCGATATTTCGAACCACCCTGAAATGAAAATGGGCACCCTATTGCAAAAATAAAAAAAAATACGGGTCTAATATTTTGCGAGAAGGAACAAAACTCCCACTTTTCACGGAAATCTGAGAACCACTATATCGGTTTGGCTGAGGGGTTCTATCTAGGACACGATCGCATTTTCGACGTAGAACTACGGAATTATAAAGGGTGTGTCACATCAAATTGCATCACGGAAAAAACGCTGTAGAAATTCGCCCAGTAGACCGATCCTTTTGAAAATTTTAGACAGTAAAATAAAAACTATTAAACAACTTTTGGCATTTTCTTTTTATTCATACTTCGAGCCCAAGCCCGTATGCTCGCACCTTCCTCTTTACCCCGTCCATAAGGTTCTGTACAACGTCAGGTTGTAGTTTTTTTTGAACAGAAATCCATTTTCTCTTGAAGTCCGCCTCCGATTTGACAACTTTTGGGTTCTTCCGGAGGGCCTGCTTCATAATCGCCCAATATTTCTCTATTGGGCGAAGCTTCGGCGCGTTGGGCGGGTTCATTTCCTTTGGCACGAAGGTGACCCCGTTGGCTTCGTACCACTCCAACACGTCCTTTGAATAGTGGCACGAAGCGAGATCCGGCCAGAAGATGGTCGGGCCCTCGTGCTGCTTCAATAGTGGTAGTAAGCGCTTCTGTAGGCACTCCTTAAGGTAAACCTGCCCGTCTACCGTGCCGGTCATCACGAAGGGGGCGCTCCGCTTTCCGCAAGAGCAGATCGCTTGCCACACCATGTACTTTTTGGCAAACTTGGATAGTTTCTGCTTGCTAATATCCTCCGGAACGCTGAATTTGTCCTCTGCGGAGAAGAACAACAGGCCCGGCAGCTGACGAAAGTCCGCTTTGACGTAGGTTTCGTCGTCCATTACCAGGCAATGCGGCTTCGTCAGCATTTCGGTGTACAGCTTCCGGGCTCGCGTCTTCCCCACCATGTTTTGCCTTTCGTCGCGGTTAGGAGCCTTCTGAACCTTGTATGTACGCAGGCCCTCCCGCTGCTTAGTCCGCTGGACGAATGAACTTGATAAATTCAGCTTATTGGCGACATCCCGGACCGAACTTCTCGGATCACGTCTAAACTGCTTAACTACGCGCTTGTGATCTTTTTCACTGACGGAGCATCCATTTTTGCCGTTCTTCACCTTCCGGTCGATGGTTAGGTTCTCGAAGTATCGTTTTAGTACTCTGCTGACCGTGGTTTGGACGATTCCCAGCATCTTACCGATGTCCCGATGTGACAACTCCGGATTCTCGAAATGAGTGTACAAGATTAATTCACGACGCTCTTTTTCGTTCGACGACATTTTTCCAAATTTACGAAAAATTGACAGTGAAGCATGGCCAACGTGATCTATACACTCTTATCTGATTATGAGCGAAAGCTGAAGATATAATTCTTAAAAATGAAATTTCTACAGCGTTTTTTCCGTGATGCAATTTGATGTGACACACCCTTTATTATTCAATCCGCTTGTTAATCACTTCGGATATTATTTTGGAATGCATCGACATTTTTGAAATAACTTTGTAATTATTAAGCTACTCGCTGACCCGGCGAACGTTGTTCTGTCATATAATTTATTTCTAGAGAATATTTTGGTTGACGAATTAACGAATTTGTCGACTGTTTTGAATTTTTCATTGATAATACTTATGAATTTTGAAATGGTCTTATGAAAACTGGACAGCTGAAATTATCATATTTAGGCCCAATAAATAAACAAACGACTCTTTTGAACGAAGTTGACGTTGAATATACTTTACACCCATACCACGGTTTAGGGCCTAGATCGGTTCCATGAAATTCGGCCGCAAAGCGAAGAGCCGTATAAAGAATCAATACAAATTCAATCAGATCGGTTCCAAATTTGTCTAATATGTAACACGGTTTATCATTCAAAATGCATTTTATCTTTTCATTCTCATTTCATTTGAATCAAAAATTAAATTCATTTAAAACAAAAATACATCCATAACAAAAACATAAAACATACAATATTTACAACATACATACATAAAAACCAGAAATAATCTATAAATAAAAATGAAACTACTTCATGTTACATGAAATATGTGAATGTATACATACCCAATTTTTTTTGTTGCTTAAGTTATAGTCTCGCAAATATTTTTTTCACTTCTGTACAAGATTGATTTTTGAACCAATCCTCAGAATTTGTTTGCCGTTATAACGGAACATTTTAGGCCGTAAATCGAAAACGTGTCTGAATTGAAGAGGGCCGTTATAGTAAAATGCCGTATAAAGAGCGGCCGTATAGCGAGGTATGGGTGTATTCTAAGCTTTTAGCAATGTATGAAAATTTGTTGCTGAAATTCGAAATGTTTGTGCTACAACGAAATATATTCAAGTTGGTTCTATAGAAGTTGGACGTAATGTAATATCGTCGCAAACACGGGTGACACCACCTTTTGTAGACATTAGGTCGTATGAATAAAAACAAAACTCAGCTTTACTTTACTTGAATCACGCATTCGAGCAGTGACATTAAGTATTTACTACGTTTGGTATGAATAAAGCTGGCAACTGAGTATGAACTTTTCGAAAATGGAAGTTTACTTGATTTCGTGTGAATAAAACAGCATTTATCAAGTATTTACTTTGTTATTATCAAGTATGCTCATGAGCGTACTTTGCTTCTGAAAACTCTTTTGTTTATCTTATGCGATTAATATTTAGTGCTGCTATCTTACATTTAAACAAGTGAAAAATGTATTATGATGCGCCAAATATTCCTTTTCCGCTCGTTTGTGACATCGGTCCTTCATTTGAGAAAAATTGGGCTACCAAAACATACAAAATACGCAGAGAGGGAGATGACGACAATTGCAAGCAGGTGTACAGGTTTAGTCGCGAAAATGTAGGTTTCTTAGCAAGAATCTTTCTACCCAACTATGAGGAAACCAGAGGGGGAGCGTTGCAAAACATGCAAAAAATGAAATGTTTCCTGCGTTATGTGGGCGATCCCAGATTCCAGGTATGCTCTTCATTACTTACTCTGGCATTGCAAAAAAAAAAACAGATATACGGTTTTCTAGGTGGGAGTTGGTGAGGATTTGGGTCTACACCAAACGACCGTTTGCAAAACTGTCTGGCAAACGTGTCGAGCGATCGTTGAAAAATCCCACGAGTGGATTAAATTCCCATCAACGAAGGAAGAATTTGAACACGAAAAGAAATTATGGATCAAAAAGTACAAGTTCCCTTACTTCATAGGGGCTCTTGACTGCACTCATGTGCTCATAAAACGGCCACACCATTTTGCCGATGAATTCGTCAATCGTAAAGGATTGACGTCATTTAACGTTCAGGCAACGTGAAATGGACGAGAAATGTTCACGAGTGTGGAGTGTCGGTGGCCTGGTTCTGTCCACGATGCCAGAATATGGAGAAATTCCGCCATTCGTGAAATACTCTCCGACAACAACAGCGATGCAGTTATGCTAGCAGACGAAGCATACCCTATAGCGCCTTGGCTAATGACGCCATTTAAAAACCCGTCATCTGCAGAACAGAGGTGCTACAACATTATGCATACTAGGGAAAGGGTGATAATCGAACGGGTATTCGGACAAGCTAAACAACGATTTCCCATTTTGCAATCAAAAGTCCGCTTGTCAACGGAAAGAGTCCCACAGATGGTCGTTGCGTGCTTCGTGCTCCATAATGTGGCGAAGATAATGAATGATGAAGATTTCACGTTGCCGGAAGAGTTTCTTCAGCCAAACAGTTCAATGGGGGAGTCGATGATGGCAACTCTATTCGCCATAGAGGACAACGTCGTCGAGATGCAATTGCGATGCACATTAAAAATCAGTTATAATATACAAAATATTGTGCCTTTAAAACTTTATTAATTTAACTTTAATTTAAAAAATATATACACTTTCAGATGATCATGTTCTCTTTGAGTTTTTTGCTTTTCAGGACAGCAATTTCCTTTTTCAGAACCAACAGCTCCATTTCTTTTTGGTGTCGCTCTTCTTGGTTGGCTTACAATACACCCGTATAATCTTGTTGCTTTTTCAGGAACATAAGTTGCTCCTCACACACTGTTTGTTGTGTTCTGCCACGTGTCTGGAATATAAAAAAGAATTAAAAAACTATAAAAGTTCTTTGAAGAACAATTTTAGGAGAGAAATGGGAATAAAAATACCATTTTAACTGAGAGCGCATGAAAAGTAAAAGTAGAATTAAAATAAAACACATACCGATTTTTGTTTTGTTTTTAGTGTTTGACACGCTTGACTCGGCGCCAGAAACTCGTTCTGCAAGCTGTTATAATCATAATCATCAGAAGAATCATGCTCCTCGTGGAGGCGATCTGGCGTAGTGGTAACATCCATACCTCTCACGCAGAGATCACGAGTTCAATTCTCACTCCCGACATTCTTCCAAAAATGGAAGTAAAAGTGACGAACCAGCCGAAATGTGCTGAAAGTCACTATAATAGAGAAAAAAAAAAAAAAAAAAAAAAAAAAAAAAATCATGCTCCTCCTTCGGTGGATCCTTCCCCATTGCAATATTTTTGCTTCCTACTGCCAGACCATCTGTAAGAGTTATGATAAATGATAACATTTCATAAGTTTCAATATAAATGAAATAATTGAATAATTTTTACTTACACGGAACGCTGATGGTGCTGGGATTGTCAACACCCTCCAGCAGTCCATAAAACTCTTCTTGCGGTTGGTTGAGCGCAATTTTAACGTTCCCTGTTTTTTTGGTATCCGTTTTTTCTTCAACAGCGGTCTTCATGTTATTGATTTTCTTCAATATTTGGTCGCCAGAGAACTCCAATCCACATCGGATGAACAACTGCTGTCGCATCGCCGCCAACGCTATTTTTTTCTTCTCCCGCACAGGTGGTGTTTGCGATTTGGAAAGTAAAATTTTTCCTACTTCCTCTAGTACATCCACAAACACAGCATACATTTGTTCCTGATTAGATTGATTCTTCCTCTTTCTTCCGCTACCGCTGCTGATTGATTTTTCGGCAGATCCTTCGACTGTAAATTTATGATTGGAAACTAGTATTTTTAAGCAACAATTAAAAAACTCAACTTACCATCATCTACCAGAACAATCTCTTCGAGTACCTCGATGTTTTCGTGGCCAAAAATCATTGTTATAGATTTTTTTTTTCAATGAAAGGATCACAACACGGGCGAGAAAAGTGACGTTTTGAAACCAAACAAAAACAATCAGTTGACAGATGTTTGACAAAATAAGAACTATGTTCGAATTCGAACATACGTTAAAATGAAATTAGTAAAGTAAACTTTTAATCATACGGATTCAAGTAAATACTAGGAAAGTTTAGTTTACTTGGAAACGGACAGAATAAGTAAATCTTTTTTTTTTATTCATACGGCCTATTGTACCGTCGTCAACGCAGATTTTAGCAAAATTCTAATTTATCACTGCGAATCAGAGCGCACGTAAATCGATCGCGAGCTTCGCCCGTTTACAATTTATTGCATCAGGCAACAATATAAAAGGTGTGTTTTCCGATTTCTACTACACGGTCTCACTCTAGCCAGCGAGCAGTCAAATGATGTTGTTATCGATGTGAAACGATGTAATTTCGGCCTCAGAGGAATAATATTAGAGAAGCCATAAAAGTATTATTTTTTGAAAAAAAAAACGATGTTATCGACGTAGGATAGCTTTATGATCCAGACGTAAACGAAACATTGCTTTTAACCATCGTATGACGTTTATGGTGTGATTATTTAAAAAAAAATAATAAGAAATCAATTACGACAGGCAAATAAACCGTATTAAAGTATGCTCTGTATACACTATAACCATGACGTGCATCTCGATATTCAAATTTCGCCCACTAAACAATCTATACCCATAAACACATCCTATCAGAAAACAGCAATCAACATTACGCATTCAGCAATTATCGCACATTGCGTTCTTCAACCTCTTCGCCTAATTTTGTCGAGAGCTTATTTAGCTCTCAACACAGATTATTTATGAAAGCGTTAAAGCATCTTCTTTTTTTTCCTGGTTCTATTCCTGTATACTTGTCTCTGCGGCTTCTATTTCTGGTTTTACTTCGACTCACTGTAACAATCGCCCTTGACGTGGTTTATCTGGCGGTCGATTAGAAAGGTCTGATTCTTGTTTTTTGTAATATATCAAAAATCTTACAAAAAACAAGCTGTGTTACGCATTCTGCATAGAATTATCTTCTTCGTTCTTGAATCAGAAATTGTCCAATGGACTCCATAAATGTGGAACAATTCCATTGAGTATTCAAATGTTTAGTCTGAAATTAACGTTTGGAGTGCTATAGACATTGGCGTTTTCCCGCCATCATTAAATACTCGAAAACTCTTACGCCTAAATGGCTACTGTGTAAATGTGTACCATTTGCAATGGTATAGAAGGGAATACTCTAACGTCGAAAAATGGCAACTGTGTAATGTGCTAATTATAGACATGATAAATATGTAATATGTACACGAATAAAATTCGGCTCTGTTACAGCTAAAATGCTAATGAGCCTAAAATAAACAAAAGGGATAAAAAAAATTAAATACTCGCTTAGTTGCGGATCATTTACTTTATCGCCCGGAAACGGCTTGCTCGGAAGTTTAGAAGCTGGAACCGGCTTCTAAATTGATCTTAGTCTCGCATCGCTTAACGGATCTTGAGCACCGTTGATCAGCCGAACCTTTTTATCAGCTCCACACTCATATGCGTTTTACTCATGGGCTCTGTTTTGGGTTGGTAATGTTACGAGCAAGGGTGGAAATATAGAGAACAACATGCGTATTGACGCACGGCCACAAGCTTGATATGGATTGTGTTCCGCTGGGTACATTGTTTGGGGGGGGGGGGGGGCGGTATATGACCAACCGAGTGGACGATTCTTGGTCATATGCACCTGAAAGTGGGCCCGGGTGTATGCCCGCGTGCGGTCACAAATGCGTTCATTGTTGACTGTTGGGCGCGAACATTTCTCACCGTCCAGTGCATAAATGCAGTTTTATGGGCGGCATAACGGCAAGCAAACAATCGTTGCCCCTCAATGTTTCCCAACAAAATTGTCCGAGAAGGAAATGTAAGTGTCTTACACTTTGAATGAGTTTGAGTTGTAAATACAAACTTATTAAGCAAGCAATGTCACATGCACACCGGGTAGTAAACCGACCAAGAATCCGAAACATCCATGGCAGATAAAGACCGTAAATTTTTCGCGCGATATTTTTTTTTGTTCCAAACAATCGCGCTGTAACCGCTGCTGCGGTCTGAAATATATTTACAAACCAAAAACGACGACTACGAAAGGGGTAATCATAAATTATTTGCGTGTTGGTCACGGTTTCCAGGCGTATATTTACAATTGCAAATGATAGTAATGTTGCTGTCGAAAAGTGTACTCGCGCGATTGTCGATCAGGTTGCATGTTGTCATAAGTGGTGATTTGTGGGGTTCAAAATTCATATTTTGCATGTTCAAACCTTCTTTTGTTTTTATTGCGGTTGTTTGCAACACAAAATTTAATGAGAGTGTTCGGAAAACAGGTTGGTTACTGATAGATGATCGACATTTTCTCCAATAGTCTCCAGGAGGATATGAAAAAATAGCAATAGAAAAACAGAAATAACATTTTATTACTCCAGAAATGCTATCTATTGCTTTATACAGTCTTCCCAAGCTCTACGATTTTTCTTGAATGAAAAAGCACATTTTGCGTAAATAATGAAACGGTGTTTAAACACTTCTACACTTCTTGGTCACTACATTAACCAGAAAAATATAGGGTGCAAACCAAAACCGAAAAAAACAACGAAATAATTAAATATTTCGAATGGTTATAGCTTGACCATATCTCTACACATTTATTATCAGAAAACAAACAGAATTATAGTTTTAAAGCAAAACTATGAAATAATATAAAAATACCAAGGATTTGAAAAATTTAAATTCTGAAATTCCGCGTTTTATTGAACCAGTGGCTAGAGCGATCTGTGTAAAACTAATATGACCTTCAAAACGATCATTTAAACGATACGTTACATGAAGCGTACATAACGCACAATTTTCATATACCAATGCCATTTCGAGTTCAATCGTAGATAAGCATCGATAATCTTCATTTTCAAGCGGATAAGGAATAAGAAGAGCGCGAAAAAAATAGTGCGTTTGCTGCAGCAAGTCGTTAGTATGATACATGCACCATCTGATTAGGCACGAAAGTAAGATGATTGAAAATACATTGAACTGAAAGGAAAAGTGGAACAAAAAATACTTTTAAGTTATATAATGAAACTGTATAATACCCAGAACAAAAATTGAAATAAATATCCCTTTATCGTGAGAAAGTATTGAACAGTTTCGATCGGCCGCTGCTTCGATCCTCTTCAATCGTTTTTGAACTTTGTAAATAACCGATTTTTTTTTATCCCATTTATTTATTTAAGGCTCATTAGCATTTTAGCTGTAACAGAGCCGAATTTTAATCGTGTACATATCACATGGTTATCATATCTATAATTAGCACATTACACAATTGCCATTCGCCAGTATTCCTTCTATACCATTACATATGGTACATTCACACAGTAGCCATTTAGGCGTAAGAGTTATTCTTTCTGTTCTTCCATTATCCAGTTGGACCACCGGACAGCGGAGACAGTTGATTGATCATTGTTGAGTTATTTATAGAACAGTAGCCCGATGTGTCTGGCAGAGCAGAGCAGTTGTATGGATGAATCGATCTTATTTCGACCGTGGATCGATCTCCATCGCTGATGATTGTTGCGTGGACGTAGCTATTCTGTAACAACACAAAGATGGTCGATGAGGGCCCTGAGTTATGAACTCACGATCGATCGCTTACTAAGCGAACGCGCAACCAATGTGGCTACGGAGACCCCCCCACAAATAACCGATGACAATTCTAATTTTTCTAAGTACGCAGTAATTTTAAATTTTGCTGTCGGAATAAAATATGGAGTATGTCAAAGTCGTTCAAAAGTCAATGAATATTTTTAGAAAAAATAACAAATTAAATGAATTGTTCAAAACCTGACTCAAAAATTGAATTTATCAACAAAAACTTTCACGGCTAAAAATTTCACTCCTAGATACAGGGTGGGCCATTTAAAGTGGAAGGATTTGTTTTTGCAATAGCAAAGTAAAGAAGTGGAATTTAAAAAAAAAATTTTTTGAAATTCATTTATTTTGGTCCAAGGAGATTTGTTCTAACTACTTTTTGATTATGATATCTCGTAAATGACCGCCTCTGGCCTTGACCGCAAAATGAGCCCTTTTTTCGGCATTTTCCATCACTTTGCCCAATGTTTCGGCCGATATGGCAGCTATTTCTTGTCGGATATTGTCTTTCAGCGCAGCCAGGGTCCTTGGTTTACCAGTGTATACCTTGGATTTTAAATATCCCCATAAAAAAAAGTCAGGAGGCGTCAAATCAGGTGATCTCGGTGGCCAGTCATAATCGCCGTTTTGACGTAGGACTACGTCTTTCATTTCTATACTGGGGTGTAAAATCAAAGTTTCGAAAACGAAAGCGTTACGCCGGAGACCGAGATTTTGAGCATTAATAGCTCCTAAACAACTGAACGAAATGGTATGATAAACACTTCATTCGAAAGATAAAATGTCTACGCGTTCTATACTTGTTACTTTTTGATCCAAAAACTAGTTTCAATAGTCTTAAAATTGCTTTCAAAACAGACTATTGAAAACACCAATCGGTATATAAGCGAGCGCCGCTCGGAAATCCACTCAGTTCTAATTGAACAGCGATTGGAGCATGTTGTCGCTGTTGTGGTGAAGCTCTTCGTTTATCATGAAAGCGCTGATGAGCGGTGTCACCAAGAGCCTGTTTGTGCACCTTAGGCTAGACATGAATCCATCAGGAGGAGAGTGATGCCACAAACGGTTCCCCGGGAAGATCTCGAAGCAGCCGCTACACACACACACACATACACGCGCGGAATTCTTTCCGTTTGGATGCCATTCAGCATCGAGAAAGATCCGGAAAATAATCTGCCAGTTCCTCTGGGAATTTAAAAATACATTCATGTGAAAGAGTTTATTTGAATGTTTTCTATCCATGTAACACTGTGATCAAATATGTTTCAATCAAGTACTATTAACAGATGGTTATCGAGTTAGCATAAACCACTGGTGGGCTTCCAGTATCGAGGAAAATGTGGAAATATCTAATCGTTACTGAAAATAATCTGCCAGTTCCTCTGGGAATTTAAAATTACATTCATGTGAAAGAGTTTATTTGAATGTTTTCTATCCATGTAACACTGTGATCAAATATGTTTCAATCAAGTACTATTAACAGATGGTTATCGAGTTAACATAAACCACTGGTGGGCTTCCAGTATCGAGGAAAATGTGGAAATATCTAATCGTTACTGAAAATAATCTGCCAGTTCCTCTGGGAATTT
This sequence comes from Toxorhynchites rutilus septentrionalis, assembly GCF_029784135.1. Lineage (NCBI taxonomy): Eukaryota > Metazoa > Arthropoda > Insecta > Diptera > Culicidae > Toxorhynchites > Toxorhynchites rutilus. The sequence continues at coordinate 170,132,917 of NC_073744.1, forward strand.
AAAATTACATTCATGTGAAAGAGTTTATTTTAATGTTTTCTATCCATGTAACACTGTGACCAAATATGTTTCAATCAAGTGCTATTAACAGATGGTTATCGTGTTAGCATTAACCACTGGTGGGTTTCCAGTATCGAGAAAGAAAATGTGGAAATATTTAATCGTTACTGAAAATAATCTGCCAGTTCCTCTGGGAATTTAAAAATAAATTCATGGGAAAAAGTATATTTGAATGTTTTCTATCCATGTAACACTGTGACCAAATATGTTTCAAGCAAGTGCTATTAACAGATGTTTATCGAATTAGTATTAACCACTGGTGGGCTTCCAGTATCGAGGAAAATGTGGAAATATCTAGTCGTTACTGAACATAATCTGCCAGTTCCTCTGGGAATTTAAAAATTCATTCATGTGAAAGAGTTTATTTGAATGTTTTCTATCCATGTAACACTGACCAAATACATTTAGTTTTGTGATTTTTCAATCAATCGCAATTCACAGGATAGCTTCTGAAGATTATTCTTCTCCGTCAGTAGGATATTTCCGTATCCAATATTGTATACGCCCGCAATCGATTATTGCTCAGTCGCCGAAAGTTCCGAGCTCAGAGAGTTCATTCCCCTCTAGTTTGCCTTCCAAATTGCCATCGTAAACCACGCCTTCTCTCGATTCAATCACACACAAAAAGCATACTTAAGCGATATTCTGGTGGTGAGACACATTCATTTTTCGTGAGGACATCGACAAGACAACATCGTTGCCTAACGTGCTGGAGGAGGTGGACGGCGAAGGATCGACACATACACGCGCAGAATTCTTTCCGTTTGGATGCCATTCAGCATCGAGAATGTTCCGGAAAGATCTAATCATTGCTGGGAAATAATCAGCCAGTTCCTCTGGGAATTTAAAAATACATTCATGTGAAAGAGTATATTTGAATGTTTTCTATTCATGTAACACTGTGACCAAATATTTTTCGATCAAGTACTATTAACAGGTGGTTATCGAGTTAGTATTAACCACCGGTGGGCTTCCAGTATCGAGGAAAATGTGGAAATATCTAATCGTTACTGAAAATAATCTGCCAGTTCCTCTGGGAATTTAAAATTACATTCATGTGAAAGAGTTTATTTTAATGTTTTCTATCCATAAAATATCCATATAATACATTTGGGTTTGTGATTTGTCAATCAAGTACAGTTAGCAGGTTAGCTTCTGAAGATTATTCTTCAGAACAAGGTTTTTCGTATCCTATATTGGATGCATAAAACCTTGTGCCTCCAACGTAACGCTCTCGTTTTCGAAGTCTCCCAAATATTCATTTATTCATTCATTCAGAATGGATTTGGATTCAACTTCAAACAAATGATCTCTAAATCAACGATAGTCCTACGTCACCCTTGCGGTTATACCATAGATATAACCCACTTCCTGTTTTTCGATATGAATCTTCCGGGGAACATTTCGCGCAATAATTTGGTCGTGGCAGCCGCTGTATGGCATGTAGCGCCGTCCTGTTGGAACCAGTAATTGTCCAATTCATTTTCACGAACAAATGGCAATAACAAATCGGTTATCATTGTCCGATAACGCTCCCCATTCACGGTTACCGTTGCTCCATTTTCGTTTTCAAAGAAGTACGGGCCGATGACTTTATCGGCATAAATGCCACACCACATAGTAACTTTTTGGTCGTAAAGAGGTTGCGTTTCGATGAATTGAGGGTTTTCAGTAGCATAAAACCGACAATTTTGTTTATTCACTCCTCCATTCAAGTTGAAATGCGCCTCATCAGACATTATGATTTTTTGCCAAAAGCCACAATGGAGAAGTTATTTTGAATGTACAGCTGAACAATTTCAGCGCATTGTTTAGGTGTGTATTGTTCCATGGTTAAAATTGTACTGAAATGACGCTTCCAACGCGGTATGACATTTGTTAATCTGACATCTCTGTCAGAAGTTATGGGGTTGCCAGATGCTTCCACTTTAAATGGCCCACCCTGTATCTTTATGTGATATTAATGAAATATTTTTTTGACGGCTAGCGGTACTGTTGCTGTTTCGGACTGACGAAAATTAAAAAGAAAAGCTAATATGTTTTCCTAGATTGTGCAATTATAACTATTTGAAAACGGGCTATGAAAAATCAAATCAACGAAAAATGCTGCATTGAATGTAACGTTCCGTAAGTTTCTAATTTCGACTAGCCATTGGCAACAATGTCTCAGTTTACAGTGAAACGTTGTGAGTGTGAATACATTGAGCATTTAAGCAATTTTGCATACTTGGAATATTTTAAAACGAATCAGACTACTTTTCGAAAAGCGCCAAAGTTTTTTTTTTGATTTTTACAAATTTAATAACTCAAACACTATAAAACCTACAAAATGTTGTTTGAAGAATGAAATGTAGGAAGTTATTCAAGTTTTTAATCAAAAATATCTAACATTTATAAAAAAAACCGAATTTATTTGAAATAAAATTATTTAAAAAATTAAAATAATATTTTCTCAGAAAAAAGTTATATAACTAGCCCAACCAACAATTGACCAAGACGTCGGTAGAAGAGCGCTGCTACACGGCAAAAGTTTTCCTAACAACAATTTTTTCATGTTTTCATTCAAAATTTACTATTAACCCTTTGCGGTCGGAATTAATTCTCCTTCAAAAAAATCGCTAATAATATTTTGTTTATAACCAATATCGTTACCTATTATTCATTATTCATTTTAATATGAACTTTTTTACACATTCGTAAAAAAGTTCACATTAAAATTCGTTTAGATAGAAAAAATGTGAACTATTACATCGTCCAATAAAGTATTTAGTATACTTCCTTGCTATGGTGGCTGATAGCAGACAAACGACCGCGAAGGGTTAATGTTTAACTCGTAACATTTTATTGTGTAAATTATCGCGATTGACGTATTCTGCGATTTTTTTTGACGTAGAACTACGTCTTTCATTTTTATACCGGGGTGTAAAATCAATGTTTCGAAAACGAAAGCGTTCAGCCGGAGACCGAGATTTTAAGCTTTGATAGCTCCTAAACAACTGAACGAAATGGTATGATAAACACTTCATTTGAAAGATAAAATATCTACGCGTTATATACTTGTTACTTTTTCATCCAAAAACTTGTTTCAATAGCCTTGAAATTACTTTCAAAACAGGCTATTGAAATCACCAATCGGTATATAAGCGAGCGCCGCTCGGAAATCCACTCAGTTATAATTGAACAGCGATTGAGGTACCATTGCAGGAATGAATGGACGTTTCCCTAACACAGACTTCAAAACCATGGAGCCGGGGGAAATTGGCATTGCAAATGAGATGCAAGTTGCGAGTACTTTGGTACTCGCTTGCGTTTTTGCAAAACGGAATGTGTTTTCCCTACATAGATTCCGAAACCAAGAAATTGAGTAAATCGGCATTCCAGATCTCGGCAACACTTTTTATACCCCCATGCATTTTTACACTTCGGAATGCGCAAGCTCACTGAACTTCTACGCATACCCTTTGATGATTAGGCAAAATGTTGATAATAAATTGGGATTTGTTTGCAATTGAATTCGTAAATTGTTTCATTCATTCACTAGTTTAATCAATAATTTAGTCAACAGCTCTGCGCAGCGGCGATATCGTACCCAATGAGGAGCATTCGAAGTGCGATTATTGCTAATTGAAAAAACACAAATGATTACTAAGCCAACGGCAGTCCTATGTCAACTTTGCGGTTGTATCATAGGTATAACCCATCCATAGTTTTTCTATTTAGAAGCACGCCAAGTACATGTCAAACGCGAGAAATTAAACACAAAAATGTTACGGGTAAAACATGATTTTTTTTTCAGAAGTCTCCATATAAAAATACCCTATATTCCAGAAACTATAAAAGATAGAAAGTTGACGCCTTCGACAAAAGTTCACATTTTGGTAAGATCTAAAACTTTGACTTTAAACAAAATTCAGTGTAATTTTTCCAAAGAAATCATGTTGTTGCTAGAAAAACTGCTTCCCTGTAAAAATGCCCATTTTCCAATGTGTGTGTGCAATTGTAAGGACTATAACGTTTTTGAGAATTTGAAAAAAATCGTTATTGAGAAAAGAAATTTCAATTTTTAAAATAATTTTTTGGCGACAATTTTTAGGTTTTATAGTTTTTGAGCTAGAATTTTCTGTGAAAAATATACAAAGGGCCTGGCCGGGTAAGGGAGTAAAAAGTGCCCCCAAACCAAATCACCAGCTGTATGGCAAATATTGTATAGGATATTAAATAAGAAATTTTGGCGGTTTATTTGAACCCCTATGTGGTTTACGTAGGATCTATAGTGAAAAACGTACTTTTTCGTTTATTTCACACCATCCTCAAAAGATTCGAGATAAACATTTGAAAATATACTGAATATGCATCTTACTACGGTGTATCAAGAAAAAATATCAAAAAAAAAAAATCCATCAAAAATTTTAGTACTAAAAAAATATTGAAATTTTGAATTTTTTTTTTTTGGGATTTAGAGATTAAGTACTACTCTAATTCATATTTAAATGTGTTTCTACGGCTTTTCTACATATGTGTGATTTTTTTCAGATTTTTTCCAGTGTTACGCGGTAACAAAAAACATTTTTTTATATATTTCCAAATAATCTGGCTATGTAAGAGAGTAAAAAGTCCCTCAAACCAAATCACCAGCTGTATGGAAAATATTGTATAGGATACTAAAAAGAAATTTTGGCAATAGTACCATATATCTGAGTCATTATATGGTACACCATATGATCTATGGTGAAAAAGGCACCTTTTCGTTTTTTTCACGTCATTCTCAATAGCTTTGAGACAACAATATGAAAAAAAAAACTGAAAGTACATCTTACTTAGGTGTATCGATCAATATTTTCAAACAATTTTTTCATCAGAAAATCTTACACTAAAAAAATTTTGAAATCAATTTTTATCTTTATTTTAAATTAATTTTTTTTTTATTTTGACATTCAGTACTACTCTAGTTTGTATTCAAATTTCTTCCTACGTCTATTTCAGGCATATGTAATTCTTTTCCGAATGTTTAGAGTGTTTTTCGCGGTACAAAAAAAAGTATATATATTTTCGAAATTTTGAAAAAAATATTACTCTGAGGCCCAATTTTACTCTAATTTTTATTTAAATGCGTTCGTATGTGTTGTTTTTTTTCACATGTAGCGTATTTTTTTTCTTGAATTTTAAGAGGGTTGCGCGGAGAAAAAATTCTTTTTGACGTAGATCTACGTCTTTCAGGAAAGGTGCCAAATGAGAAAACAGGTCACGTTTTTATGAAATAAAGTTAACGTTAATAGCTATTTTCACAGCGAACGGATTCTGATGAATTGCATACCAATCGAATTGGAAATTCTGTTAGATTTGTTTGATATGCTATACATTGCAATTCTCTAATCCCTAAACGTTTTAAATTAATGAAAACTGGAAGCATTCCCATTTTCCTATACATTTGTTCCATTGAAAGGTTAGATGTTATTCCACGTCAAAACAAGCGGATTGAACAATTTAATTCCGTGTTCTACGTCGAAAGTGCGGTCGTGTCCTAGATACAACCTCTTACCACTTTTTTTTTTGCATTTTTAATTTATTTTGAATTTGGAGACCCATTACTGCTCTAATATTTTTTAAATTTTGTTTTTCATATGTCTAAAATTTGTCGGTATATTTGGAGCATTGCACTGTACAACTTTTTTTCTCGTATCTTAAAATATATGAGATTATCTTTACATTGGGTTTAGAAGGTTTACCAAATTCATCAGTATGATAGAGCTATGTGAGAAAAAAATAAAGTCCTTGTGGTAAGATCATTCGGATTAATGAGAAGAACACTTAAAAAAATCCAATTTGCTTTTTTTTAATATTCTAATCTTACAATTGAAAACACGAATACAATAAAATAATCGATTTCAAAAAAATTAAAAAAATGAGTGGGTTATATCTATGATATAACCGCAAGGTTGACGTGGAACTAACTTACCTTAGCAATCATTCGTTTGTATTGATTAAATTCTTGATTGAATGAAACAGTTTCCAAATTCAATTGAGTTCAATATATTTGCTCTGTGAGTGAAAAAAATGAACAAATGCCGTGTAAAGTCAATTCATTTATTGTGATTGATTGTTCTTCGTTACAAGTAAATTTAATGACGGACCTTTTACGTTTGGTATGATGACTAGAACAAAATATATGTACGGAAGAATTATCAAACGTTTGATGAACCAGCCTAAGGCTGAAAATCTTTCCAATAAAGACAAAAAAAATTTATCAAACGATTATTTTATTTTACATTTCCCTCTGAAGTTTACATCCCAAAAGTGTACATACTTCTCGAATCTCGAATTTGCTTGAAACTGGGAAGTTCATTCGCTTCTAGTGGCTGCACGATTTTCCCAGGTTCCTAAGTTTAGAAGATCATGTTAGGACAGACATATTCCACTCTGCACAAAGGCAAGCGAGGACAAAAGTACTCGCAGTTTGCATTTATTTGCAGAGCCGATTTCCCCAGAAACCACGGTTTTGAAGTCTGTGTTAGGGAAACACATTTCAATCGGAACAAAAATACCCCCGATTTGTATGAATTCGCAATGCCGATTTCCCCACGCTCCATGGATTTGAAGTCTGTGTTAGGGAAACACATTCCAGTCGGAACAAAAATACCCCCGACTTGCATGAATTTGAAATACCGATTTCTCCAGGCACCTTGGTTTCGAAGTCTCTATTAGGGAACACATTTCGGTGGGAACAAAAGCTCCCCCTACTTTCGTGTGTTCTTCTTCTTCTCTTTGGCTTTAAGAGGGTTTAAACTTTTCAGTTCACTCGCCTCTAGGCTCTTTCGTGTGTTTGCAATGCCGATTTCGCTGCTTGGTTTTAAAGTCTGTGTTAGGGAACATTTTTCGATGAGAACTGCTGCCGAAGTCCCCCTACTTTCATGTATTTGCAATGCCGATTTCCCCAAGGCTGCTTGGTTTTGATGGCTGTGTTAGGGAAACCGTAAATCGGGCCAATCAAAACGATGCAGTTAGTGCGTTTAGATAACGCCTAATATTTTACAGTTATTCAATTGTTTATCTAATGAAAAACAACATTTTGTTAGTTGCGATAGATGCGTAGAAATATTCCCTATCAAGTGATGCAAACATCTCTCCTATCCAGTACGAAATGTTCGAGCTATAAGCATTCGAAATCTTTCATTTTTTCCTGCATGTTCTGTGGTTAGGTTTTCATTTTACCCTCCGTATATTCCGGTTAGACGTAGTCCCACGTCAAAAAAAAAATGCAGACGATGAAGAAAATTATTTTTGTGCGCCGCAATGCTATTAAAAATTTAGGAAAAATTACGCCACATGTAGAAAAAAGACACGTACGAACGCATTTAAATAAAAATTTGAGCAGATGTGGGTCTCAAAGTTATATTTTTTTCGAAATTTCGAAATGCCACAAAATCTATAACATTTTTTTTATACTGTGTATTTATTTTTTTTATTATTAGAAGATAATATAGTTTGAAGATATTTATCAATCTAGAAAAGCCGTAGGAGCACATTTAAATATGAATTAGAGTAGTATTGAAGCTCTAAATCCCAAAAGTTTGGCATAATTCAGTCTTTTTCCAAGCTGTTAACATTGTTTGTTTTCCGTCATCATAAGGGCTTCGTTGGTGCCTTTGAGAATGCATCAATGCATTAAACTGGCGTTATGGCGAAGCAGGCGTTAATGTTGAGCGCCAAAAAAATATTTGGTGGTTGTTATTAACAAAAAAGAGTTTATTTCGCTTGTTTAGTCACCAAGAAAGTAAATGTCGTTCTGGAATTTTGTATGTGGTTAGATTTCGCTTGCCAGTAGCAAAACCTCCTCCGCTAAGGGTGACAGCTGCGCATCCCTCGAGCATGAGAAAGTAATGGAACTTTTTTCGAGGCCGGTAATATTAACATAAGCGTTTCTTTTGAGAATAGCGCAAAATGATGAGAAGTGTTTATATTCCTAGTAGTTTCAAGCCACCAATGTATGGCGACTTATATAAAATAACAGTGTAGTTCTACGTCAACAATGCAGTCGTATCTTGGACACAACCTTCTTTCATTTTTTGTTTTATAGTTGTCCGGGCCGTAACAACCCTTTTCAAAAATTAGCCGTGATCATATATAAAAAACTACCGTAAAATGGCTTCGTACCTAGCGCTCAACAAGTTGGAAAAGTTTCAGCTAAATCAAAAATATGAAATTAACTCCTTGAACGGAAATGACGAGTCCAGCTCGTCATAAACTTTCCTGAACAAACTGACAATGACGAGCTGGACTCGCCTGAAACTGAATGTTCCGGAGTGTTTTGAGAAGTAACATACCTTTGAAACTTACTAGTCATCATTAGAGCAGTGCTGACTGAAACTGAATTGTCGTTCAAGGGGTTAAAATGGTTCCGCATTGATTGGTGGAATACCTCTGCAATTTTTTTTTTTTGTTTATATCAAGTACCATTATTCATTATCCATAGGGGCTCCGTGAATATGTTAACTAGACATTAAGATTTGTTTAAAAGAAGTGTAAACTGACACATTGTTGACTAAAGTATAGACTTAGTATGGATCCTTGTTGTAGTGGTTGAGAGCCAGAGATGCTTGGTTTGAAGATATGTCTCCATTTAGAAGACATTGAGGACATTTGAAAACATTACTGGGAATACATTACGTGGGTTTTTGAGAGATATTATTTCCACGAAATTCTAACTATTGGCCAGAAATATCGTCAAAAAGAATAGGGCTTTTGTCTCAGTGTCATTCGCTCTCTTTTTTCATCAGTGTCACTTCTTTTTTTTTTGTTGTTAGCAACTGAAATATCTATCTCGGGGTGATTCACTTGGTTTTTTTTCTAACTTTTCCGAGTAGAGAATTCAAGACAAATTCAAGACTTTTACTTCAAATTCTGGAGAACTTCCAGCGGTCTGGATACATATTGTCTCTAAAAACATTAGTTCAATTGCCTGCGAGAATTCTAATGATTTCGACATTGTATTTTTATTATTTTGTGCTATACTATACAATAAACTAACCTAGATGTTTCAAACCACCACCTCACAAATGGAAGGTTTTCCGGTTACATACCGTTTCAATAATTAGTTTTATCGATATGGTTTGGGTTACAACAAAAACTTCAAAGCTTAAATGAACAAACTGAGTTATCACAGTTCCATTTTTATGGAAGAACTAGGGCTACATACATCAAGGTAAGTTTATTGAAACGCGCTATATAACAATACCAATTAGAATAAACACTGAATAAGCTATAAAACTTTGTTCAAAAGTAAGTTATGAAGTTTAGTTTCTTCCGCTATGACTGTGAAGTCATTTGAAGACATTTTTTCGTACCACGTGAAGACATTTGAAAAAAATCACCTGGCATCCCTGCGGACAGCAGACATACGACCATGAAGGGTAAAAAAGACACCAAACAAATTATATTCCAGATTTTCGATCGGAAGCAAAGGTAGATAAACCCTTAGAAAAAAAAATAACCCAAGAATTTGTTGAACTAACCACATTCCGTAATTCTTGTTTGCATCCATTTGTCGTCTGAACAGCAAGAAATCACTGTCAATCCGTTAAAATCACGGCGTACTTAGCGTGTGTTCACGAACAGCAACAAAAAAAAATTGACAGAATATCGATCATAACTTTAGTGCCGACTGAGTGCTACTAATGCTACAAAAAAACCGCAATCGGGTTAGTCAGCGAACCTTCCAGCCAACGCAATTCAACTAACCACGTGGAACACCAAACATCAACCACTAATCTTCTGGTTCACAAACTGCACAACAGGAAACAGAACAAGAAACCGATAACCAGGAAATGGAATGTCGATTGAATACCTGTCTTTCTATCTGCACGCGCAGCCTCCGTCTGCATGGGTCAATCTCTAACAGGTTTTCTTTTTCCAAAAACTTCACGTTAGCACGAAATTATTATTATTTGCACTAACTTTCCGTAGATCGTCATTGTTTTTAACATCGACCACACCAATGACAGTGTCACAAAAATGCTCCAGCCACCCACAATCACTTTCTTCTGGTGGAAAATGCACTCGACTAAAATCAAATAAAATTGACGATTTAAAAAAACGCTCGCCACCGAAATCGATCCAATTGGGTAGGCGTGCAAACTTCGAATGCTGGTACATTAGCGGCAGTTGAGTTTCAAAACGCAGCCGCATCCAATCGAATGAACCCACCGACGGGGAACTCGCGCAACAACAGGTGAGAGCACTCACCTGGGTTTGTTTTTGTTCATTCACCGGATGGTGGGCCGCGAACGAAGAGCGACACGCCGCTCGTTACCACGTGCACGTGCTATCGGTGCTATTCCTTATTTGGTCGTGAGCTTGATTTTTGTTATTGTGGTTGTTTTATGTTTATTCGCGGAAAACAAACTTCGAGAAATGCTGCTGCCGCAAAAGCTCACAGTGATATATCGAATGGCGCTTTGAACGCTTTCGGATGAATATGGGATGAAATCTTCGTTGCAAGAAATCGCCTTGTACAGAATTTCGTTTTCCACGTATTCTCTCATTCCCACCCCCCCATTCTAATTTTGGACCAAGAAGAATGGCCAAGTGATTCGTTTGTAGGCTTTCGAAAATTCCCATTTGGATAATACGGAGCAGAAAATGTTAAAAACGGTTGATTCTTTGGCGACTCTCTGTAACTCTGTTTATTTATATAGTGTTCCCAAAATTTACCCTAGAGAGATCCCACGCCAAATCGGCCGACCAATTAAAATATATATAAAATTGGTTAGTCCTAGGATAAAACGTTATTTACACCCATACCTCACTTTACGGCCTAGAATCGTTCCACAAAATTTGGCCGCAAAGCGAAAAGCCGGGGCGGGGCAAAGGTGCGCACCTAACTGTTGTCGTCCAATAACTCTTGAAATAAAAGCGTATAAAATTTCTTTTGCTTACCAAATTGTAACTATACATATTACCTTCGAAACGTAGTACAAGCACTTCTCGATAGGTATTTGTAATTGGACAAATACCTATTTAAATACAAAAACACAAATGCGCACCTTTGCCCCATTTTTTTTTCCCTGTTGGATGTGAACCACTGCGTCCATTATTCTGAACAATTGAAAGAACCGGTGCTAAAATCTCAATAACTAAAAATTACTAAAAATCTAAAAAAACTAAAAATCAATTGATACTTCTTGATTATCCTATTCATAGAACATGTGAAGTTAATTAAGACACCCTGTTATGCATAAAACTGTCAAATGAAAAAAAAAAAAAAAAAAAAAAAATATATATAAAAATATATATATATATATATATATATATATATATATATATATATATATATATATATATATATATATATATATATATATATATATATATATATATATATATATATATATATATATATATATATATATATATATATATATATATATGTATATATACACGCTGACCCGGCAAACGTTGTTCTTCCATATAAATTGTTCCTAACGAATATGTTGGGTGTTAAATAAAACATAACTGATGTATTAAGTAAGTGTGTTTGAATGTTTCAACGATCTATGAAATTAATCGAATGTGATCGATAAAGAAGAACGAATGAAATGATTTGATCGGATGTTTATATGTTTAATGTATTTCATTAACCCATTTTGTGCCAAGCGCTCGAAGAATCGAACTTTGATAATTTTTAATGCCTTTGGAAAGCAACCAAATGATACTGTTTTTGCACCAAATGGAAGTTCAATTTATTAGCTAACACTTACCATCAATTTCGTTCAATTTTGCATAACTTTATTGGGCAGTAAATTTGATTTAAAGCAAGTATGTTTGAAAGGTGTTTTCAATTTCAATGAAAAAAAACGGATGAAATACAAAAACACGTGAACTTTTCTACAGTATAACTGCGATAGAAGAACATACATAACAGCCGGGGAAATTGAGTGTTCAAAAAATCGAACGTTAACCATAACGGACATTTCTGTTCTGCTGAATCAATACCAATAAATCTGACCTCCGCAGCGCATTCTAGTTTGTTTACTTTGGAAGACGGAAGGTTTTTTCATTTTTTTCAGAAATTTCAATTGTGAATATTTGTTAGTATCAATTAACTCAGCAAATATTATCGAAAAATTGCATTTCTGTCCGTGATAACCTTAGATGATGGCAGTCCGTAGAATTTCGTGTGTGGAGGAGTTGGAGAAAATCAGTGCGTGGAAGAATGGTTCTAATGAGATTGCTGAGTGAATATTCTCCCGCCGGATTGGGTGGGTGATCTCATCGATGAAGAAAACCTAAATGATGATTCTATTCAACAGGATAATAACCTCCCAACCCTCTAGCCAGCAGCGTATTTGTACTTTGCAGATTTTGAAAAATGTTCGATTTTTCGGGAAATGGATAATCGGAAACAAATACTTGTTGAGCATTAACATTTTTCCACGGACAACAATCTAAATGAAAGCAATAGCATTCGTTTGAAAAAAAAGTCGGCCGGTAATAAATTAAAACTACATGAAAGAAGAAAGGTCATTCGCTATCCAACTCTTGACGAGTAAAGTTCAGTGTCGGTATTGTGCGTTGCCACTTTTGCTATTGTGCTATTGGTACGAGTGTATCGTGTACGAGTGAAGGTCATTGCTGTCCGCGACCTGACCTTTTGTGAAGTGGAACGAAGGAACAAAGGAAGCAGCGCTCTTGCAGCGAGCCGGATTGCGGCTGTTGAACTGATTCGACATAACGGGATCGCCATCGCGTGACTGTCGCAAACGGGATTCATCATCACGTGGCTCCGTAAGCTATTCTTGCACTATTGTGTTGTCTCCGTAGCGCGTAGCCTCTGTCTCTCCCTGATTAGGGCAGTAGAGTGCATTATTGGAACAACTTTTATATTAAGGTACACATATTTATTATTAATATTACTATTCAATTATTTGTTCATTGTTTAATATTATTATCATAATTTTTTTTTGCTATTTTTTTTGTTGAGATTATTGTTAAAATCAATAATAAATTAGAAATAAGACAGAAATTTTTGTAAAATGGAGAATAGTGGAGGATCTCCAGAGATGGAGATCTCCGATAATGAATCTTATACAAGATCTGGGAAGAAACATAAACGAGTCCCTCATAAGGAAGATAATTCTTCTGGGGACGAATCCGCTCATCCTACCAAGCCCCCCTCTAAGCAAATTGCAAGCCTCCCTTCTCAACCCACTGTTACTTCCACTCCCCCTCTCCCATCATCGATTTCGCTTCCCCCTTCTGATGCTTCCGATCCAACCCAATCCTCGTCCTCGTCCTCGTCTTCCCCCTCTGTTGTCTCCGCTCCACGTGTCAGAGTTTATCCAGAAGATGCACCTGGAACTGGCCCGTGGGTTGTTTTCCTCCGGCCAAAACCGAAAGGAAAAAACCTTAACGTGATTCAGATCATGAAAGATCTGGCCAGATACACTTCTGTATCTGAAATTCGCAGGGTTAGACCGAACAAATTGCGAGTTGTCGTGAATGACCGGAAACACGCAAACGAGATTGTTGCTGATCAACATTTCACTCTCGAATATCGAACATTTATACCCTCCCATAACGTAGAAATTGAGGGGGTGATAACTGAAACGGGTCTGACGAGCGAACAAATAAAAGCAGAAGGAAAAGGCAAGTTCAAGAAGCTCCCCTCAATGGAAGTGAAAATCTTGGACTGTCGTCAACTTGGGAAACTTTCCCATGATGGTGACCAAACTAAATTTACGCCGTCCGACTCGTTTCGAGTCACCTCTGCTGGTGCCGCCCTCCCTGACTACGTTATGGTGGACAAATTGAGACTACCTGTGCGACTCTTCGTGCCAAAGCCCATGACTTGCAACAAATGCAAGTCAGTTGGTCACACTTCGGATTATTGTGCCAACAAGGAACGCTGTGCCACTTGCGGAGAGCAATATGAGGGGAAATTCTGCAGTGCGACTGAGCATAAATGTCCATATTGCGGGGGATCCCCACACGCGCTCTCAGCTTGTGAGACTTACAAGAGTCGCTGGGAGAGACAGAAGCGCTCTTTAAAGGAACGCTCGAAGCGCACATTTGCGGAAATTTTAAAGGGCGCTTCGCCATTGACCCAACAACAAGAACAACCAATCTCAACACACAATACCTTTTCCACGTTGCCAGTTGATGAAATGGAAGCGGACACAGCTAGCGGGGGCACACCGTTTATTTTCAAAGGGAATCCCCGGCGCAAAAATGTGACCGCTCCCAAAGTTCAAGAACAAGTCCCCCCGGTGATACCCCCAGTTAGCTTGCCTAAAAAATCGAGTGCAGCGGACAAGCAAAATCAGGTTCCTCCTGGCTTCCGTGGGAATATTTCATCTTCGAACGACCCAGCACTCGAGGGGACATCAAAAACCCCAACTGTCCCTATTTTTCCGTCCAGCTCAACTTCCCAATCGGGATTTATAAAGTTGTCTGACCTTTTGGATCAAATCTTCAAGTGTTTTAATGTTTCCGACTCCATCAGAACCATTGTCATCTCAATGCTTCCAGTATTAAAGACAATTTTGCAACATTTGATGCAAACATGGCCCCTCCTTGCAATTTTGCCTTGAGTCTCGAGGTTTTGGCAGGCCTACTCCCACTAATAGATCGCTTCAATTTATTATCTCTTCGGTTCCTCATCCGGTGTAAGGTTATGAACCCATTGGTGATCGGAAATTTTGAGCAGCTGATCGAGCTAAATTTTCACTCCGGATTCATGAGTTCATATCATGAATTCATCTCCATGCAGGTTGATCCTTCTTCGTATATTCCCAACCGTGTTTGTTTCCCTGACTACATCAATTCCTCTGTGCATTTTGATCTGTCCATGAAGCAAGATATCCATGGATATTCAGATTACCAACGATCGAGGATCGCTCCAACGATCTTCGATGAAAAGTATGGGGGTATCAATTGTGATAATATGTACTTTACTGATGGGTCCACTATAAAAGAGTCCACAGGATTTGGAGTGTTCAACGAATTTTTTAGCACCTCACACAGTCTTCAGAATCCTTGCTCAGTGTATATTGCTGAATTGGCAGCAATTCATTGGGCGCTGGACAGCGTCGCCTCACGACCTGTTGAACACTATTACATTGTAACGGATAGTCTTAGCTCTGTCGAAGCTATCCGTCCAGTGAGGCCGGAAAAGCACTCGCCGTACTTCCTTGAGAGAATACGTGAAATTTTGAGTGCTTTATCCAGACTAATGAGACAGCCCTCTCATTACCCGGAATGGAGCAATGTGAAGGGACCCAGACAAAGGTAATGACATAACAGCCATTACCTTTGTCTGGGTCCCTTCACATTGCTCCATTCCGGGTAATGAGAGGACTGACTCATTAGCAAAGGTAGGTGCAATTGAAGGCGATATTTATCAGCGTCAAATCGCCTTCAATGAATTTTATTCTTTAGTCCGCAAAAATACCATCGCTAACTGGCAACGCAAGTGGAATGAAGATGAATTGGGCCGGTGGTTTCACTCGATTATCCCTAAGGTTAGCCTCAAACCGTGGTTCAAAAGTCTGGACTTGAGTCGGGACTTTATTCGCACCTTCTCCCGACTCATGTCCAATCACTGTTCGTTAGATGCACTACTCTTCCGTTTCAATCTTGCCAGCAGCAATCTCTGCGTTTGTGGCCAAGGTTATCACGACATCGAGCACGTTGTTTGGTCGTGCGAGGTGTATCTGGTCGCCAGATCGAATTTAGAAAACTCCCTTCGGTCCCGAGGAAGACAGCCCAATGTGCCGGTGAGAGATGTGTTGGCTCGGTTAGACCTTGATTACATGTCCCATATATATGTTTTCCTTAAAGCTATAGATCTTCGTGTGTGATTGTCCCTACATCCTTATACCCTCCTTTTCTTCCTTTGCGGGTAATTCGTCCCCTTGCTATAAATAGTAGAATAAGTTGAAATGTAAATACACTATAGATATACGAATAGATTTATGAAATGAGTGTTCATCAACATTGTTACAATTTCCTTATATCCCATCCTTCTCCTAAAAATATGTCACTCTCCTAAACTCGAGTACACCGCGAGTAATAGGTTTTCCACCTTACTAACCATAGATGTAAGAAAATTGTTTATATATATAGTCTCAAAATTATATTTAAGAATTCGGCTCCTTTAAACTTAAGTAACTGAGCCTGTAAAAATAAACGAATTGATAAAAAAAAAAAGAAAGAAGAAAGGTCGCATCTCACCATAGGTGGATCAATTCAGGTTTATACTTGGAAGCTTTCATTCCTCTGTGCTTGTTAGTCCCGAAATGTAAAATTAATGCATTTATTAATGCCGTATATTAGCTTACTAAAGTGACCTTCAGTTCACAGTATGTTTGTAATTGCAAGAAAAAGTGCAGGCTTCGGCCAATACTCGATTTCCCGCAAAATGAAGTTGGGAAAAAAAATTATTCTTGAACATTGGGGTTCAAATTCTGTCTCGTTGATGGAAAATACTCCCTTGTCATTTTCAAGATGAACGGCTAAATTTATAGCTGGGTCATGTTCATGAATTGGGAAACCAAAGATACGCCAGGCAACTTCAATGGAGCTGATACAGAGCTAATTTTAGTTTTAAATTTTTGTTTTAAAAGCGTTTTTTCCACCCTAATATCCATTTTGCATATTTGCTCCACAGAAATGGAACACAGAGCTCAATGTTGTCTATGTTGAATTGCATCGCAAGGTTGACACATTTGCATAACTTGATTGGACTTGAGTCGAACGGATTTCAGAATGCAAAATAACTCTGACGCTGTTACGGCGTTGCTCACGATAGCGTTTTTCAAGTGAATGTATTCTTCATCAAGCCACTTATGTTGATTAGATCGTAGGAATCGCAGTCGTTCACTCTCTACCTTCGCTTACATGTCGATCATGATTTGTTGGTACAGCTCACGACATCATATAATGACATCATACGCTATACTTAAAATCCATCGAGCGCACTCCTTTATTTTATTCGTCTGATATAGCTATTCATAAATATTATTTCAAAATGAGTAATGATGTTCATAATGAATGGAGTACCTATAGTAGTAACATGTTGTTCTTTCAAGACGGTCGGGCATTTTTCGTCAAAGATATTTCTTCTGACTTGCATTGTGGTCACACACATTCTAGAGCTTGCCACTCAGAATAAATTCAAGGCTTGTTGTTTGGTAGAGGAATCTCAACTAAGTACTACTAAAAATGATGCAAGTAATACTACGATGAGAAGGCGAATGTTGAGAACGTTAGTGCTATTGAAGAAGAACATGGAGAAAGTCGTATGAAAGATGTGCGTTAACGATGGATTCAAGATTATTGTTTTTTCTTCGAATCACAATTTCTCGCGTCATTGTGCAGACACCTTCTATGAGTTTAGTAACGCTTGCGCACTGAATTTAGACACGTGCTCTCCAGCAGATGTTTTATCAGAATTGGTGACAATAACGTGATTGCTATTTTGTAAACCGAGCAAGTGTGATTTGAAGTATTTCAATAATTCGTTGTGCTCATTCAAAAATACTTCCAGCTCGCGGGCGATATACCTGGCTTTAGACGAAGTGAAGTTACTTGCGAATATGTGGATGAAAGTTCGATCTAGCGCCATCTGTTATTTAACAACATAAATAAATTCGTTCTGTTTGAAAAACGACCAACGGTTAAATTTTTTGAATATTGTTTATACAAAACTATAAATAGGGTATGGGGTTTAAATTTCTGGTTATATGTATTGAAGCAAAATTTAAGAAAAAAAATTAAAATAAAAATTCTGGATAGAGGCACTCTAATCGGTATTAAATATTTAGTAATCGGTATCCTAGCGGTATCGTATATAGTTTACAACCTATTCTCATGCTTACCAAGTTTTTTTTACATAATTTCATCAAAATCGGTCGAGCCGTTTCGGAGAAATTCGGTAACAAACACCGTGACACGAGATTTTTATATATATAGATATAAATGGATTTCTGTCTGCCTGACTGATTGTTATGGACTCGGAAACTACAGAACCAATCGACATGAAAATTGATATGTAGGGGTTTTGGGGGTCGGAGAAGGTTCTTTTGATAGTTCGAGACCCCTCCCGCCTCACTAAGAGTGGGGAGGGGTCACAAATTTCTACATTACTCGAGAATTAATCAAGCAAATGAAACGAAATTTGGCATGTGGAGGTTTTAGGGTGCAATAAATAATTCTATGGTGGTTAGATACTCCTCCCCCTTCTCTTAGGGGAAGCTTCCATACAAATGAAACACAAATTTCTGCATTACTCGATAATCAATCAAACAAATGAAACCAAATTAGACATAGGGAGGTTTTGAGGCGCAATAAATGTTTTTACGGTAGTTAGACACTCCACCCTCCTCTCTTAGGGGGGGCTGCCATACAAATGAAACACAAATGTTTGAATTACTCTAGAATTAATCAAGCAAATGAAACTAAATTAGGCATAAATAAATGTAATGGAATATGCAAAATGCAATAAATGTTTTATGGTAGTTTAACACTTCTTTCCTCTCTCTAAATAAGGGGGGGGGGAGGGAGGTAGCTGAACAACTCGAGAACTAATCAACCAAATGGAATCAAACTTAGCATATAGAGGTTTTAGGGATCGATAAACGTTTCTATGGTAGTTCGACACAAATGAAACACAAACTTTTGCATAACTCGAGAACTAATCAAGCAAATAGAGCCAAATTTGAGATGGAAATTTGGGTAAGAGAAGTGCTTCTAAGAAAAGGGGTTCCATAAAAATAATGCACATATTTACCAACCAAAAAAATAACCAAACATATTCCAACCGAACATGACAATTGAAAATTTTCGAAAATCTCTAAAGGAAAATGGGAAAAATCGAAAAACTCAATTCGCATGTCTTCAACAATTACATATTGACAAGCGCTGTTAGTCTATTTGATGTTTGCGGTAGCAAAATTGATCTTCGGTCGAATGTGAAAATGGATTTTAATGTGATAAAACGCACTCCTATATCGTTTTCTATTTACACTGGACAATAGAATTAGAGGAACAGAATGCGAAGTCGCTATATTCCATTTTTTTATACTCCGCTTCAATCTTCAACCTACTGCTTATTGATGAAGAAGAAGACAGAAAGCTATAGCGAGATAGGTGCCAATCAGGAATACTCTGTTTGATACATTTTATAATCCTGATCGGCGCCGCAGACCAAATTTCCTTGGGCTCCAGAATAGCCTTATCAAGGTATTGAAGTCTGCGTCTAGTTAGAGCTCCACAATTACAGAGCAAATGTTCCGAGGTTTCGCTTTCGGTATTACAAAAACGACAAATATCATCTTGCACTAAACCAATGTTTTCGAGATGGTATTTACTCGGACAGTGTCCTGTTATAAGGCCTGTGATTGTGCCTAAGTCTTTCTTATTGAGACTCAGCAATTGTTGAGTAATTTTAATACTCGGCGTGATAATTTTTTTTGACTGGTTAAGTTGTACCGCCAACCAGTTGGCTGACACTTCCCGGTCTTCCCAGTTCTTCAGCTCACCTTTCAACACACAGTCAGATATTCCACAGAATGGTTCTGGACCAGTGAAAGGTGATCTTGAGCCGTTCCTGGCAAGTTCATCTGCTCGCTCGTTTCCCTCTATTCCACAATGGCCAGGAATCCAGTACAGTAGGACCGAACTTATCCGACTTATTTGCCGTAAGAGAAGAACACATTCCCAGACAATTTTTGAGGAGCATTTAAAAGCATTTAGAGCTTCAAGTGCCGCTTGACTGCCTGAGAATATACAGATGTTAGCATGTCTATATTTTCTCTTAAGGCAGACATTTGAGCATTCCATTATCGCAGCTATTTCTGCTTGAAAAACTGTTGGCCAGTTTCCCATAGCTACAGAGATTTTTGTTCTGGGACCATACACTCCAGCACCTGTTCTGATTCCCATTTTTGACCCATCAGTGTAGAACATGATTGAACCATTACGAACACTGGGACCGCCTTCATCCCATATTGAACGAGAAGGTTCGATTACACTGTATGGAATGTCGTAGTTAGTCCTAGGTTCCATCCAATCACTGTTCATTTCTGAGGATGGTCCTACGGGTAAGAGATTCAGGATGCTCAAGTGACCAATTTTGTCTCCGTCTAGTAGTTTTTTCCATTGTTTGAGCTTTAGAGCGCTTTTCTTAGCCTTTAGCTGAACATGTTGGTTCAGAGGTAGCAAGTGCCTTCGAGGGTGTGCTTCGCATTGCTCCAGTAATTGCAATGCATGCTAGTCGTTGGAGTTTGTTTAGCTTTTTTGTAGCTACAGTCTCCTTGGTCTTTGGCCACCAGACTATTGAGGCATAGGTTATCCTAGGCCGCACAATGGCAGTGTAGACCCACATTACCATTTTTGGTTTAAGGCCCCATGTTCTTCCTATCATTTTAGAACATGCCCATAGGGCTGTATTGGCCTTACTGATTATTGCATCTAAGTGCGCATTCCAGTTGAGTTTAGTATCTAGGATAACACCTAGATATTTCACTGAAGCGCTGCATTTTATTTCCACTCCCCCAAGATATAAAGACTGCGGATGCTTTTTTTTCTTTTTGGTGAATGGAACAATTGTTGTTTTTGAGGGATTTATGCTCAGACGTTCTGTGGTACACCAAGTATGTGTAAGGTTTAAGGCCATCTGCATTCTGCTCGATATCACGTCGTCGAACTTGCCTCGTATCATTATGACTAGATCATCGGCGAAGCCCACAATTTCAAAACCTTTTGCCTCTAAACTTGTCAGGAGGTCGTCAACTACTAGTGACCAAAGGAGAGGTGATAGAACGCCTCCTTGTGGGCAACCCTTTGTTGCAATCACATAATTAGACGACCCGCCCAGCTCCGAGGTGATTTTTCTGTGTGTGAGCATACCATGGATCCATTCGACTATACAGTTATCGAAGTGTCTTCTTCTCATTGCCTGTACCATTGATAGATAAGAAGCATTATCAAAAGCACCTTCGATGTCAAGAAACGCACATAATGCGGTTTCTTTTGATAAGAGAGATTTTTCAATTTTTGTCACAAGCATGTGTAGTGCTGTTATTGTGGATTTGCCTGATTGGTAGGCAAACTGGTATTTGGATAGTGACAGACTTTATGTATTCATATAATACTTTTTCCATAGTTTTCAACAGTATTGATGATAAACTAATTGGTCTGAAAGCCTTTGGAAGTGATTTGTCGCGTTTTCCCGCTTTTGGGATGAAAACTACTTTCACAAGTCTCCATATCGAAGGAATGTGCTCTAGTATCAGACTTGCCTTAAAGATCTCGATTAGAGACGGAATTAGTTTTGATTCTGCATTTTGAATCAGGGCTGGAAAAATCCCATCTGCACCTGCAGATTTGTAAGGTAGAAAGGATCTCACCGCGTTTACTACTCTGACCCTCGTGAAGACTAACCCAGCAACTATGTTAGCGACATCCTTTGCACTTTCGGGTCCTATGAGACGCCTTCGAGAGCATATTGTGTCGCCATTATAGCCAGGATTAGTATCCGAGTGGACAGATGTAGATCCCGGAAAGTGAGTCTTCATCAGTAAGTCTAGTACTTCTGAGGGGGTTTTTGTGAACGAACCGTCATCCTTTTTAAGCGATCCAAGCCCGTTCGAGTGGTCTTTTGCCAAAGTCTTGTTGAGTCTAGCAACCATTGGGGTATTTTCAATGCTTTCGCAGTTATATACCCAGCATTTTCATTTAGATCGTCTCAGTTCTCTACTGTACTCAGTTAGGGCTCTCTTATATTGAGACCAGTCCGAGGTAATTTTTGCTCTGTTGAACAGTTGACGCGCCGTTTTGCGAAGCCGTTCGAGCCTTTTATTCCACCAAGGAACGTTTCTTGTCGAAGAAACTTTTCTCAGTGGGCAATTACTGTTGTAGGCAGAGACTATCGTTTCATTTAATTCTTTTGTAGCTGATTCAAGCTGCTGAATCGACCTTTTTTTCGAATTTAGAGTTTTAGACTCGAGTTCAAGTGCATACCGATCCCAATTGGTTTTTTTGGGATCTCGGTATTCTCTATGAACTTCCATGCCACCATTCCATTCAAAAATAATGTGTCTGTGATCAGACAAAGACGCCTCATCGGAAACGTGCCAGTTATGGGTATTTTCTTGAATAGCCGGGCTGCACAGCGTTAAATCTAAGACTTCTTGTCTGATAGCGTTAATGAAGGTTGGTTCATTCCCTTTGTTAGCAATATCTATGTTGTTTGACGAGAGAAATTCTAAAAGACACTCACCTCGGTAGTTGATATCCGTACTTGCCCACATGGTGTGATGAGCGTTGGCATCACATCCGATAATGAAGTCCTTGTTAATTTCCCTGCAGTAGTTTACAAACGCCGCTACCTCTCGTGGAGGAACCTCAGGAACGTCGCCTGGAAAGTAAGCCGACGCAATTACGATCAAGGATGGAAAACAAGGGAGCATGATGTGATTTACGATTAATCGCAAACTGCGCAAATCGCAATCTGTGCAAACTGCGACTAACTATTAATCCTCACCCATCATAACCAAATGATTTTCTCTTGGTAACTCTGAGTTGACCAAAGCATTGCTAGACTGAAGCTAGTTCGAATAATTGAGTTACTCTCCTTCCTCGTTTTGTTTTCAACTCCTAACAAGAATTTGCTCCATGGGAATGATTGTCTCTATGACGTACACTTTACGATTCTCGCTCTCTCGTCCGGGCGTTCAATTTTCCTTTCCGAGCGCGTTTACTTCGATGAAACTGGGTAAAATAAAAAAATGCGCTACAGCAGATAGGACGACTTAAATGTTTTAATGTTTCACAGAGTATTTCTCAGATGGTGTTTAAATTAATCTACAAGAGACTACAAACAATAATCCCCCTCAAATCACTAATTTTATGAGTTAATGTAAATGCGTTATTGGCCAAGGCTATTACGACATCGAACACGTGGTCTTGCGAGATATATTTTTCCGCCAGCTCAAATACATACCTCTTTTTTCGGGCCCGAGTAAACTGGTGGCTAGAAAAGACTTTGATTACCTTGAATTAATCAAAAAACATAAATTAGCGCAAATATGTCAACATGTGTTTTTTTGTGTAAGCACGTAAATATTTGCTCATAATTTTTTTGGATTGTGGAACTCTACATAATTTGTATGCAGATAGACTATCCACAGTGTGTGGGGGGAATACTCATACAACTCAAATGGATAATGATTATCTGCTATCACAAAGCTGATAAATTTTTTGACGTTTTGTTTTACTATTGATTCATTCAAAAAAAAAAAAAGCTTTATTTTTAAATGTTTTCTTATCCTGAGACTGGCTCACCATATTGCACTGCTACTAAAACCGTAGGCTAACTTCAAGGATTTTTTTATTCATTTTCGGCGAATAATCAATAGAGTGCCGTGTTATGAAACATCAGAATAATAGCAAAAACAGGAAGTGGGTTATATCTATGGTATAACCGCAAGCGTGACGTAGGACTATCGTTGATTTAGAGATCATTTGTATGAAGTTGAATCTGAATTCATTCTGAATGAATGAATATTTGGAGAACTTCGAAAACGAGAGCGTTACGTTGGAGGTTTTATGCATCCAATATTGGATACGGAAATATCCTACTGATGGGGAAGAATAATCTTCTGAAGCTATCCTGTTAATTGCGATTGATTGAAAAACCACAAAACCAAATGTATTTGATCACAGTGTTACATGGAAAGAAAACATTCAAATAAACTCTTAAACATGAATATATTTTGAAAATTCCCAAAGGAACTGGCAGATTATTTTCAGTAACGATTAGTTATTTCCACATTTTCCTCGATACTGGAAGCCTACCAGTGGTTAATACCAACTCGATAACCACCTGTTAATAGCACTTGATTGAAACATATTTGGTCACAGTGTTACATGGATAGAAAACATTCAATTAAACTCTTTCACATGAATGTATTTTTAAATTCCCAGAGGAACTGGCAGATTATTTTCCGGATCTTTCTCGATGCTGAATGGCATCCAAACGGAAAGAATTCCGCGCGTGTATGTGTGTGTGTGTAGCGGCTGCTTCGAGATCTTCCCGGGGAACCGTTTGTGGCATCACTCTCCTCCTGATGGATTCATGTCTGACCTAAGGTGCACAAACAGGCTCTTGGTGACACAGTTCATCCGCGCTTTCATGATAAATAAAGGGTGAAGCTCTTGTTGCAACAGCGACAACATGCTCCAATCGCTGTTCAATTAGAACTGAGTGGATTTCCGAGCGCCGCTCGCTTATATACCGATTGGTGATTTCAATAGCCTGTTTTGAAAGCAATTTTAAGACTATTGAAACAAGTTTTTGGATCAAAAAGTAACAAATATAGAACGCGTAGACATTTTATCTTTCGAATGAAGTGTTTATCATACCATTTCGTTCAGTTGTTTAGGAGCTATTAACGCTCAAAATCTCGGTCTCCGGCGTAACGCTTTCGTTTTCGAAACTTTGATTTTACACCCCGGTATAGAAATGAAAGACGTAGTACTACGTCAAAACAATATTACGATCATAAGGTGTTGGACAGGTTATTCCAGACGACATTGGAATATCTGAACATCTGATCATCTTTAGAAAGGTTAATGACCTTCAAAGGATAAATTTATCTTGGGCACATTGAATTGATGTTCATGACTTCCAGTCGGACGTTTATTCGCTCTGATAATAATTGTGTGGTCCTCACAAAGCATATATTCCAATGCCGTCAGTTCACTGAAATTCTTCGCATACCGTTTGATGATAAGGTAGGATGTTTTGCTGCGATACCTATTGTTCCAACAGTATTCATTCGACAATATGAAGACTGAATACCTGAAATTAACCAGATTCAACCATGCAAATCTGCGGTCAAAGCAGTATGTACACTTGAGAGATGCAACAAGTTTGAAGGGATAAAAAAAACATTAGTCTTTCGATAAATCTACTGCCACATATGTCGTAAGTCCACGATATATGAATAACATACGTCCATACTAATTCATTACATTTATTCGCAACGGAGAACGTAACCACACAGTTTTATCTACAAAATAAAAAAGGGTCTGAAATTCAATCGAATTCGAAAGGTGTTTCGTGAAGTCACTAATTGAATTACTATTGGAAAAAATATTTGGAGAGAAATGTGAATGTTCAGAATTATTGGAATCTAAAAAACGATTTTGGGCGGGATGAGATTCGCCCAAATCTGCTGGTAATAAAATTAATCAACTGCATCCATTACCCGTCTGCTGTTTATCGGGCGGGAGACGACAGCAAAATAAAATCGACACGAGGCTGAGTCAGCCACTCACTGCGGTCAGTGCAATAGAGAATTAAAAATCCCTCGATGAGTGTCGTAAGATTTCAGTTGATCGTCTCTTGTTACACTTTACGATCAAGAACTCATCATCCGCTCTATGGAATGGGATTAATCGTTTGTGGCTTGTGGCTCACGATAAAACTTGAGTAGTAGAAGTAATGCTTCGAGAGTGCAAGCAGTGGGGATTCCGCCTTCATATTGCTTTTTTGAGATCTTGGTAGCTCACCGTTCCAAGTATTCTCTCTGTGTACATATGAAGAATAAAAGAGCATCGCCTGCTGGGGGTGATTTAAAAACATCCGACTAGAGGGATATACTTATTCATTGATCGTTGAATGTGATTTTTTACCATCCCTGATTACGATGTCGGCCCTTCCTTTGGCGGTAGGAACTTCCACTCTGATCGCGACGATGTCCCTTTGAATGAACTCTGTAATAGGAAAGCATTTAATGTTTGCATTTACTAAGACAGCAGCTCTTGGGGAGTCATGCTTGTCATCATAGAACAACTTACATGAACCTGTTTGAATACCTAGTATTCTTCCTTTGTGAACCCACTCCTTGAACCCACTCCGTTCTTGAGTTAAATCGTGAGGAACGGACACCAAATCATTTTTATTTATATAGATCAAGTTTATAAATACTTAGTTACCTTCACTTGATTTATTTGGAACTCATTGTTGAAAAAAAAAACAATATTGATTTGAAGTTCATTGTGAAAACATAAACATAAACGAAACATAACAGTTATTGAATTGAATGCATGGTAAAAATAGAAAAATTTTTCATTTGAAATTAATTTTGAATTATTTTTAAGCAATTGTTTATTTTTTTCCTCATCTTGGATTTCGGTTCTGAGGATTCCGACGCTTTTCCTTGGAGCGCTGGTGCTTCGTTGCGCTGTTGTGGGGTTTGAAGAAACAGACGGTGGTTCCACATGAACCTAGAAGCCCAATCTCTTCCTGATAGTTTTGCAACTTTGTTGAATTTGTACTGGAGAGTGTTGGCTTCCAAAAAATTGAACGCCATGCGGCGTAAATCTTTGAGGGTCATATCATAGAAGCTTTGTCCAGTGGCCTGCCGATCCTCAGACTGCTCACTCGTAAATACCTATCTGAACCGCACTAGGTACTTGCTGACACATTCCAGCAGAAGTAGAAATGTCAATAAAAGAAGATTCAAATCATAAATCACTTTCTGATATGAGCTTCTTCCTTAGAGCTGATTCAGAAAAACCGAGGTCGGCCACAATCCGACAATCCGACAATCCGAGACTCCCTCCCGAAGACTCTGTCGGGCCATTCGAGCATTTCTGGAGTGCAATTTAATCAATATGTAACTTGACTCTTTATTCAAAATGCATTTTCTTATTTCTTTTAAATCAAAAATACATACATAACAAGTACACATATTTGTACAAATATAATTACAGACTCTGAAAACCAACACCAATCCATCTCCGGCGTAACGCTTTCGTTTTCGAAACTTTGAACTTACACCCCAGTATAGAAATGAAAGACGTCCTACGTCCTACTAGTCCTACGTCAAAATCATATTTCCATTTCGGAGAATCCGACACCGCGCCACTATATGTCTAAATTTGCTGAAATGAAGGAGTTTGCTAATAAAAATATAATGAAAAGATATCGAAAAGGAGGTCTTTTAATGCCTTTAATCTAGGGCATTGATAAGATCCAGATCCAGATGATTGAAATATTAAATTGAAGACATTTTTTACATAATACATCCGGAAATTAGAGATATGTTATTTTTCGTTTTTTAGTTATTATCTTTCAAAGTTAAGATGTTTTGGCTGCGCTAGCTTAATGAACAGAAAAAAGGAACATGGTAACATTGAAGAATCATTACTCAAAAACGAAAAAAAAAATGGGTGGGTTATGATATAATATGATATGATATAACCGCAAGGTTGACGTGGGATTGATTGAATTCTTGATTGAATGAAACAATTTTAGAATTAAATTGCATTCAATATATTTGCTTTGTGAGTACAAAGATTGAACAAATGCCATGTAAGGTCAATTCATGCATTGTGATACATTATGTTCTTCGTTACAAGTAAATTTAATGACAGTCTTAGTACGTTTGGTATGATGCCTAAGACTAAATGTGTGAACGGAAGAATTATCAAACGATTATTTTATTTTACATTTCCCTCTGTAGTTTGCATCTCTCAAGTGTACGTACTTCTCGAACCACAAATTTGCTTGAAACCTCAAAGTTCATTCGCCTCTAGTGTCTGCCCGATTCTCCCAGGTTCCTATGTTAAGAATATCGTGTTAAGGAAACATATTCTAGTCTGCACAAAGGCAAGCGAGTACAAAAGTACTTGTAGTTTGCATATATTTGCAAAGTCGATTTCCCCAGAAATCTTGGTTTTGAAGTCTGTGTTGGGGAAACACATTTCAGTCGGAACAAGAAGCCCCCCGATCTGCATGAATTTGCAATGCCAATTTCCCCAGACACCTTGGTTCTGAAATCTTTGTTAGGAAACACATTTTAGTGGGAGCAAAAGTTCCCCTTACTTTCATGTATTTGCAATGCCGATTTCCCCAAGGCTGCTTGATTCTGATGGCACTGTTGGGGAAACCGTCAATCGGGCCAATCAAAACGAAGCAGCTAGGGTGTTTAGAAAACGCTTAACATTTTACAGTTATTCAATTGTTTATCTAATAAAAAATACTTTTTTTTTAATTGCGATAGATGCGTAGAAATATTCCCTGTCAATTGATGAAAACATCTTTCCGATCCAGTAAGAAATGTTCGAGTTATAAGCATTCAAAATCTTTCATTTTTTCTTGCATGTTCTGTGTTTAGATTTTCATTTTTAAAAAAGGGGAAATGCCCACAAAAAAGTTTTTTTTTTTAAAATGGTGTACCGAACACAATTTTTCAAAGCTACTGGTGAAGTGTTGTACGATTTTGTTTTTTGATTTTTTTTTCGTGTGATCCCTATCCCCACACAAAAACAGGTTCGCCTGTAGTTGATTTTTCGGATCACCCTAAAATGTAAATGGTCACCCTTATGAAAAAATAAAAAAAATACGGGTTTTATGTTTTGCGATGAAGAACAAAATCACCTCTTTCACGAAAATCTGAGAAATAAGTTTGTTTTTTTGACGTAGGACTACGTCTTTTAGTAAGGTGGCCAAATCAAAAAACAGGTCATGTTTTAGGCAATAAAATTAAAGTTAAATACTATTTTCCCTATAGTGCACCCGTGCCCAAGTGGTTAGCGTCTCACATTATCATGCCGGGTGTTCGGGTTCGATTCCCGTTTTGGCCGGGGGATTTTTCGTCAGAGAAATATCCTTCGATTTGCACTATGGTCTCGCGTATTCTAAAGGGTGTGTCACATCAAATTGCATCACGGAAAAAACGCTGTAGAAATTTAATTTTTAGGAATTATATCTTCAGCTTTCGCTCATAATCAGATAAGAGTGTATAGATCACGTTGGCCATGCTTCACTGTCAATTTTTCGTAAATTTGGAAAAATGTCGTCGAACGAAAAAGAGCGTCGTGAATTAATCCTGCGCACTCATTCCAAGAATCCGGTGTTGTCACATCGGGACATCGGTAAGATACTGGGAATCGTCCAATCCACGGTCAGCAGAGTACTAAGACGATACTTCGAGAACCTAACCATCGACCGGAAGGTGAAGAACGGCAAAAATGGATGCTCCGTCAGTGAAAAAGATCACAAGCGCGTAGTTAAGCAGTTTAGACGTGATCCGAGAAGTTCGGTCCGGGATGTCGCCAATAAGCTGAATTTGTCAAGTTCATTCGTCCAGCGGACCAAGCAGCGGGAGGGCCTGCGTACATACAAGGTTCAGAAGGCTCCTAACCGCGACGAAAGGCAAAACGCGAAGACGCGGGGAAGACGCGAGCCCGGAAGCTGTACACCGAAATGCTGACGAAGCCGTATTGCCTGGTAATGGACGACGAAACCTATGTCAAAGCGGACTTTCGTCAGCTGCCGGGCCTGTTGTTCTTCCCCGCAGAGGACAAATTCAGCGTTCCGGAGGAGATTCGCAAGCAGAAACTATCCAAGTTTGCCAAAAAGTACATAGTGTGGAATGCGATCTGCTCTTGCGGAAAGCGGAGCGCCCCCTTCGTGATAACCGGCACGGTAAACGGACAGGTTTACCTTAAGGAGTGCCTACAGAAGCGCTTACTACCACTATTGAAGCAGCACGAGGGCCCGACCATCTTCTGGCAGTTTCTCGCTTCGTTCCACTATTCAAAGGACGTGTTGGAGTGGTACGAAGCCAACGGGGTCACCTTCGTGCCAAAGGAAATGAACTCGCCCAACGCGCCGGAGCTTCGCCCAATAGAGAAATATTGGGCGATTATGAAGCAGGCCCTCCGGAAGAACCCAAAAGTTGTCAAATCGGAGGCGGACTTCAAGAGAAAATGGATTTCTGTTAAAAAAACTACAACCTGACGTTGTACAGAACCTTATGGACGGGGTAAAGCCTCTTGCCTCTCGGAATACATTCAAGGCGTGTTCTTTGGCTCAAAAAATCTTAACTAAGTATTAATGAATGCGTTAGCTAATGCATACGTTGAGACCAGGGTTGCCAACTATTTTTTCGAAAAATCAGGGAGAATGAAAAAAAAATCAGGGAAAATCAGAATAGTTCATATTGGGTTGTCCGGAAAGTTCGTACCCTTTTCCAAGAAAACAAAAGTATTATTTTTTGAATTTTATATGCACAGTGTTGTTTTGCAATCAATTCAGAAAGTTCTGAAATCTTTCAGGTAGCCAAACAATTCTAAACATCATCTAATTATGGAAGCTAATTTGTCCAGTTGCGAGCAGTATTTGTTGGAATGTATCGACTGGTTGCTTGGTAGAAGCTTACAATACAGAATTCCTCTCCAATACCACCTGAACCAGATCATAATTTTTTTTCAGGTGAAGACCGGGTCAGTCTGATTGTTTGAAATGACCTGTTTTCATCACCCGCCACGATTTGCTTTTAAAAAAAATCGATGCATAGATGAAACGCACAAGTCGTAACGATTTACGTAATCATGTTTCAACTGATGCACATGAACGGAGATTTTAAACATATATAGTGTACCTGCAAATTCATTTGTCGTGTCTCGCGGATCATTCTTACAACTTTTTGTTTTACAAATAATTTCATATATATTCTTCAAGAAGTAAAGCACTTTTTAATAATAATTACAGTTTAATAAAAAAAAGATGCTTAGATGTAATGAAACCTGTATAGTTTTTATTTAACTGTACATAATTTTTGGTCGCTAATATTTCTTTCATCGCTTCCGTTCCAATTCTGTTTCTTATCTTCGCTTCATTGAGATTGAATTGCGAGAACCTTCGGGCATATGATTCTTATAGATTATATTTCTTTCACGTTAACTTCATTAAAAAAAATGTCGAAAATGCGAGCAGATAAAGTATAATCGAAAGGAAGAGTAGGCATTATATAAGCGCGGACCGGAAAGCTTTAAATGTAAACTATTATGACAGTTCTCATACACAACCAGCAAAACTCCCAGTATATTTATAAGGATTTTTTTTCTGAGCAAAAAGTAAAAAGTAAAAAATGCAAAAATCAAAAAGTAAAAATTCAGGGGAAATCAGGATCATTTTATAAAAATCAGGGAAAATTGAGTGTTTGTCAGGATATCAGGGAGTGTGCCAAAAAGTCTGGGAAATCCTGAAAAATCAGGAAGGTTGGCATCTCTGGTTGAGCCGGCAAAAGTTCTACAGGGAACGTTAACGCCATTCAATTCAATTCACTATTTTCCCTACGAAAGAATCCTGTTGATTATCATATCAATCAAATCGAAAATTCTTTAAAATTTGTTTGATATGCCAAGATTCCCTAATCCGTAAACGGTTAGAATTAACGAAAAATGGAAGCGTTCCCGTTTCTCCATTTGTTCTGCTCATTGGTGTTATTTATGAATTACATCAATACAATCTTTATTAATCTCTCTATCGCATGAATCATTTTTTTTTCTTCATATTTTACTATTTTCAAAAATTGGATTCGTTACAGAAATCGGATGTGTTTTTTATTTTTTTTTTTTTTTTTTTTTATCTTCGCTTATTTTTCGTCGGCCTATTTCCGCCACTTTAGTGCCAATCACCGACATCAGGGAGGCGACTCCACCTGTTCCTACCTATCAGACTCAACAACTCATGAGCCGGGCCAACTTCTTTTACTTCCGCTCCGAAGGAAGACGTAACCAGAGATTTTTCGCCTCAGAAAATCCCAACGACGCCAGCTGGGATTGAACCCAGGCCGATCGGATTGTGAGGCTGTTACGCTAACCATACAACCACTGGCGCCGTCGTGTTTTTTATTAGTCTAAAAACATTTTTTTTATTTGGCAAAGGTTCATACTCGTCATACGCACCTTTACTGATTAAGATTGTATTAGGTTTCTTTGTTTAATGATTAAGATTGTATTAGGTTTCTTTGTTTCGGGTAACTAGAAAGGTTATCCAGTCTGGCGTAAACTATTCGCAAGAACGCTGGTTGCTCATACCCTCCGCATTTCACCAGCTTGTAACATATATTTAAAATTTTCTTTTTTTTCATAATTAATTTTTGTATTCTTAAAAGATTAATAAACAAATAGTAGAGTATTGAATGTGAAAAAAAACTATTTGTTTTATTGGTTCAGAGCTCGATAAAACGCTACACTAGAGTACCCCTCCTAATATGTTAGAATACAAGTATTTGACATAATTTTTTGGCACAAGATGCGCACTGAAGATCGACGAAGAAATGGTCGCAAATCGATTCTACCACCGCAAAACTAAAAGAATTTAGAGCAAGTTGTTAGGAAAGATGGAAAATGGAATCCATCATCGGTGAACCGGTAAATTGAAGATTCTTACAGACTATTTGATCGAAGAAAAAATCAAATATGGATGGATCATCTTCCTCAATGTCCAGATCTGAACCCCATTGAGCATCTCTGCAATTCAATTGGGCAAACAGAAAACAATTTCTTTTTCAATTTCAAATTGTTACTTTTTCTAATGCAGATCTCAAAAGTCGTAAACAACGCGAAGCAAATATATTATTAATAAATAAAAGTGCTTCATTTGCTATTCAACTGAAATGATATCAATATACTATCGGAGTATGTTCAAAAAAAAATCATACGATTTTATTAAATAGGCCATGGCTGCGAGAACAATACACAAGCTACCCATATGTGGAAATTTACGTCCTTATTGCCAATGCACGAAATACACTCAATATCCGTGTTATTTTCTTCAAGACACACTATGTACTTATGTGATTATAAGTGATTATAGGTTATGAACAACAATTCGCTTTCTATTGTGTCGGATATTACTTTGAAATGCATCAAAAATTTCAAAAAACTCTTGAGTAGAAACCTTAAAATGATCAAAGGATGGTCTTTTTTTCAGAAATAGTTGAAGATTTTTGATTCATAATTCATTCTTGGCCTCGCGAGGGTATTACGCCAGCATATTGTTTCCTTATGGTAATGGAACATAATTACATCGCTCTGTTTGCTTTATTCCATTCTTGTATTCTTCCTATGTATCGTGTAAAACTTCTCAACATCAGGAAAAATGATGTCTGCTTTCTAGCTGGATTGAGACTGTGATGTGCACTCACGAATTGGTTATTTATACTCGATTGAAAACAGGTGGAGCTTACATTGCAATATTTGTTTATTTAAACCGTTTGCTGATTAGGGAATCATTGAAACATTGGAAAGAGTATCAAACAAAGCTTATAGAATTTCTGATTCTATTGGTGCATAAATCATTAAAATTCATTCGTAGCGAAAGTAGTTAGTAGTTAGTAGTTACAAATTTCTGAATTACTCGGAAATTAATCATGTTAACGAAACCAAAGATGGCATGTGGAGGTTTTAGTATGCAATAAATGTTTCTAAGGTAGTTGGACACTCCTCCCTCCTCTCTAAGGGAAGGAGGGCTGCCATACAAATGAAACACAAATTTATGTATAACTCGAGAACTAATCAAGCAAATGGAGCCAAATTTAGGATATGAAGATTTTTGGGTACGAGAAATGTTTCTATGATGGTATGACACACCCCTCTCCTGGAGAGGGGGTCCAATAAAAATTGATAATTTTCGGAAAACTCGGAAGGAAAATGGGAAAATTCGAAAAATTCAATTCGCATATGTTCTACAATTACATATTGACAAGCGTTGTTAGTCCATTTGATATTTGCGCTAGCGAAATTGTTCTTCGTTCGAAAGTGGAATTGGATTTTAATGTGATAAAACGCACTCCTATATCGTCTTCTATCCAATTGTCCGATTTAGAGCTGTCTTTATTCTATCATATTTTCTGTATAAAACATTTATTCCATGTAACGGATAAACATGTTAAGTGGTTAAAAAATCTTGAACGAGAATTGTGTCTGAAAATAAACTGATATTATAATGACGAGTTTTGGTAGAAGTAATAGGATTTTTATGGTAAAAGGTAATTTTAAAGGGTAGATTAGAATATCAATCAATGAACAATTCTGCGATTGGATCCATGAACGTGCGCTTAATAAGAAATCGTAGATGTGATAACGAAAAATAAATTTTGGGCGGGACGAAGTTTGCCGGGTCAGCTAGTTATCTATATAAATAAAAATGAATCGCCAAATGTTTTGCTAAACGCGAAACGAAATTGGAAGCATGCTTAATTTTCCATGTGCGAAGTTAACGTAAGGAAAATGCGAAATATGATTATCTCGTACATTGTTCTCACGAGGGTATGAATGAAACATTAGTCTACCATCTTCAACTGCTTCTACAGAACCACACAAACCTTCGGACCATTCCAGGGTCATCTAAACTATCTGCCTTCCTGTATTCTAAAAAGTGATTCACAAGCGAATTTAATAAAATAATCTCGTAGTTTTCCGTCAACAATACGATCACTGGATGTCTTGGAAACAACCTCCTATATTATTTTACAAAAAGCTTTTCAAGAAGCAACAAAGTTTTTTGATCATCTTTGTTCTCATCCCCATTGAGAATTACTATCTATTCAATACTCAAACTTGCTAGAACAGTTAAAAATATTTAAACAGAAAAAAATCTAAAGCCCGAAAATTGATGGGATAAATATCCCATAGCAAATATGGCAAAACATGAATGAACTATAACATATCTGTTAATCGGAGAATCACCGGAAAATACCTGCCACTTGACTTACAGACAAAGTTAACAACTTTTTCGCATTTGTTTGCACCCTCCGGTAC
This sequence comes from Toxorhynchites rutilus septentrionalis, assembly GCF_029784135.1. Classification (NCBI taxonomy): domain Eukaryota; kingdom Metazoa; phylum Arthropoda; class Insecta; order Diptera; family Culicidae; genus Toxorhynchites; species Toxorhynchites rutilus. The sequence continues at coordinate 170,167,600 of NC_073744.1, forward strand.
TAATTCCCGTACAAAAACAGAAACCTAAATAACCGTCAACATCCTCCCGCGTTACGCCAGGAGCTGTAAACAATGAACCAAAAAAACAAGTGGTGTTATGCCTATTAGTAACAACAATACAAGCTGCAGCAGTGCTGGAAGAGCTTCCAATCTTTTCGCGCACAGTCTGTTCGATGGCATCAACCATCGATAAAACCCCACATAGTCTCACATCCTAGCACATCTATCCACTTTGCACATCACCGATAAGCCGGCATTTGTTCCTAGTGGCACTATTTGCGGTAAACAGGCAGTAAAACACCTCATCCAGTGACCCATCGATGTCATCCAGATGTTGACAATTAGTTTGATTTTTGTGTTATCGAGTTAGTATGAGTTTGGCTGTGGAGAGAGGCCTCCTCCTATCATCTCTATGGGTATCGTGTGGGACACTTTCGCTTATCAGTTACAAAGTTCGGCTTCGCACGGGAACAAATTGGTTGGTCGGTCACTGGTAGTGCTTTGTAGCCGTTAAGGTAGCGGGTTCGAGTTTGTTGCTGTAATTGAGCATCGTAATTAAAGGAAAAATAATATTAGAGCAACCGAACTATCGTTCTCAAAAATTCTTGTTTCAGAGTAAACACAGAGCAGTGTGATAAGTGAAACTGTCACCTATCGGCGGGGAAGGCCACGACGATAAGATGCTATCCTCCCTCCTTCGCCCCGTGGTTTGTTGCTATATTGATTAGTTTGTGTCGTTCGCGCGGATGTCTTCAGCAAACCTCGCACGACGCTCGCTTGTAGCTGTAGTTGTTATCTCAGGTTGTTGATTAGCCTCTGATGATGGTTCATACGACGTGCAGTTCGCCGATCCGGGAAGAAGTGTGAATTGTGGCTCCGTTGACGAACGGCGGAACGGTTGATGGTCGCGTTCGCAGTGTTTCGAATAAGAAGGATTGTGTTAAAATTCGGTTGTGTGCTGCTGACATACTGATAGTGCGAAGAGATTTAGGAAGTTTATCCAAACACAAACCAACAATGGATGGAGAAGAGCGAGTAGCAGAGGTGACAGTTGCAGTCGACAGCGATCATCAGAATGTGAGTGAAATGAAGATAGTGACTCGATATCTTGTTTATATGGTGACCCATAACTCATTTTATTTGAAGTTTCAATTGATTACGCAAATGTATTGTTTACGAATTTTTGAAGACTGATGCGACACACATCGAATATGATGTTCTGAAAAATGCTTTTTTCTGTACAATTAGCACCGACATGAAATTACAGTCGATTGAAATGAAGATATTGATTCAGATTGTAAAACCAATTCCAACGACTTTGTTTAGATTTATATTGACGATCGTGTACAAATCTATGGATAGTCAAACGACCGTAATAAAAGTAGATGTGAAGCTATGCTCACTAAAAATTGGTATTGAATTTAGAATATAATCAAACATGTTGCTTATCTTCGTTACTATACTAGACTTTACATTGCACTACCTAATCTTATTACTTATCGTAATGCATCGGAATCTGGACACTTAAGCGCTTACGTCAATAACATCAACTACTGAAAATATATTGACATAAAAAATCTCATTCCCATTGAATTAGAAGGTTTTCATGTAAGTTATGAATAATAGATTTGCCCGACGTCATGTAATATTTATTCAAAATTTGTAATGTTCTTCATTGTGTGGAGATTTTAAATTCGGACATCTATGCTTTTGATTCTGGACTCTCTTATGCAACTCCTTCAATAAGAAATTTCATCGTTTATTTAGATCCGCCATCTGAATTTAGAATCGTCTTCTGAATGTGCTTTTACTCCGGACATGGGTTTGTGAAACACAAATATTTGTTTGATTTTTGCCATTTTTTTCAGCTAGGTACAATGCTGGACACTACACTGAATTGATACAACAGTAACTATCAGTCACATTAATTCATCATACAAAAGCTGTTATGTTTTTGGTATGATATTGAATGTTATGAAAAAGTGTACCGATTAAAAAGTCGTCCAGATTCAAAAACATAACTGTACCACAGCTGTTGTTTTACTCTTCAAAAGTTTGCGTGAAAAACTGAAAAGCAGCTTGTCGATTCATTGCCTATTAAAGGCTTACAGAGATCATTGTTCAAAAAATTTAAACAGATTGATCTAGCATACGTAATCTAGCTAACAAGCGAACATACATAAGAAATCCTTTCCCGTATTCAATTATTGATTAATTAACAAATTCGTGTCTAGCATTGGGGATTTGTCTTACTCGCCGTCTACACTGAGAGGAAAATTTAGTAAATATGACGAATTTTTTGGTACATGTTACCAATTCTCTAGTCATTTTCTACCCTACTAATCATTGGTACATGTTACAAAAAAAGAATGGTAGGCACATATGTCAAACAAACTACAAATTGTTGGTCCAACATTGGTGCAATAACAGTGAAAATTTTGCTTCATATTTGTGAGAGGTAATCATCAGGGATAATGACAATATTTTTTAATAATTATTTTTAATTTAAAAAATTGTATTTGATTGCGTTTAATTCTACATACTTAGAATACATTATACTAATAACTTATTCTATAAACAATAATTCTCATTGGAATCATTCTATAAACTGCGTACAAGAGGCAAATTTTAATCGCAGCCTCAACCACCTCAATTTCATGAGCATTTCCAAAGCAAGTTCCCGAGCAAGTTCCCGTTCCTTTTCCTGCTGCATCGCTCTGATTTGCATTAGCTGATTAGCAGAGTGACGGTAGAATTAGCACGTTTCATCCGTATGTTGTTCTCTCGTGTCCCTATGAAGAAAAGAAATACATATGTTAATGATATTAAATATGCAATAAATTATGTATGTTCACCTTAATTTTTTTACGGTCGACGATGTGTTGAAGAAAGATTCGATGATGTGTTGAAGAAAGATTAGCGACAAACTCGCCGTTACCTTCAATCCCATAGCTTGGATGGTTTTTGGTAAACAAGTATTACGAGTCTGGGATCATGCCAGCTGTAAAGACAAGGAAAAAGGTCAATAGTGTTGTAATGTATAGAATATAACTGATGTTTATCCTTGGCGGGAATATGAAAATAGTTTCCCGACCGAGGTGACTGATATAATGATGTAAAAAAACGAATACTTATCTCCGATTTGTTTATGATGAATGATTGTACTGCATATAATTTTAAGGCCAACTAAAAAAGAAAAAAATGGTATTAGGTCAATTATGTTAATATGGATCAAAATTTCTTGTGATATTTTCCCCGCCGAAAATATGAAAACAAATTCTCGGGGGAGATGAATACATAATTGAATTCAATAAAAACAAAGTGCTTACCTCCGAATCGCTTCGTCTCCAAAAGACAAAAGACAAAGTGCGCACATCACAGTTGTTGGGTATGACAATAAAAACAAACTTACTAATGGTATGAAGTAAAATATACGAACTCCTGGTAGGAACTTTCATCGCGTCTGACATCTTTTTTACGCAATTTTAGTAATATTTACAAAAAATGTGTATATTTTAACAATGTTTTTGCTACTAAAGATTTGGTAGCTGCTTTTACTAAACTATTTCTCCAGTGTAGTGATATGTAAGTGAACGATCAAGATCATCTCTGTGTGGCTCCTCAAACCGAGGAATCACCCACCGCGCTCTGTGACACAATGTCGCTACGAGCCCGGAGATGGTAACGCACCAAGTATGTGCCTACAAGGTGGGATGCTTCAATAAAGCATAACGGGTGTTATCGACAAGGTTATCGATATAATCTAGAAGCGCCACACATCCTCCTCCTTCCCAAAAAATAGACGAAAGACGTCATACGTGAAACACGGTTACAATAATTATTCGTTTGACGATCATTCACCGATTTCACATAAGATATTCCCAGGCACATAAGATATTCCTAGACAATATGCACCATTTTTCCATTTGATTGCAAAAGTACTTAAGTGTGTGTGTTCCTGAGTATCCGCGGGATAACCGGAGACCGCCAGAAGCCGAATGGTGCCTGCCTGCTAATAAGATGGCGGAAAATGTGCCGAGTGCCCAGCCCACTTGATCACTAAACTGACGATACCCGTGTTGCCAGAACTGGGCTTGCCACACATCTTAGCTCTTCTCAGAAAAAAAAATAATTGAAATTAAAAAAAGGCGAAGAGATCAAATGGATGTGGATGTGGATTTAGACTAGTGATTCATTCATGTGAAGAAACATGTTGAAATCCACAGAAATCGCATCATCCGTCCACACCAGCGCGAATCTATACAATGAATACATACATGAACCCCCTCACGCAACCTAAAGCCATGATAAATGTACGACTTTCAGTGTATTGTGTCGGCGGCCGACTCGGATTGCGTCACCTAGGTGCCGCTTCGGTTCCTTATTCTCTTTAAATGGGGACTTCGCCTCGTTACATTGACCTCAGATGAAATTCATCACGATGATAAAAACTGCGCTGCGATGGTAAATACGTAAGTATCATTTTTTTGACGTAGGACTACGTCTAACCGGAAGATATAGGGGGTGAAATGGAAATCTAGGCACTGAACAAGTAGGAAACAATGCAAGATTTGGGACGCTTATAACTCGGGCATTTCTCAATAGATCGCAAAGGTGTTTGCATCAATTGATAGGAAATATATCTACGCATCTATCATAACGAATAACATTTCATTTTTCTTGAGATAAACAATTGAATAATTGTGAAATATCAAGAGTTGTCCAAATACACTATGTGCCCATTTTTGATTGGTCCATTTTGTGCTCCTCAAATCGTACCGACCAAAACGGGCAACCAGAGCAGCAGCGAAATAGAATGAAGCACGATTGGAAAGGAAAAAGAAAAAAAAATGAACGAAACATTGGTCGCAGTCTCACACATGCGTAATTCTCGAGTCAGCCAGTCAGCAGTGAGTGGCGAGTTGCAAACGCAATCGCAAAACGGCAGCAGGTAGCAGAAGAAAAAAGTTTGTTCTTTATTCAAACTACTTTGGTGGCAAATCCAGAACAAGGCGGCATCGAGGGCGTTCGAAATGGTTTTTTTCAAAACCACGAGTATTGAGTTTTCTAAATTCATTCCATAAAACACGGCGCTTATCAGGGCCATTAAACCTTTCAAAAAAAGAGTTCACGAAATACAGTTATATAACATGCGTTCTAAAATAATATCCAAAATAATAATAAAACACAAATTGATTTTTTCATAATTTGTTTGCCAGGATATGATGAGTATGTGAATTTGTCAGTTGTTCTGAGTTTATTGATGGTTGTGGACTTTCGCAATTATTCAATTTTCACCAATTCTTAAATTGCTTCCAGATTGAAAGTACAGTAATTTACATTTATTTCAACATTTAGCTAATTGGACGGACATGTAATGCAACATATTTGGTTGGACATTTTTGTAAACATAGAAATCGGGATAAAAATTATGATCCCACATTGAAAGTCGACACTGTACCACTGTCATCGCAGATGTTCAATTACAGGTTAAAATCGTCTCCAATGCGACACTGAGTGGGGCTTCGGCACGTCGCATTAAGTGTAATTTACTGTACAACATGTCACAATCTGGATGGGAAGTAATTTTCTAACTGTGAAAGCTGTGGCGAGTGGCAAATGCAATCGCTAAACAGGAAGGTTTAGCCGAACAAGATGGGGATATCGAGTTATAACAAAACAATAAACTCTTTAGATTAAAGATGATTTTGTGGTCCTGAAAAGGACCCTTTTTAGGGTTTGCTTCTGGATCAGCAGTCGGAAAACGCTCTTTACTTGGAGCAGGTATACTTCGTCACCGCTTTGGTACCTTCGGAAACTGCATGCAAGTTCACCGGGCAGCAACAGACTGATTGCGATCTGAATTTCCCACGCCGTAATGGTTGATCGCTTATTGTAGTGGATCAGACGCGGAGCTTCCGCTACGATACGCTCAAAGATGCATTGACGCTCATCGCCTTCGATGAGAAACCGGTGTCGGAATAAACCTGCTTCAGCACCTTATGGTGTAGATAGCATATGATTCCTCCTTTTTCCTCTTGTCGGGTTCCGAGATATTCTTCTGCGCCGTGCCGAACTTTTTGGCGGCTTTTCTATTCCACTAGTCTTCGGTGCCTTCGTGTTTGTTAGAAACAACTGCATGTGAAACCAACGAGCGAACAAATCGTAATGAATATATTTTTTTGCCATCGCTCCCTTTTAACGCTCATTCGTTCGTCTCGTTGGACTCGCCCCTTTGGCTGAGTCTGCCGATTTGTCTCTATCCTGTGAGTGTGTACCGCTAGAGTACAAAACGCGCGGAGCCCAAAAAAATATCTCATTTTCTTTCAAACCGTAAACCCGTGTGGTTGTACGGCATCGGTATCGTGGACGTAACAAAGGAGGACAAGTTAAGGGAAAGGCAAAGTCTCACTCGAACCGTGCAGGTCTCCAGTTCCCTGTTGGTCGCATTCACTGATTGCTCCGCAAGGGTAACTAGGCCGAACGGATTGGTGCCGGAGCACCAGTATACCTAACAGCGATTATAGAGTTTCGGCCGTCGGAGTGCTCGAGTTGGCTTGCAAAGCTGCTCACGACAATCAGAAAACCCGCATCAAGAACAGAGCAGCTTCAGTTCGGCGCTCATCAAAGCAACAACTAGTTTCAGCGAGTGGCAAACGCAATCGCAAAACGGCAGCAGGTAGAAGAAGGAAAAAGTTTGTTTATACAGACTGCTATGGTGGCAAAAGCAGCCACCATAAACCACGGCGCTTTTCAGGGCCATTAAACCTTTCAAAAAAGAGTTAACGAAATACAGTTCAATGCATTCTAAAATAATTTCCAAAATAATAATAAAACACAAATTGATTTTTTCATAATTTGTTTGCCAGGATATGATGAGTATGTGAATTTAGCAGTTGTTCTGAGCTTATTGGCTTTCCCGATTATTCAATTTTCATCAATTCTTAAATTGCTTCCAGATTGAAAGCACAGTGATTTACATTTATTTCGACATTTTGCTAATTGGACGGACATGTAATGCGACATATTTAGTTGGACATTTTTGTAAACATAGAGTGCAGGGTCCAAATGATGACCCCACATTGAAGGTCGACACTGTATCACTGTCATCGCAAATGTTCAATTACAGGTTAAAATTACCTTCAATCCGATACTGAGTGGTGGTAATGCGACGTACCATTGAATGTAATTTACTGTAAAATATGTCACAAGCTGGATGGGAAGAAATTTTCCAACTGTGAAAGCTGTGGCGAGTGGCAAACGCAATCGCTAAACAGGAAGGTTTAGCCGAACAAGATGGGGATATCGAGTGATAACGAAACAATAAACTCTTTAGATTGAAGATAATTTGATGATCCTGAAAAGGACCCTTTTTAGCCTGCATGTGAATCCAACGAGCGAACAAATCGTAATGAGTGTATTTTTTGCCATCGCTGCCTTTTAACGCTCATTCGTTCGTCTCGTTGGACTCGCCCCTCTGGCTGAGTCTGCCGATTTGTCTCTATCCTGTGAGTGTGTACCGCTAGAGTACAAAACGCGTGGACCCCAAAAAAATCTCATTTTCTTTCAAGCCAGTGTGGTTGTATGGCATCGTTTAACATCGTATCGCATCACATCATAAAAACAAAACACAACACCAAAGGTTCTTTTCAGAACCACCAACATGTTCATAAAGAGTAAACAGTAAACTAATTCATTTTTCAGGTAGATAGGTAGGTATTCACGTAGGAGAAGAAAATAAAACAATATATTTAAAATATATATTTAACAAAAACTGTCCCCTTTGTATAGTCCTACGTCACTCCGGTTATGTCCCCGACATTACCCACCCGTCTTTTTTTATAAATTCTTTTCACATTTTAATGGCATTTATGCCTTATATTTTTTTAGGTTAAAATTACCTGATTAATTTCCCATGCCCATTTCTGAAAGATCTCTTGGCCTTAGAGAGTAATATGGAAAGGAATGAAGACGGCATGTCAATTGAGCTTACACTAATTTTTAAAAATGACACAGCGAAATCTTCAACATCTTTTTCGAATTTCTCCATTACAATTTTTCTTTTTACTTCATATTTTTTGTTGCTTTTTCATGTTGTTTTGATTTAATCTTATTTATCAACAGGAGATTCGACAAAACTCATTATCTGATTTGCCGGAATTTTTCCTTCTTCATTCGGGTAAACATTCCGTTCGGGTAAATGTGCCATTAGGGTAAATGTTGCATTCGGGTATTTGTCACATTCGGGGGGTTGAGCGATGATGCAGACTAGACGTGCCCGTTTACGCTCTTTGTTTGCTCTCCAAGTATTAGTATTTATCGGGAATATCGGCTTTCCTGTGTTGATACATCTGACTCTAGTGTATTTTTTTTTATTTTTCCGCTTTTTTTTCTCGCATGTGTTAGTGCATTCTCGGTTCGCTTAGTTTCGGGTATTGGCGCGTTTTTCTTTTCGTTGCGTTTGCGTGTATGGAATCGCTCGAATGGAATCGTGTCAAATCGTGTTTTAGGTTTTGTTCTGGAAAAGGGACTTGTTTCAGAAAAAGACGGGTGGGTAATGTCGTAGACATAACCGGAGAGACGTGGGACCTTCTCACTTCTTGCCTCCCATTTTCATTCGGTGGAAATATCTCGATGCTGATGATGATGGACACCATCGCCACCGCCGGCAACTGGTTGTTAGCTGACTGATTATCGAATTGTTATTGACACTAAAAATTTAATCCACAGAACGGACAATGTATACCATCTATTACTCTCGATGCAACTACTTCTTCTTCTTTTCCCTTGTTTACGGAGACTTTAAATCTAACGATTCATTCGTCTCAGAACTTATTCTTTTTATATTTCCCAGGCACATTGATTTTGAAGTCCGTGTTAGGGAAACACGGCTCAATGAGAACAAAAATACCTCCTACTTGCATGTATATTTGCGAAGCGGATTCCCACAGGTACATTAATTTTGAAGATTGTGTTGGGGAAACCGCAAATCGGGCCAATCAAAATATAGCAGTGAGGGCGTTAAGATAACGCTTGACATTTTGCAGTTATTCAACTGTTTATCTAATGGAAAATAAAATTTTATTGATTGCGATAGACGCGTAGAAATATTTCCTATCAATTAATGCAAATATCTGTCCGATCTATTAAGGAACGTTCGAGTTATAAGCATTCGGAATCTTTCATTTTTTCCTGCATGTTCTGTGTTTAGGTTTTCATTTCAACCTCCATATACTCCGGTTAGACGTAGTCCCACGTCAAAAAATATGTAGAGTTTGCTTCGTGTTTCGTTCATTTTTTTTCGTTTTTTCGCGAGTGAAGCCGTATGCAGTGATTTTTTGTGGCAGTGTAACCGCAGAAATATGATCGGTGTTCTCATTAACTAAATTCTCCTCGCTTTACGGCCGAAGGATTGCTTTTTATATATTTTAACAGCGCGAGAACGAAGAAAGAAAAAGTAAACAGTGTCATATTTTATTGCCTTCCATTTTGTAGTTTCGTTTATGTTTTATATTCATGTTTTGATATCTGTGACCGTCGTCGGAGGTTGAATAGATGTGCGTGTGTTCTTTCCCACACATTCTCCGAATATAATCGCTCTCACGATGAAAAACGTAAAAGTTTCGCGAAGAATAAGGAAAAACATGAGCAAAAGTTCGGAAGTGCAGCGATAAGAAGGACAAAAGTGCCACTAGCCTTTCTAATTTATTAGTGTTCGTGTATGATTTCCGTCCAATGAATATAGTCGCGCGTCTTGTATGATGTGGTTCTTTTCATCGACGTGTTTTTTCTGTGGTGAACGTGATTATTTTGTGGGTGTGTGGGTATTTTTCCCTGTACGTCACGTACATTAAACGGGCTAATCAGTGTTGTGTTGCTATCCTGGAGGAAGCGACAACGTATCACATGTATTGGTGGTATTGTTTTGCATAGTAGACAAGTTCTTTCTAGCACTTGCGTGGCCGTGACATGTTATTACGTATGTCGCGCAACTACGTCACTAATTATAAATTTCAACCTCCAGATTTTTCAATTCCATCTCCCATTTCCTTTGTGTAAATATGTAATTCTTGTATTATCTTGTATTCTATATTATATGTTTAAAATGTTGATCAAGCAGCTATCGAATATGGCTCCATTTTTTTTACTGTGTTCAGTTTGGAATATAACGGAATGCGTCTGAATAGTACTTTTGATTTAATTCTTTAATTCTTCAATTTTTAATTCATTAGTTCTTTAATTATATAATAATTCTTAAATTTTTGCCCACCGTTGCAGTTCGATAAATAATACGCTCATTGATTAACGGAATATTTCACTAGCCCGATTGATTCTAAACAAGTTTTCTCGGTTAACTTAAGGTTTCCCAAAGATGTTTCTCCGCTGATACGATTCAAGTTAGATATAGAGTATGCGAAATGAATAAAAGAATATATCGTGGGTACAATTGATTTTAGATGAGTTTTATTGGTTACCTTCTCAGGTTTCCCACAACTCTCCGTCCTCGCGATTGTGGTTTTCCTTTTCAGGATACCTAAAGATAATCGTGACACGTGAGATTTTCGGAATTGAATTTCGTCATGTGGTCGTTAGTTAACGTTTTTATAATCACATCACTTACCTCAGTGAATCCTGATTCTTACCTCTCCTTACTAACAACTATCCCTCACATGACAAACGCTAGGGAACCACGCTATAGAGGCGACCCTTCTGGCCTTCGAGCGGCGAATATCATACTAACATTCCTTCCCTTCCCCTGGTGACTGTAAGGACGTGGCCGGCGTCGTTATTGCCCATTTAAAGCTCGAATCACCGAGAATTGCACAACGAGAATGATTTGCTAGTCCCAAGCGTCGCTCTGTGTGTTCTTTGTGCAATTTGGTTGGTTCAGGTCAATCACGGAGAGCAACTACGAATTGTACAGTCTACCAAAGCTCAAGCTCAAGCTCATTCGGGTATTTGTCACATTCGGGTAAATGTGCTTCGGGTAAACGTGTTTCGGGTGAGTGGTATTCGGGAGAATGGGACACAACCGATTTCAACACCAATTCGATGAAATTTTACATTACACTCTGCAATCAAGTTCTAAAACGTTTTAATTTATGTGATCCCTTAATCAAGTCCCCATCTAACGAGGATATGGAACCGAGACGGCCCTAAAATTGGTCTCAGAATAAGTTCTTTACGAAAAAATAATTTCATAATGAAAATTACGCTTCAGTGGCGTATATACTTAAGTATCAATGCACGTACTAATACTGTCACTGTACATCCCTATTTTTACTGCTATTTTTTTAGAATTCTTCCAGCTTCTCCATTTTTTCCAGCTTTTCCAGCTTTTTCAAAAAATTGGTTGGCATCTCTGCTTTCAAGGCTTCCAAGAGCGGTCAATGTAACCATTAAATAGATTGCCCCGTAGGGAATAATCTTGGAGTACCTCAGGGAAGTGTATTGGGGCCCATTTTATTTATTATGTACATTGATGACATGCGACGAGTTTTACGATTTTGTGATATCAATCTTTTTGCAGATGATACTGTATTATTCATTGCAGCTAATGATTTAGATCAGGTCGCGTCACATTCAAATGGAGATTTGCATTCTTTAAGTATAAGCAATTAAAATTGAACATAAGTGAAACGAAATATATGGTAATCTCGTTCAAATGAAAACGTCTCTATTGTTATTGATGATGAGACTATTGATCGCTTTCGGGAAATTAAATTTCCTGGCGTGATCATTGATGACAAACTCAAGTTCAACACTCACATTGACAATGTCATCAAGAAAATTGCCAAGAAGTATGGAATCTTATGCCGATTGAAAAGCGATTTAACTATTTGCAGCAAAATACAGCTATACAAATCAATCATCTCTCCTCATTTAGACTATTGCTCTTCCATTTCATTTCTGGGCAATGAAACACAAATATCGAGATTACAGCGTTTGCAAAATAAAATAATGCGGTTGATACAAAAATGTAACAGATTCACATCCTCATCTTTAATGTTGGACGCTCTGCAATGGTTATCCGTGAAGCAAAGGATTGTTTATTCAACTATGGTGTTCGTTTTCAAAGAAGTTGAATGTTTGCTGCCTCGATATTTGTGTGATCGAGTTGAAAGAGGAAGTGACTTTCACAGTTTAACACAAGAAACGCGAATGAATTGAGAACACCCAATTTCTTGACATGTGCTTCACAAAATTCGTTGTATTTCAAAGGTATAAATGTGTTCAACTCGATGCCAAGACATATTAAACGTGCAACAACACTTACAGAATTTAAGAGGCACTGTATTTCACACGTGAAAGCTGTGTTTCATTAACAGCCGACCGATATATTTTTAAATTTTATGACGAAGATTGTTACTGACGAAGTTTCGTACGAACGGATAATTTAATGTGGGATTTTTTTGCAGTTTGTTTTTAATATTTTCAATTAACCTGACGAAGTTTTTTGAACGGATTTAATTATACAAACTACTTAATTTTTTAAATTATCTTTTTTTAATTTGTATTTATGTCCTCTCTATTATGTCCGTCATGATCCTGGTGATGATGGACTATTTTTATTTTGTTGTTTTTATATTATATTAGTTTAAAAAAAAAATAAAAGTAGTCTACATAAGTTTGAGCGTCGCGCGCGTAACTCAGATATAAAGGATATTAAATTGAAAGTTTTCTAAGTGCCGGTCTAGAAATTTTTCGTTAAGGAAATTTTCTCGATTTCTCTGGATGAGGATATTCATAGTCAATCCAATACAAGGCTGGCAGTTGGGCTTGTGCTCTGGTGGACCACTCGGTTGCAAGGGCCTCGTCGGGACCGTATCGGCTCTGTGGTGGACATGACTGAGTATTGGCTTGTTATTTGACATTGTAATTTTTTGAACTTATATCTGTAAATAAAATCAGTTCGTTGTTTTTTTGTTTGCGTAACTGATTTCAATGCTGAAAAAAATTACGAAATTATCTTTTAGATAACTCGTCTTGCTCTAATCTCTGTAGGGGAAGGAGGCGGGACCATCATCATCATTATAAATTCCCTATTCTTCTATTCCTTCCTAACGCGGGACTGGAGTTCGATAACGATGATTAATGGAATTTATCGTCGGTCCGAATTGTTTTAGCGGAGTTCTCTCGGAATTCTCTCGGTTACCTTCTTAGGTTTCCAAAAATTACTCTCAGCTGTTGCGATCGGAGTTCTATAAAAAGTATGCGCGATGAATAACGGCATAAATCATCAGACCAATTGATTTCAGATGAGTTATCTCGGTTATCTTCTCAGGTTTCCCAAAAAATTAATCTCCGCCGTTGCGATTGGAATTGAGATGGTGTACCCGTGATGAGTAATTGAATATATTGAATGATCGATTGGTTTTAGAGGAGCTATCTTGGTTACCTTCTCAGGTTTCCCACAGTTAAAAGTCCGCCGACTGGCGATTAGAAAAAGTGCGTTCGATAATTAGTATATGTTCCATTCCAGTCAGGTTTTTCTTCTCAGGATACCTAAAGATAATCTCTGTCGCGTGTTGTGACATATAGGATTTTGATGATATCAGTTTCTAGGAATGGTCGATAGTGCCGTTTGCATAATCACATCACTTACCTCAGTGAATCCTGATTTATACCTATCGCTACTAACAACTATCCCGTCCTTGATATTCGCTAGGGAACCACGCTATAGAGGCGACCCTTCTGGCCTTCGGGCGGCGAATATCATACTAACATTCCTACCCTTCCCCTGGTGACTGTAAGGACGTGGCTGACGGCGTTATTGACCATTTAAAGCTCGAATCACCGAAAATTGCACAACGAGAATTATTTGCTAGTCCCAAGCGTCATTCTGTGTGTTCTTTGTGCAATTTGGTTGGTTCAGGTCAATCACGGAGATCAATTTCGAATTGTACAGTCTACCCAAGCACAAGCTCAGCTTTACGGAATTCGACAAATTTCAAAGTCAATTATTCCAGAATTCATGATTCATTCCCTTCGAAGTTTATTAGGCTGTCGTAGAGACACGGTCGTAATCTCTACGACAGTGTGCCCAGTTTGCAACAATGTCACATTATAATCATATCAGTAACACATTCCGTCAGATCATGATCATCAGCGTTACACGAGTAGATATTATGATAGCACAATTAATGCAAATTACCGCCCACAAGCTGCTGCTGCAACAATCGTTGAGCAGCAGTTCTCACGCCTATTGAATTTAAGTCTGCGTGCAGAAACACTGTCAGGGTACTCTTCGTATATTTTTTGCTGTCACTATTTCGCAAACATTTGGTTCTTTTTTCCGCGTCAATCCAACGTCAGATGACGGCGGCGACCCGCTTATGGATCTCGGATCGGATCGCGGATCATGATGCATAATGCGCACAACCCGCCTCACAATGCGGATGGGCATTCCGGGGCCGCATAAAGAGCCACATTGTAATGCTGCGTGGCGTAGAGAGCTAACTGTTTCATCACTCGCCACGACCCAGAAGGGAGCAATTTAAATTAGCTGAGTCGCAAGAGTTCGCCCCGAGCGCTCTGGTATGTACATATTAATTCACATGCGGTTGACGACGTCTTTCAGCCGCTCCTCCCACAATTCGCGTTTCGTTTCCACGCGGTCGTTTGCTATCAGAATCGGTATCTTTAAATGTGATGTTTTCTCCAGTCGTTAATGCATTGCTACTGTTTTTATTTCTCTCTGTGAGTGGGGGTGTTCCTCGCTAATCAGCGATTCGAGGCATAACGCGCTCGGTAGTACTTTACGGGATGCACATTTGAGAATCCCTATCGCGACGGGTCTTGAGATGTTTCATTGTTGGAATTAGCCGTACGCGTGCCTGAGTCAGCTTGTCCTGTCGGTTCGGTACGAACGTTGGGATGGGCGCGTCCGCCGCGGTGATGTACACACACATCATCTTCTATTAGAATGAAATTGAAAAAAAATAAATTCATTAACTACACTTGATTGGGGGCCATTCGGTGGCGAGCACAAGATTGCAACAGGATTACTTGGAAAACGGCGTCCGGCCGCTTCATGTGTCAGTCGATGTCGGACAATTTGCGAGTGAAGATGGATTCGGAAACGCGACCAAAGTCAACATCAGCAAACAGTCGGGCGTGGGCGGCAACTGGTGTGCACCAATAATTGGGATCCCCTCCTGCCTCAACGGTGGGGTTCGGGAAGTGTAGTGCTCGGGTAGTGTTCAAGAGGTTGGTGTGAAGCGAAAGTGTTTTGAAAATGCATTCCTAATGGAGTGGTTTCCAATGTTGTTCGGCGATATGTTTGCAGCTATCGATTGAAGTGAAGATGAGTGCCGGGGAAGTGTGGAATTTAAATTCGCAGCAGCAACTGCAACAAGTAGAAGCTGATGAACTGCATTCAAAGTGACTGCGTATGTGAAGAACGAGGATTCATTTCATGACCGATGGATGTGATGAGGACCTGTGAACTGTTATGATGTATTAGAAAGGTTTTACACATGTTGATATCTATGAAAAGGGATAAAAAATAGTCTGAATTATCGTTCCTGGTGAATGTAACTAATTTCTGTTCCAACAACGCTCTAATGTGTACTCAAGAATTTGCCTCTTACCCCCCACGGTGTTCAAACCTTTCACCAACAACCTTGCAACCTTTGTAGAGTGTCGCATTTGCAACTCAGTGGATCTTCGTTTATTTATTCATTCCCTAGCTGGCGCGAGTGTTGTAACGCGATCAATTGAATTCAAATAAAAATCATTCCGACAATATTTAATTTAAGATCATTTAAAATCAGTGTATCAGTTCTTTCCGCTCGAAAGTATGTTCCGAAAGTATGCAGCAGTACGATACTTGACATACAGGGAAACTTCGATATAACGTACCCTCGTTATAACGTATCCTCGATATAACGTCACTCGATATAACGTACACATTTCCAAAGTGTAAAGGAAAAAAATTTTCAATATTTTTTTTCCGATAGAACAATGAATTATCTTTATTGTGATGCTAAAACAAGTTTTGTACCTTCAATCAATTCCGAAATACAGCTGGTTTTGTGATTCCGGATTCTAAATGACACCATGAGAAAGGCTGGCTTCATCTTCTGATTGAAGTTATTTATTAACTTTACTAAAACAGCAACAATATAGACTACGTTTGTGAGTACTTTATTATGCTTCGATATAACGTACAATTCGATACAACGTAAAATTTTGAAAGTGAAATGTACGTTATAAGTTTACCTGTACTTCAAAACAAATTCAATCGCCAGACGCTATGCACATTTAGAATTGCTTTGATATTGTTCATCAATGCTGCATAGCTTGATTGTAGTTTTCTTTTCGCGTGTTCCTTTCATGCACTCTTCCGAATTACAACTCACCAGCATCGATTTTGCTTTTCGGTCCAATCCGTGGAATTTCGCTCACTTCTGGCACTTCTGGTCCATCGTCATCGTCATCGTCAATTGAGATTCGAAAGGGTTCATTGTCAAATAAAAACTATTCCTTCTCATTCGAATGCGATGGATGTATTGAATCGAACGAAAACAAACACAGGTCGGCCTCGATTATATACTGACTCGATTATATACTGACTCGATTATATATGATTTGATTATATGCAATTTTGGATTCGATTATACACAGCTTGAAAAAAAATTTAAACCAAGAGATCTGCACAAATGTACGCGAAATCATATTCTCTCGCTCGGGTACAAGAGCCCCCTGTAGTTTACCTTTCCTTTCTTTCAATTTTGATTCATTCGATTCATTCGCCTTGGGAAATGAGACCCCTCGGTAGCATCATTAAATTTAGGAAAATCCTGCAACGAATACTTTCGAAAGCACCACAACGTGCACTGTGGAGCGATCATTTTTTTTCTTTCTTCACATTATTTTTTTTCTCTAATTTTGCTCAGATTATCTGTGGTTGCCGTATGTCTAATCATCTATGGAGTAAATTATACTTTTTACCTCTCTTATTTGGTTGGAGCTATGTCAGACCGGACCATGTGATATTTTTTTAATGTTGAGAAAAACGCAGTTGAAGTTCAATGCTATAAGGGGGTTTTATTGATCGTTCAAAACAATTTCGCTACGTATTACTGTATTACTGCTGTGCGTGCGATTTTCCAAATCTGATGAATATGGTATCTATAGGCTGACCAAATAGTTCAGAAATAAAAACGAAATACGTGAACCAAAACAAAACAAAAATGCCATGTTTTATCGAAATGTTGCTCAATTATTGAGTCGAGACTTTTCCACACAATGTTCGTCTTATAATTTTCCGGCACAACCAGGCGGATACAAAATGTAATTAGTATAATAATATAATTAATTAGCTTCACGAATTCCTTACTCTCTATGATTTTTTTTTTCATTTCTGAAAATATTTGCACTCAACGATTTGCAACAAGCACGGATTCTTTGTTCTAACTTTTAATTTCAATAATTATACAGGGTTTTCCATTTCGGGCTTCCGAAAGTATACAGCCCTGCGCTGACAACCGTTTGACATAGCTGTCAACCAAAGCGTCATATCGTTAGTTGAATGTCTGCCATTTTACAATATGGATCGTTTTAGCATCGCACAATGTGTTAATTTTGTTAAATTATACTATAAAAATGATGAAAAACCGGCAAATGTTCTTCGAGCATTACGGACGGATTTTGGTCGTCATGGACGGCCTACAGAGCACACAATCGCTAATGTAGTGCGTAAATTCGAACAAACTGGATCCGTAGCGGATATTGTGAAACCTGTGCATCATCGTAATGTGCGTTCGGCCGAAAATATTGCTGCTGTTGCTGCCAGTGTGGAGGATGACCCGATTGTTTCGATTCCACGGCGTGCTCAGCAATTGGGCTTGTCAAGCACATCATTGTGGCGAATTTTGCATTTGGACTTGCACCTACATCCATATAAAGTCCAACTGGTACAAAAATTAGAGCGTGGTGACCATGGAATGCGTCGGGCATACGTCGATTGGGTGAACGAACAACAGCAGCAAAATGCTGAATTTTCGCATCAAATTTTCTTCAGCGATGAGGCACATTTCGAGCTCGGTGGCTATGTGAACACCCAAAATTTCCGTATATGGGGCTCAGAAAATCCACACGTGATTGTTGAGAGGCCATTGCATCCGCCAAAAGTCACTGTTTGGTGCGCATTATGGTCTGGTGGAGTCATCGGGCCGTATTTCTTTGAAAATGAGGACGGCGAGACGATAACTGTGAATGGTGAGCGCTATGGCCGCATGTTAACCGATTTTTTTTACCACAAATTGAAGATATGGATACGGATGACATGTGGTTGCAGCAGGACGGCGCCACGTGCCACACAACACGACCGAACATGGTCTTTTCAAAGTTGACATGTTTTCAGTCTTCGTTCAATATTCCTATGCGACTAGATTACATATATGCAAGTAGAAACCCATTTTTTCGTAAGTGTGACATTTTAGTCAGTTGGCTTTAATTTGGTATGTAAATCTGAATTGGGCCAGTAGTTCGAAAGAAAGAAATTTTGAGCTTCGACCGCAGAGAATTGAAACCTCCCGCAAACCCTGAGGATTATGATCGTAAACTAACTTTTACATTTGAAAATGTATTCGTGATACAGATATAAACGGACTAATGTTTCCGTTTTGGTTATGATTGACCAAAACAGCCATTACAGCCATCCATAGGAAAACGATGGAAACAGAGTAATATACATCGATTAAACATCGGCATCCGGTATTCAGATAGGGACCATCATTTCTGTTGGAATAATCGATGAAAAATAGCGATTCAGCGATCATCGTATAACTACAGCATTGAAATGGTTGTTGGAAGCGATTAATGACACTTTTTCTATGATCAATACATGAAATCCTAATTCGCTTAAATTAAATTTCCTAAAAGAGTCGCATGGACAACATTTTGTATGTACTCAAAATGCTTCACATAGTTCTTATTGCGTGAAGAAACATCTCGAGTCTCTGTCATATATTTTTGACGTAGGACTACGTCTTTCATTTCTATACCGGGGTGTAAAATCAAAGTTTTGAAAACGAAAGCGTTACGCCGGAGACCGAGATTTTGGGCGTTAATAGCTCTTAAACAACTGAACAAAATGGTATGATACACACTTCATTCGAAAGATAAAATGTCTACGCGTTATATACTTGTTACTTTTTCATCCAAAAACTTGTTTCAATAGCCTTAAAATTGCTTTCAAAACAGGCTATTGAAATCACCAATCGGTATATAAGCGAGCGCCGCTCGTAAACCCACTCAGTTATAATTGAACAGCGATTGGAGCATGTTGTGGCTGTTGTGGTGAAGCTCTTCGTTTATCATGAAAGCGCGGATGAACGGTGTCACCAAGAGCCTATTTGTGCACCTTAGGCCAGAAGGGAATCCATCAGGAGGAGACTGATGCCACAAACGGTGCCCCGGGAAGAGATCGGAGCAGCCGCCACACACACACATACACACGCGGAACTCTTCGTTTGGGTGCCATTCAGCATCGAGAAAATTCCGGAAAGATTCAATCGTTGCTGAAAAATAATCTGCCAGTTCCCCTGGGAACTGAAAAATACATTCATGCGAAAGAGTTTATTTTAATGTTTTCTAATCATATAACACAGCGAGCAAATACATTTGGTTTTGTGATTTTTCAATCAAGTGCAATTAACAGGAAAGCTTCTGAAAATTATTCTTCCTCATCAGTAGAAAATTTTCGTATCCAATATTGTATGCGCGCAACGGAAAATGTTTCACATCGCGAAAAACATAATTCTCAATCGATTATTGCTCAGTCGCCGAAAGTTTCAAACTCAGAGAGTTCATTCCCCTCTAGTTTGCCTTCCAAATTGCCATCGTAAACCACACCTTCTTTCGATTCAGTCACGGACAAAAAGCATACTTAAGCGATATTCTGGTGGTGAAACGCACCATTCTTTGTGTGGACACCGACTGGACAACATCGTTGCTGGACGAGCTGGACGGCGAGGGATCGAGTGCCTTTCTCAAGGCAATGAGGGTGGAGGTGTAATGCAGGAGTTAGAGTAGAGTTCCAAGGGCCTTTCTCAAGGCTAGAGACGAATGAACTGAAAAGTTTAAAGTCTCTATAATACAAAACCATTCTATCCATGAAACGCATTCATTTTTCGTGAGGACATCGACAAGACAACATCGTTACTGAACGAGTTGAACGAGCTGGACGAGCTGGATGGTGAGGGATCAAGGGATTCATTACCTGGCCTGACCTAACCTGAAACGCATTCAGTTTGTTTGGGACTGTGACGGAGCGCAGAAAAGCCGATCCATCAGAAGAAGAGAAGACGACCGAGAGAATACCAGCATCGAAAATTGGTTCCGCATGAGACATCGGAGCAACCGCCACACACATACACGCGCGCCACTCTTTACGTTTGCTGGTTATCGAGAAGAATCCGGAAAGAAGTGATCGTTGCTGCAAAATAATCTGCCAGTTCCTCTTGGAATTGAAAATTACATTCAAGCGAAAGAGTTTATTTTAACGTTTTCTATCCATATAATACTGCGACCAAATACATTTGGTTTTGTGATTTTTCAATCGAGTGCAATTAACAGGTGGTTATCGAGTTAGCATTACCCACTGGTGGTGGACTTCGGGAAGAATCCGGTAAGATACCGCTGCTGCAAAATAATTTGCCAGTTCCCCTTGGCATTGAAAATAACATGCAAGCGAAAGAGTTTATTTTAATGTTTTCTAACCATATAACACTGCGACCAAATATATTTTGTTCTGTGATTTTTCAATCAAGTGTAGTTAGCAGGGAAGCTTCTGAAGATTATTCTTCCCCATCAGTAGGATATTTTCGTATCCAATATTGGATGCAAAAAACCTTGTACCTCCAACGTAACGCTCTCGTTTTCGAAGTCCCCCAAATATTCATTTATCTATTCATTCAGAATGGATTCAGATTCAACAACACTAAATCAACGATAGTCCTACGTCACCATTGCGGTTATACCATAGATATAACTCACTCCCTGTTTTTCTATTAACGGAATGCCGTTGCGAGCTGAATAAAACATTGTAAAACTAAGATTATATGCGGAAAATATTTCTTTTTTTTCTGAACAAAGAAAACATTCATTAATTCTTCATACAAATCCACCCTAACAAGGTGCTCTGTATTTCAATAAAATGATAGCGCACGCACAAAAACAAAATAACAATTAACAATTTTCTCTAGTTTTGGGGAGCGATCAGCACTTTCGGATCTCATTGCTGGAGCAGCAATGAAGCCAAAAGCAGCAGCAATCACACGGCCGAGAGCATTGTACTTTTGAAAACGGTTAGACTCCATTCAAATACTGCGATGGGAAATTAAAGTTTTCACTTTCAGCCGATTGTGGCTGGAAATGGCTGTGTGAACCCAACCACATACCGAAGCCGCCGCCGCCACCGCCAAGTGTCGGATGGGTGGTATCGAGAGTGAAAGCTCGGTACCATTTGTTTTGTGTTTTTTTGCCACCCATTCTGACCATGCAACCGACTTTTGCCACCTGATAGATAGTGCTCATAAAGTTACGCGTTTTTCGCATTGTTTACAGGATTTGAGGTGGTGGTTTTATTTTGATTGTCTTATGCGATCTTCGCCAAGTTTTCAACCGAGCGAGATGGCACACAATCGACCTCTTCACCTTCTTTGATGAAAAAAAAAATAATAAAAACAATTCGAAACACGCGAGTTCAAAGCGAAGCGGCCATCGTTCCGTGTGAAGGATTCCCGCACAATCGGTCTCTTTATCGGTACGACAAATGTACGCTATGAATGGGAGGGGGGTTGGTGCAATTTAGGATTGAGTTATGTACAATCACCATAAAACAATCTCCACAAAGTTATCCGACGTACGGAGCAGCGGAATACTAACGAACGGCACACGTTATGCTCCCTATTCCTCGAAAGAAAACCGTCTCCGAACAGAAGCGGAATTTTATTCACATCTCTTTTACAGACGCTTTTTTTATTTTGTTTCCTGGAAAACTCCATCATTCAAAGTGTAGCATTTTGGCGAAAGCGAATAAAGTAAGCGCGGAAACGAACGCGGGGTGGAATGTAACGGAAGCGCTTTATGCGCGCAAAGCGGCAAGAAATAAGAGAGGAAGTGATCACTTCAAACCGATCGCCCAGCTAGAATGTTGAACAAATGCGAGCAATTCCACGCCGAATCATCGGCCAATAAAACGTTCGATTTTGTCATGTCTACGTCAAAAACAAGCGATCGATCAGGTCAGTCAGCCCTATCCCGGAACGGATTAGCACAATGATATATTCTGTAACCCGATCGAGATTGATTGTGGCACTCTATTTAAAAGGCGAAATATAGAGCGTTTAAGATGCTACAGTTACTGCTTTTCATAAGCATTACTATTGTATATTTAAGTTACATCAGAAACGTCAAGTTGTTTTGCTTCTGTTCAGTTAAAAAAAAATTATAGGAGGTTGTGTCCAGGACACGACCATCTTGTTGACGTAAAACTACGCTGTTATTTTGTTCAATTGCTTGTTAATAATTTCGGATATTATTTTACACACACACTCTCATCTACGCTTTGCGCTCTTCTCAACAGAAGCCCTTTCTATTAATATTTCCGGTCCCGATTAGCTTAGCTGTCATCCTTGGTGGAGATAGTTTTATTATTGTCATGCGAAACCAAATGACACACGATATTCCTGAACAATTATTTTTTTGGTGAGCTGTTGATAGTCTAGTTTGATAATTCCCCACACAATTGTGTAGTTCCTAACCTTGATGGAATGACGTCAGTTTGATGTAATGAATGCCAGAGACATCAGCGAGTAAGTAGTTTCTCGCGTCCACAGGTTGATCCGAAACGAAGACATATGTTGACGCAAAACAAGGAAGAACAAGCGATGTTCATTGCTCCATATCTAGAACGATACTGAAAGTTTGCCTCAGCAAGAACCAATATTTATTCTCCAGGCAAATATTCCCCTTCGTTCTTCTTTGTCTTTCTTCCTTTGTTCACAGTGACTTTGAATCATTCCTCTTCGGTTGGTTGGATGGTTCTTTGTTTTTAAGAGGCTTTAAACTTTGCAGTTCATTCGCCTCTAATTCCTCTTCGTTGGTTGCCGATGAGTTGCTCGTTATTGATTGCATGGGTAGGGAAGATCACAAATGAGCAGAACAAATGTATGGGAAAATGGAAATGCTTCTAGTTTTCATCAATTTCAACCGTTTACACATCAGGGGATTGTAATATATAGCATATCAAACCAATCTTAGGGGATTTCCGATTCGTTTGGTATGTAAATCGTCTAAATCCATTCGCGGCAAAAATAGTTATTAAGGTTAACATTATTTCATAAAAACGTTACCTGATTTCTGATTTGGCACCCTTAATGAAAGACGTAGTTCTACGTCAAAAACAAGCGATCGATCAGGTCAGTCAGCCCTATCCCGGAACGGATTAGCACAATGATATATTCTGTAACCCGATCGAGATTGATTGTTGCACTCTATTTTTTTTATTTTAGGCTCATTAGCATTTTAGCTGTAACAGAGCCGAATTTCGTGTACATGTCACATGTTTATCATATCTATAATTAGCACATTATACAGTTGCCATTTTTCGGCGTTAGAGTATTCCCTTCTATACCATTGCATGTGGTACACATTTACACGGTAGCCATTTAGGTGTAAGAGTTTTCCTTTTGTTCTTCCATTATCCAGTTAGACCGGACAGCGGAGACAGTTGATTGATCATTGTTGATGAGGGCCCTGAGTTTTGAACTCACGATCGATCGCTTACTAAGCGAACGCGCAACCAATGTGGCTACGGAGACCCCCTGGTTTCTTAGTTGTTGTGATTAATTTTATCCCAAAAAAAATGCATAACAAACTTGATCATGTCTGTCTTTTTGATTTATACCCTCTAAACGCTCTTTAATTTTTTCTTCTACATCTAAATTGTGGTATCCGTGATTTTCGTTATCCTAGGTGACGTTGTCAGACTTTTTCGCGGATAATTCTACTGTATAAAACCTTTTGTTTAACTGTATATAAAGTAGTTCAAAATTGTATATAATCGAAACATATTAGGCTGTCAAAAAAGTCCTGCGGTATTTTTTTTGAATTTTCATTTGTTCATAAAATTAGTTACAATCATCTGTTTTAAGTCAAATATGCGCCGTTTTGTTCGATGACTTGTTCCCAACGAGATGCCAACTTCATAATACCCCTGTTGTAGAAGCTCGGCAAAAAAACTCGGATAGCCAATTTTCACAGGCCTCTTTTGTGGCTAACTTCTGACTACCTAGCTCGTTCGCCATGGACAAAAACAGGTGGTAGTCACTTGGTGCAAGATCCGGACTATACGCGGATGCAAAAGAACCTCCCATCCGAGCTCCCGGAGCTTCTGGCGCGTCACCAAAGAAGTGTGTGGCCTGGCGTTGTCCTGATGGAAGACAGTGCGGCCTCTTCTTCATGAGTGCTACCTTCAAGCGGTCCAGTTGTTGGCAGTACAGGTCCGAATTGAGCGTTTGGCCATATGGAAGCAGCTCATAATAGATTATTCCTTGACAATCCCACCAAACACACAGCAGAACCTTCCTGGCCGTTAATGAGGGCTTGGCCACCGTCTGAGCCGCTTCAGCGGGCTTCGACCACGACTGTTTGCGCTTCACGTCGTCGTGGTAAGTGACCCACTTTTCATCGCCAGTCACCATCCGCTTCAGAAACGGCGATTCACATGCGTCGATACGGTCAAAGATGCTTTTTTGCGTCAACGTGTGTGGCACCCATACATCGAGCTTCTTTGTGAATCCAAGCTTCTTCAAATGGTTAATAACGGTTTGATGACTTATCCCCTCTTGGCCGATGCTACGGCTGCTACTATGCCGGTCTTTCTCGGCTAATTCAGCGATTTTGTCGCAATTTTCGACGACAGGCCTTCCGGAGCGTGGCGCATCTTCGACGACCTCTACACCAGAACGAAAACGTTGAAACCATCGTTGTGCGGTGGAAATGGAAACTGTATCGGGTCCATAAACTGCACAAATTTTATTGGCAGCTTGAGATGCATTTTTGCCTTTGTCATAGTAGTACTGTAAAATATGTCGGATTTTCTCTTTATTTTGCTCCATATTTGCAACACTATAACTCACGAACGACTTAACCAAACAAAACACTGTCAAGGACGCGCAAAAATACCTTTCCAACAAGCTATAGTATGACTCGATACAATGAATACAACTAGAACTACGCGCTTACAACGACACCTCGAGGAAATACCGCAGGACTTTTTTGACAGCCTAATATTATAAATTATAGGCTGCATCGACACCTGTAAATGGAGCCTATACCTCAAAGAATGTCAGGGTTTTCATTATTCATCTATTTATAACTTTAAAGTTCAGTAAATTTAGGGTAAATGATCTTGGTTTGTCCAATTTGGGGTGTTTTTACGCAACTAGTAAATGCAAATCGATTTTTCTTCATGAAAATCACATATAATCGATACGAGTTTGGGTTTGTTGAAAAGCCTCAAGTCTCTAGTTGCTAATACTACCATAAGGTGTTGAAATTATTCAAATTTTTATGCTTTTTAACGATTTTCCTTAAAGAAGAATTATGATCATGGTTTGACCACCTCTGATCATGGTTTGCCCAAAAAAATGATCATGGTTTGTCCGGTTTTAGAAATCTCCATTTTTGAATGAAAACATTCGAATTCACAATTAGATGTTGCATTTATCATTGCTTGAGTTTACTGTCATTATATTGATTCATTCATAATTTAGGCTTTCTTCAGAATATTGCCTTTTCTTGGGCATTTTAGAAGTGTTCACCTCAACACAATCAACACAGAAAAACCATACTTCTGCTATGCGCGAAGCACACCATAAGCAAACATAAACAAACTGCAGCGCGCCAAGCGGTTGCCATAGAAATCATGTGGGCAAAACAACATTATTGAATTGGACAACTCATGATCAGAATTGAGTTCATCAAAATGCGTTAATTTAATGGTTTAGCTATGTAAATCCGATACAAATGGTGAACAAGCATGATGTTTACAATATTTATAAGTGTTGTAATCCAGAAAAGGTCTGAATACGTGCCAAATAATCATCTGGTGATCGATTAAAAGTTAGCTCGAATGAGGGGCGCATTGACACAAATAGAAGGTGTATTTTATAATCCTTTAAAACATGTGATTTCGTAAAAAATATACTATCAAACTACTATAAATCATGTAAAAGGCAATTTCATTTATATGTTTCGAAACATTCGAAGGCCTTATTTGACACAGGAGCGCTGAATTAGAGCATTCAAAAAAGTGGGCAAACCATGATCATATTTTCGACTGGACAAACCAAGATCATTTACCCTACATTTAAAAATGAAGTGTTCGGAAATTGAGACCGTTCGGAATTTGAGACAAAATGTTACACTATTTTTTTTCACTCGGACCAGCATCTCAATGTGGAAAAGATACTCAACAATATCACGATCCAAATACAGGTCGGACTCGATTATCCGGAGACTCGATTACTCGGAGACTCGATTATCCGGGATTCGATTATTCGGAATTTGAGACTCGATTATCCGTAGTATTTTATTTTTGATTTTCGGAAATTTTGAATAATTTGTACAATAATTCTATATTGAATAGCTAATATGGGAAACAAATGAAAGGGATTGACTAGTAGAACACAGTTATTTATGAAAAATTCAAATCCAAAATGGCCGCCACCGCAAGATGGCGCCATATATATTTTTTCCACAACCCCATCAATATGGGTATTAAATGAAAGGTCTCGACTAGTAAAATACAATTATGTATGAAAAATGCAAATCTAATATGGCGGCCACTACAAAATGGCGGATTACATATTTTCTCAGAACCCCATCAATAGGGGTATCTAAAGAAAGGGCTTGACTAGTAGAATACAGTTATTTATGAAAAATTACTGTATTCTAAAAAAAATTCAATTTGGCCGCCGCAAAAAAATGGCTGAATGGCTTGATTTGGAGAATACAGTACACTATGAACAACATAAATTCCAAAAGGTCGCCACCACAATATTTTCGACTATGTATTTTTTTGCAATTCCCTCAATATTGGTATCAAATGAAATGATTGGACTCATAGAATACAGTACAGGTCGGACTCGATTATATACAGACTCGATTATATGTGATTCGATTATACACAATTTTGGACTCGATTATATTCAGTTTAATTTTTTTTTTTATATTTCAAATATTGCTTATTTCATGAAGAAATGTAACCTTTCAACGTTGAGGTGAAGTATAAGTGTCTATTACATGTGCAGTGAGGTAAAAATCGTGATTTTTGAAGATTTTGATTGAATTTTCACCAGGAATCGTCTATATCGATATTGCAGCCAAATTAAGAAAGCTAGAAATAGTGCGTCAAAGAACGAATTGTGGAGCGGTTAAAGAACTTCATTATAATTGATAGAAACAATCTAGTTTAATATAAATTTCTAGGATAAAATTAATCATAACACATTAAAAATTATTAACTTTTAAGTGTTTCACTTCCAAAATGTTATTAAAATTCACTAATTTAGTTGTTCCACTACTATATCCTGTACTAAATTTTCTCATCTTTCAAATGAAAGCATCAGAATCGTCTTCCGTAGCGTACTTTTGAATGTAGAACCAGTTTGAAGCAACATAGTCCGAAACAAAAAAAAGTTCTGTAACTCTGTCATTGTTGAAATTCGAACATATGCGTAGGAGGATTTTTTTCATCAAATATGATCGTCTATCACCTCCTGAGAGAATCTGGATAAATTAATTTTTTTCATGTGAGAAAGGTGTTTTCTGACTTTAAGGGGATGAATCAAAAATCAAATTCCTCTTTTATTTTCAAAAAACGAAAAATACATGCAAAAAAAACAAATAAAGAAAAAAAACTTTTTTGACTCGACTATCCGGAGGATTCGATTATCCGGAGTGAAAAAAATCAATACTCCGGATAATCGAGTCCGATCTGTATTACCATAGTGAAATAGTGGCCTCACTACACATCCATCGCTGCGGCTTCTTAATTCAAGTTGATTTAAATTGAATGTTGATTGGCGGACGCGCGCTGGTATGTGTGTACAAATTTCCTATTTGATCCACGGCGAACGGAGGCAAATTCTACAAAAAGTGGGGTTAAGTGTGTCTAATTGAAACAATTAGTGTCCCGCTGATGATTGAGTGTATATTATCGGTCCTAATTCGCCCCTGGGGGCGAAGCTGTTGTGTGGAATATTAATTTAGTGATGTATCATCTCGAATGAATAAATCTCTTCTTTCTTCGTCGTTCGATGGGATATAAAAAAAAACTACACATACTCCCCAGATCAACGCGTCTCTGTGTGTGATCACCCAGTGTTAATAAACAACGAATAGTGAGCGAACAATGTGTACTTTACAATCCCGACAATCGCCAGACAAAAGAGCACCGGAACGCAGAAATTCTGACGATGCTGTCGAGACATTCCAGAGACCCAACTCATCAACCGGTTGTGGTAGCGACGGCAGCGACGCCGGTGGTGGGAAATAACCATCGGAATAACAGCAACAATGAAATCACGCTGTCATCACCGCCGATGACAACGTCACTGCTGGTGTCAACCGAGAAAATAATAAAGGTGGGAGAAGTGCATCCAGCGGCGCTGGAAAAGCAAAGAAACAAACGCAGCGCTGAAGGGGCTGCTAATGATGATGATGACGGCGAAGGTAAGTGGCCAGGTTTGAGTATCGTCCGAAGCGGTGCCACCAGCGGTGGCCTCAGCAGTAGTGCGCTGTTACTCGGCGGCATCGATCGCACGACGACCGGTAAACTGTGGTGCGACAATATCTACGAGAACGTTATCAATGGGACTTCCGTGGTCGGTGTCTTCGGTGAGTACGGGAAGTTGAGAAAGTGTCAGGAGAATATTTACGAAAACATCTGCGAGGATTGTGGCCGGTTGTATAGTGCGGAAAAGTGTGCCTTCTGTTCCGTCGAGGACGAAGATGTTGATACCGAGCGGACGAAGAAAGTGAACAAGTACAGTGTCAAGTTTCAGGAGTTTTTGGAGAATTTCCGCATCAAACCGGTGAAGTTTGGCGGCGGTGGCGTTGGCGGGTCCACAATTCAGGCCAAACGAAAACTGTGCAAAAGTGATATAGTGCATAATGTGGATGGTTTTGAGGAGGTGTTTCGCACCAATAAATCGTTCGATCTTGGCGAGATCTGTCGGATGCGTGATGATAACCGCTCGCAGGTGACGGTCGTCGGAGTGGCTGAGAACCTGGTAATTTATCGAATGAATAAAGCATTTAAGTGCCCCTGCTGCTGTTGTTCGTTGGTTGATCTGATACGATGTTTGATATTATAGTTTATGAGTTTTTCACAATCGCATAAATGTTTGTTGATGAAAATATTATCTGAAACGTTGAATTGGAGAAACCAGTAGCAATTCGAGGATAGATATCATTTCCAGGAACAATCGAAAAGGTATAATTAAAATCAAATGCAGAGCTGAGACAACCTTTCGTTAGTTATGATGATATTATAACATTTGCACCGATCAGGCTTTTGCCCTTTAGATGTTTTACTAGTTCGACTGTGTCATTATCTTTCTTTTTTGGTGTAGCAATTACACGTTAAATCAGCCGGCCACTGTCCCGAGCCTCTCTGCCTCTCAGGCTTTGTATATTACTGTTATACAGTTTTTATGAAAGCGTATCCACAATCATTGATTTTCATAATAAATCGTTGATCGAAAGTCAGCTGTCTGATTAAAATAGTGCCAATTGTCCGCGAGCAAATGAAGCGCGGAGCGAAATGGATTATTCGCAAATGTGAATTTCGAAACTCAGATAGGGACCCTCAAAGAAACCAATTCAGGTGCAAGGGCCAAAAACGATAAAAAGTATAATAGACCCTGACCGTTTTGTTACATATTCACCTCTATTCCGGTTCCCGATCGGGTTTGAAACTAGCAAAATTATGCATTTTGTTACCCGTTCGACTTCGATTTAGCACATTGAACAATCCGTTCGAGTTCGAATTATTTCGAAATTTGTTTTCCAGCATCGCAAGGATGCCAAATTTGCAGACACGTTCGCAATTTACCGATACTTAATTTTTGTCGCAAATTCTATCCTGTTGCACCCTTATATTTTAGTTGCAGACTGCAGGGATGCAGTATTACTTTTCTTTATGGCTTAATTCAGTTCCCTGTGCTTCTTTGCGATTCTGGCGGTTGCAAAGGTAGCTGGCAGTGTATAAAACACATCAAAATTTCCGATTTTCGTTGAAGACTTTGAAAAAAATCATCTGGCGTCACTGGAGGGTATGACATTTACTCATGTGAATTCCTAAAGGGCAATGTTCATATTTTGTGCACTTTGTCTCATCTGTGTATAAAAAAATCGATTTAAAAGCGATTGCTTAGGACGAAAAAGCGCACAAGCGAATCATAGGGTAAATGATCTTGGTTTGTCCAGTCGAAAATATGATCATGGTTTGCCCACTTTTTTGAATGCTCTAATTCAGCGCTCCTGTGTCAAATAAGGCCTTCGAATGTTTCGAAACATATAAATGAAATTGCCTTTTACATGATTTATAGTAGTTTGATAGTTTATTTTTACGAAATCACATGTTTTAAAGGATTATAAAATACACCTTCTATTTGTGTCAATGCGCCCCTCATTCGAGCTAACTTTTAATCGATCACCAGATGATTATTTGGCACGTATTCAGACCTTTTCTGGATTACAACACTTATAAATATTGTAAACATCATGCTTGTTCACCATTTGTATCGGATTTACATAGCTAAACCATTAAATTAACGCATTTTGATGAACTCAATTCTGATCATGAGTTGTCCAATTCAATAATGTTGTTTTGCCCACATGATTTCTATGGCAACCGCTTGGCGCGCTGCAGTTTGTTTATGTTTGCTTATGGTGTGCTTCGCGCATAGCAGAAGTATGGTTTTTCTGTGTTGATTGTGTTGAGGTGAACACTTCTAAAATGCCCAAGAAAAGGCAATATTCTGAAGAAAGCCTAAATTATGAATGAAGCAATATGATGACAGTAAACTCAAGCAATGATAAATGCAACATCTAATTGTGAATTCGAATGTTTTCATTCAAAAATGGAGATTTCTAAAACCGGACAAACCATGATCATTTTTTGGGCAAACCATGATCATAATTCTTCTTTAAGGAAAATCGTTAAAAAGCATAAAAATTTGAATAATTTCAACACCTTATGGTAGTATTAGCAACTAGAGACTTGAGGCTTTTCAACAAACCCAAACTCGTATCGATTATGTGTGATTTTCATTAAGAAAAATCGATTTGCATTTACTAGTTGCGTAAAAACACCCCAGATTGGACAAACCAAGATCATTTACCCTATACGACCATTCGTCAGCGACACATCACTGAAACATTCCGTTGCAGACGCGGAAACCATCTTCGATAAAATCATTCGAGAAAACAAATAACAGCGGACATAATCTACGAAGATGACAAGTGCCTAGCCTTTAACGACGTTTCGCCGTAGGGTCCGGTGCTTTTCCTAGTCATTTCCAAGCAGCGAATCCCAAAACTTGAAGATGAAACCGCGAAAGATGTGGAAACGTTTGGGCATTTGATGGAAATTGCCTGTCAGCCGGGAAAACAGAAAGCCCCAAATGGATTCCGATTGGTAATCAACAATGGAGACCATGGGTATCAGACGATTCACCATCTACATTTGCATATTATTGGCGGCCGTTAGTTGAGTTGGCCTCCAGGATAATCTATATTTTTCTGTTTTTGATGTTATGTTACCGCTATCTATGTCATGGCTGTCGGAACTGAATGTAATTAAAGTTATCCTTCAAACTGTTATTCATTTATTGGTAATTCATTCGACTCCTATCTCGAACTGTACATTTTTCACATTCCCTCCTGCAGTAGCTGCCTTCCTCTGGCCAATTCCCAATAAGCAACGATAGTCAAATTAAGTTGACCTTTTTGTTATGCTGTGCTCCGTGGAGCTTCGACTCCATTCGAGGAGGATATTCTTGAAATTTCATGTTGGAAGCTTGCAAGTTACAACAGCATCCGTTCACGGTGCACCAGCAGGTGCCGGAAATCGACGAGCCAGTATTCCTCCGAGAAACCGCCAATCAGATTGTCCTCGAGCAAAGTCCATAGAAGCTGGAAGCTGTGACGGAACAGCTATACGAGCTGCCATCCCAAGGCGTCCCATCGGATGTTATATTCCGTCTATTAGTACATATTCTGAGCAAAAAATTTAAATTTTAAATCGAAACCTATATCATTTTAACTTGGTTTTACCTTTTATTCCAATGTATTCCAATGCGCAATAAATTATTTTCTGCAGAAACTAAAACTTCCATAACCGTTTGCCGTTTTGACGTAGGACTACGTCTTTCATTTCTATACCGGGGTGTAAAACCAAAGTTTCGAAAACGAAAGCGTTACGCCGGAGACCGAGATTTTGAGTGTTAATAGCTCCTAAACAACTGAACGAAATGGTATGATAAACACTTCATTCGAAAGATAAAATGTCTACGCGTTCTATACTTGTTACTTTCTGATCCAAAAACTTGTTCCAATAGTCTTAAATTTGCTTTCAAAATAGGCTATTGAAATCACCAATCGGTATATAAGCGAGCGCCGCTCGGAAATCCACTCAGTTCTAATTGAACAGCGATTGGAGCATGTTGTCGCTGTTGTGGTGAAGCTCTTTATTTATCATGAAAGCGCGGATGAACGGTGTTACCAAGAGCCTGTTTGTGCACCTTAGGCCAGAAGGGAATCCATCAGGAGGAGAGTGATGCCACAAACGGTTCCCCGGGAAGAT
Organism: Toxorhynchites rutilus septentrionalis; assembly: GCF_029784135.1. NCBI lineage: Eukaryota > Metazoa > Arthropoda > Insecta > Diptera > Culicidae > Toxorhynchites > Toxorhynchites rutilus. The sequence goes on from NC_073744.1 coordinate 170,200,490, forward strand.
ATCGAAGCAGCCGCTACACACACACATACATACACGCGCGGAGTTCTTTCCGTTTGGATGCCATTCAGCATCGAGAAAGATCCGGAAAATAATCTGCCAGTTCCTCTGGGAATTTAAAAATACATTCATGTGAAAGAGTTTATTTGAATGTTTTCTATCCATGTAACACTGTGACCAAATACATTTGGTTTTGTGATTTTTCAATCAATCGCAATTAACAGGATAGCTTCTGAAGATTATTCTTCTCCATCAGTAGGATATTTCCGTATCCAATATTGTATGCGCTCGCAATCGATTATTGCTCAGTCGCCGAAAGTTCCGAGCCCAGAGAGTTCATTCCCCTCTAGTTTGCCTTTCAAATTGCCATCGTAAACCACGCCTTCTCTCGATTCAATCACACACAAAAAGCATACTTAAGCGATATTCTGGTGGTGAGACGCATTCATTTTTCGTGAGGACATCGACAAGACAACATCGTTGCTGAGGGTGCTGGACGGCGAAGGATCGAGATCTGCCCTGAAACGCAAGCAGTTTGTTTGAAACTGTGAGGGAGCACAGAGAAGCCGATCCTTCAGGAGAAGAGAAGGTGACCATCGAAGCAGCCGCTACACATACACATACACGCACGGAATTCTTTCCGTTTGGATGCCGTTCAGCATCGAGAAACATCCGGAAAATAATCTGCCAGTTTCTCTAGGAATTTAAAAATACATTCATGTGAAAGAGTTTATTTGAATGTTTTCTATCCATGTAACACTGTGACCAAATATGATTCAATCAAGTGCTATTAACAGATGGTTATCGAGTTAGCATAAACCACTGGTGGGCTTCCAGTATCGAGGAAAATGTGGAAATATCTAATCGTTACTGAAAATAATCTGCCAGTTCCTCTGGGAATTTAAAATTACATTCATGTGAAAGAGTTTATTTTAATGTTTTCTATTCATGTAACACTGTGACCAAATACATTTGGTTTTGTGATTTTTCAATCAATCGCAATTAACAGGATAGCTTCTGAAGATTATTCTTCCCCATCAGTAGGATATTTCCGTATCCAATATTGGATGCATAAAACCTTGTGCCTACAACGTAACGCTCTCGTTTTCGAAGTTCTCCAAATATTCATTCATTCAGAATGAATTCAGATTCAACTTCAAACAAATGATCTCTAAATCAACGATAGTCCTACGTCACCCTTGCGGTTATACCATAGATATAACCCACTTCCTGTTTTTGTTTTTGTTTTGGTTTAACAGTTGTCTGATTGCTGCGATGAAAGTTCGAAATTCACCCCCTTTGGATTTGTTTAGATTTGAGGCGAACGGGTAGAATGCGAAATTTTCGAACTCGATCGGGTTGTGAAATCCAATCGCCGATCGTGAACCGGAATGAGGGTGATTGTAATTATATAGGCCTCCCCGGGAATTGTCGGTGTAGTTTCTGCCTGTTGGTTTACATTTCAGGTTTCATGGTTTTCTGAATAATAAAACCAGTATTCATGCTAAAATATGTTTTTCTGTGTTTGCATCGCATTTTTAGTCTTTTACTGCCTTACTCGCAAATTTCTTAAGCAGTCAGGTTGTAAAGAGAACAGGGAATATTTATTTCTATGATAATAAATCTGTTGACCTTAATTCGCTGATTTACTCACAAGAAAGTGGTTTCCTAGCCCTATGCTAACTTCCAACATTTCTGGTGAAGCTACGTTATGAATTATTCGAAAAATAATTTCGTTTTAGCTGCTGTTTATTTATGGTTCATCAACTATTTGCCTGTTGGAGGAAATATGAGTTTTCCACAGCATTTGGGAATTTTTTGACTCAAGCGTATCTTTTGAAAAGGACGTATCTATTTTAATAAGAGAAATCTTTGATAATATATCCCTCACAAACTATGAGTCGTACCGCAATAGTGTCTTGGAAAGAGTTATAGAGTATTGATGTTTAAACGTGAAAAAAAATATTAACACACGACTCAACACGACACTACTACACGACAAAAGTATTAAAAGGGCCTATCTATATATAGGGTTGGGGAAAAAGAAATGTCGTATTTCTGATCGAAATTTGACGCTTTATTCAACATACTTAAAACTATCCAATTTAAGTCAAATATGCGCTGTTTTGTTCGCAAACTTGTTGCCATTTAGTTGCCAACTTATTTGCAAAAAACTCAGACAGCCAGAGGCCAACTTAGTATTACCAAGAGCGTTTTGCATGAACCGGAAGAGATGATAATCACTTGGAGCCAGGTCCGGACTATACGGTGGGTGCTATAGGACATCTCATCCGAGCTCCCGCAGCTTTTGGCGGGTCATCAAAGATGTATGAGGTCGAGCGTTGTCCTGGTGGAAAACAAAACCATTCCTATTGATCATTTCTGGCCGCTTCTGGTCAATCGCCTGCTTCAAACGGTCAAGGTGCTCAAAATAGAGAACCGAGGGTCTGACCATAGTTGAGCAGCTCATAGTGGATGATTCCCTTCCAATCCCACCAAACACACAACAAAACCTTCCTGGCCGTCAATCCGGACTTGGCGATGGTTTAGGCTCACCGCGAAATTTAAACTCGGGGGTGTATTCGTCTCTAGAGCTGTGCCTAGCAGCTCGCTCGAGACTGTTATTTCGAATCGTGGATGGCTTATTTATACTTAACTAGCTGACCGGCAAACTTCGCTCCCCAAAACCTCCATATGCCAAATTTGGTTCCATTTCACAGAAAAGTTTTCGAGTTATGCAGAAATTTTTGTTTCATTTGTATGGCAGCCCCCCTTAGAGAGGGAAGGGTAGTGTCGATTCACCATAGAAACGTTTCGTGCTCCCTAAAACCTCCACATGCCAAAAAAGGCTCAATTTGCTTGATTAGTTCTCGAGTTGTTCACCACCCTCCACTTCCCCTTTTTAGAGAGGGGAACGAAGTGTCAAACCACCATAAAAACATTTATTTCTCCCTAAAACCTCCATATGCCAAATTAAGTCCAATTGCTTGATTAGTTCTCGAGTCCCCCCCCCTTCTTAGAAAGGTGGGAGGAGTGTTGAACCATCTTAGAAATGTTTCTTGCCCCCTAAAACCTCCACATGCCAAAGTTGGTTCCGTTTGCTTGATTAGTTCTTCAATTATGCAGAAATGTATGCTTCATTTACTTGACAATGTATGGCTTCATTTACTCCCCTCCTCCCTATTCACCATAGAAACGTTTCGTGTTTCCTAAAACCTTCGCATGCCAAATTTGGCTCCATTTACTTGATTAGTTTTCGAGTTATACAGAAATTAGTCTTTCATTTGTATGGCAGTTTCCCCTTAGAGAGGGAGGTGGAGTGTCTAACCGCCGTAAAATCAATTATTGCACCCTAAAACCTCCACATGCCAAGTTTGGTTTCATTTTCTCGATTAATTCTCGAGTATGCAGAAAATTGTGTTTGATTTGTATAGCAGCCCCCCCCTTAAAAAGGGGAGGAGTGTCCAACCACCATAGAAACATTTATTGCGTCCTAAAACCTCCATATGCCTAATTTGGTTTCATTTGCTTGATTAATTCTCGAGTAATGCAGAAATTCGGGTTTCATTTGTATGGCAGCCCCTCCTCAAACTATCATGAAAACCTTTCCCGGCCCCAAAAACCCCTACATACCAATTTTAATGTCAATCGGTTCAGTAGTCTTCGAGTCCATAAGAATCAGACAGACAAAAATCCACTTTAAATACATAGATTAGAGATGGGCGAGCGCTCACGAGCCGCTCATTTGAGCCGGTTCATCAGAAAGAGCGTACGATCCACGGTTCTTTAAAAATGAGCCGCGGCTCTCAAATGAACGGCTCTTAAATGAACGGCTCTAAATACCGTGGGTCTTTTTTGAACCGTGGTTCATTTAAGAGCCGTTCATTTGAGAACCACGGTTCAAAAAAGAACTACGGTTAATAAAAGAACTGTGTTTCTTTTAAGAGCCGGCTTATTGGTAAAGAACCGTGGATCGTACGCACGATCTGACGAACCGTGGCCTGTGGCAGTGCGGAAGAAATATATGTTTCTTATGCTGCTTTTTAAGCAGTTTTATTTAGCTGTTTGTATGTTTGAAAATTATGACGAATTACATATTTTCTCGAAACCCCATAAAAATGGGTATCTAATAAAAGGACTTGACTAGTCGGACACAGTTATTTATGAAAAATGTAAATCCAAAATGTCCAATTACTTTTTTCATGCCACTCCCGCATATGGGTATCAAATGAAATGATTTGACTAATATAATACAGTTAATCATGAAAACATTCCATTCGAAACATTTTAAAAATGTTTGGGATATATAACGGGGAGAAAACTGTGTCGTTATCGAAAACTGCTATACTCTCCCGACTGATAATTCGACATGATCAATATTATATCAAGAGAAATCAGTTCTAGTGATTATAAAAAAGCTCTGTAATGAATTGATTTCGGAGCTGGTAAAGTGATTCACAAATCTTGAGTCAGACGAATTAGTAGCCTAACCAATAATGCTAGATCCTCGCTTGAAGCAGCAAGGTTTTAAGGATAACACAAAGTACAACTATGCACACCAGTCGTTGATAAGGACGCTAAAAATGACATCCATAGAATAAACTACTACGAAACTACCACAAATCGTTGGTGATGAAGCGCGGTCATCTGCATGGAAGGAGTTTGATGCATTAGTTGGCAATCTTCGATCCTCACATGATCCAAAAGCTATATCTGCTATATCTACTGTAGATAAATACCTAGCAGAACTACATCTGTTGAGAATAAGCAACCCTTTGCTTTGATGGAATGGAAGGAAATCTATCTCTATCATTTTTTTTTTAAATATTATGCATTCCGGCGACTTCAGTACCATGTGAGCGAGTTTTTCCGAAAGCAGGACAAATTTGCAGTGAAAGATGTAGTAGACTTTCATCAGATAAAATTGAAAAAATAATGTTTATAAATAAAAAAAAATGAGTGGGTTATATCTATGATATAACCGCAAGGTTGACGTGGAACTACCTTAGCTTAGCAACCATTCGTTTGTATTTATTAAATTCTTGATTGAATGAAACAGTTTCCAAATTCAATTGAGTTCAATATATTTGCTCTGTGAGTGAAAAAAATGAACAAATGCCGTGTAAAGTCAATTCATTTATTGTGATTGATTGTTCTTCGTTACAAGTAAATTTAATGACGGACCTTTCACGTTTGGTATGAAGACTAGAACAAAATATATGTACGGAAGAATTATCAAACGTTTGATGAACCAGCCTAAGGCTGAAAATATTTCCAATAAAGACAAAAAAATTATCAAACGATTATTTTATTTTACATTTCCCTCTGAAGTTTACATCCCAAAAGTGTACATACTTCTCGAATCTCGAATTTGCTTGAAACTGGGAAGTTCCTTCGCTTCTAGTGTCTGCACGATTTTCCCAGGTTCCTAAGTTTAGAAGATCATGTTAGGACAGACATATTCCACTCTGCACAAAGGCAAGCGAGGACAAAAGTACTCGCAGTTTGCATTTATTTGCAGAGCCGATTTCCCCAGAAACCTCGGTTTTGAAGTCTGTGTTAGGGAAACACATTTCAATCGGAACAAAAATACCCCCGATTTGTATGAATTCGCAATGCCGATTTCCCCACGTTCCATGGATTTGAAGTCTGTGTTAGGGAAACACATTCCAGTCGGAACAAAAATACCCCCGACTTGCATGAATTTGAAATACCGATTTCTCCAGGCACCTTGGTTTAGAAATCTCTATTAGGGAACACATTTCGGTGGGAACAAAAGCTCCTCCTACTTTCGTGTGTTCTTCTTCTTCTTTTTGGCTTTAAGAGGGTTTAAACTTTTCAGTTCACTCGCCTCTAGGCTCTTTCGTGTGTTTGCAATGCCGATTTCGCTGCTTGGTTTTAAAGTCTGTGTTAGGGAACATTTTTCGATGAGAACAAAAGTCCCCCTACTTTCATGTATTTGCAATGCCGATTTCCCCAAGGCTGCTTGGTTTTGATGGCTGTGTTAGGGAAACCGTAAATCGGACCAATCAAAACGATGCAGTTAGGGCGTTTAGATAACGCCTAATATTTTACAGTTATTCAATTGTTTATCTAATGAGAAACAACATTTTGTTAGTTGCGATAGATGCGTAGAAATATTCCCTATCAAGTGATGCAAACATCTCTCCTATCCAGTACGAAATGTTCGAGCTATAAGCATTCGAAATCTTTAATTTTTTCCTGCATGTTCTGTGTTTAGGTTTTCGTTTTACCCTCCATATATTCATCAGCCATTCTTTGTATGGACACCGACTGGACAACATCGTTGCTGGACGAGCTGGACGGCGAGGGATCGAGTGCCTTTCTCAAGGCAAGAGGGCGGAGGTGGTAGCGCTGGAGTAGAATAGAGTAGAGTTTTCAAAGGGCCTTTCTCAAGGCTAGAGACGAATGAACTGCAAAAGTTTAAAGTCTCTATAATACAATACCTTCCTTCTTTCTATATATTCCGGTTAGACGTAGTCCCACGTCAAAAAAACGTAATGAAGATTATTGTGATGGAAATATATCAGAGAACCCCTTCAGCAATATTTTTACTATTCTCTGCACTGATTATTGTTTTAAACCTTATTTTTTACGTCTTCTTCTTTACATATCTGAATAAACCAGTTCTTGAAAAATCCGTCGAGTCGCTCAAATGACCCGGCGCACGACTCTGAGCCACTCAATGAAATGAACCGTTTTGCCCATCTCTAATATAGATTAGTTGGAAACGGGCGAAGACGTGGTCATTAGTTGTTCGTTATTGACGGCACTGGAAGGTAAACACACAAATCAACAGAACCAATGTATGGGAAAATGGAAATGCTTCCAGTTTTCATTAATTTTAACCGTTTATGGATCAGAGAATTGTAATGTATAGCATATCAAACAAATCTCAAAGAACTTCCGATTTGATTGTTATACAAATCATCAGAATTCGTTCGTAGTGAGAATGGTTAACTTTATTCCATAAAAACGTGACCTGTTTTCTGATTTGGAACATGAAAAATGTTCAGCGGAAAGATTTAAAATTACAAATTCCCGGTATATATTTGGCAGAATGTGTAGAAGAATTCTTTTCATCAAGTATGATTCTCTATCACCTCCAAAAAGATTTCGGGTCAGCTACCTTACACCTAGTAATAAATTAGCTGCAATAAAATTCTATCAAATGCTAATGTGCATTGGAATTTTGGGTAATACCCACCGTATGCACCAAGTTCATAAAAATCGAAGGGGGTGTCCGGCTCTCGAGTGAATATTCGCAGAAACACAAAGTAGTTTATTCCTAGGGCATATAAACAGAATCAGTTTCCTTCCGGCAATAAATACCTACGTTAGTTTGGCAAACGAGATTTAATACAGTTCGTAGAATTCATGTTTTTCCTTATTCATGTTTCACGCTTTTCGAGTCTATGTCAAAATATTTAAACATTTTTATCGAAACTGAATTTAAACGCGAATTTGATTTTTAACACGAAACATTGCGTGCATCAAACATTTCGCAAAAAAAAACGTTGAAATTCTTTCACCTGCAGCAACGGATCATTTCTCAAAAATTTGTTTTGCATCCAATGCTGTGGTTTTCTCAAAACATCGGTATCGGACCAACCAACAACAGTTTCCAGCCCACCTGCCCACCTATTTTTCGGTGCTCGTATTTTTTCAACTAATCATTCTCCGCTCTTCCGAAGCGCTCTTCCCGCGATGATCGCGGGCTGCACAAAAGCGACGATCAGTTGGCGTCGTCATTGGCTAGCGCAAGGCAGCAACCGCTCGACCCCGGCGGAACACTGAAACCCCCTGAAACCGCCTGCCCACCCGCTGCTGCCACCGAACCGGAGAAAGCCGCCCCGTGGAAAGTGAGTGGAAGAAGCCTCAGCGAAAACTTGATCGATTTTTCCGAGCCATCCGAAAGTGAAACCATTTACGAGAATTTGTGCCCCGGTCGGGTGCGAAGCGGGCGCTGCTGGCTGACTGCACCACCGGTGGATGCATGGATGACGTCCCTGCTGGTGGAGACCGAGGACTACGATGCCGGCGCGGAGGTAGCTTATCACGTGAAACACATTCCATCCGTTACGTTTGATGACATTGGCGATAGTTGGGGAGGTTGTGGCAGTTCATCATCGCGAGCGCGACTCAACTGTGTTGTTCAAGGTTATTCGAGCGACAAGGTTGAGGAGTTCCGTCAGAACGTTCTGAACGAGCGTAAGCGACAGAGGGAGGCAGAGCGGGAAGAGGAGGACCGCTCCGATTCGCTGGATCCGGTGATTATCACATTTCGGAGTTCGATTTTTGAAACAGAGAGCGACGTGCAATTGCTTGCATCGGGCGAGCGGAATCGAGAGACCGAAGCTCCTCGTCAAAACAACGCCGATAGGGATGGTCATGTGAATGACGCGATAAGCCCATATCGGGTCCAGGTAGCGCGCGAGGGCGAGGGCGATCGGTTATCGCAATGCAAACAGTGCCGCTCACTCGCGGCTAAAAAACGCTCTCTGCTGCGCGAGCATTTGCTTCGCGTTAGTTTGTGTCGGGTGGTGATTACATACGAACGTGGATTGAAGGCATTCTTGCTGATCGGGGCCGCAGCCGCCGCGGCGTGTGAATTAGTGCGCAATCGAAAGTTAGTGTTAAATAAGCGAAAAACGTACCGCAAAATCATGACAAACGAGGCCCATAATGGGTCGGTTAGTGCGCTGCTCGAATCGGTTCAAATTGACAAATATTTTCAGTTCCTGGAAGGTAACGAAACAATGATTAATCTCGCGGCAGCTAAGCGGCGCCACCGCCGCCGTCACAATGCGAGTGAGCTCATAAGTGCCGAGGTGCAGAGTAATTCCTCGAACGAGATCAGCATCAGTAGCAGTAACACAAGTGGGATTTACTCGGACTGCGGAGCGTCCCTCGATGAGAACATCTACCAGCCAATATGGACGTGCAAAACCGACGGTGGCTCCGAACCGACCTACGAATCTCCCCAGGAACACATCTACGAATACATTCGGGTTGATCCTGCCCGCGACGAGAGCGAGTGGGAAGTGGTGGATGAGTTTGCTTTTTCGAAGAATCGGCACCACTCGCTGAGTCAGAGATCACCTCCGCCGGTGCCGAATCGCAACATACGTCATCCCCTGGATCGGTACAGAAATGTTTGCATACTCTACAGCCCGACCGCGCCGAAGATCAATCGCATCGTGTACGACTATAGGCGTGATTACGTTTTCGACTATCGCAAAACGTCTGAGGATGTGTCACCTTCGGACGACGTCGACGAAGGTGATGAGGATGACGGTGAGGACCACGGTGAAGAGAACGACTCAGTACTGTGCGATAGCTGCCCAGGATCAGAGTCAAACGAGGAGGACGGAGACGAGGGCGAAGATGTCGCGGCGACGCTACGCGAGATCCCCGCGCGTAAACACAGCTGCTACTCGATACCGGACTGCGTCCAGTATTGGAAGTTTATGCTGCTGAATGTGAACTACAACGAGGACGAGGAGGACGTGGTGAGTCCGGGGGTTAGAATATGTTTCAGTCACTAACACACACGCACAAACGCATGCAAACAATAAGAAGCGCACGGCTTACGGTTTAGCTAAGGTAATTCTCAGAAATTCCAGTCTCGATAATCATCGCTGCGGGGCATTGTGATTGTGATATATTTTATTCATCAGCGGTCACTTAACCATTCAATTTATGCACCGCAGAGTCTCAAGCTGTTTTTATTCCGAGCCGTTATGGTTGATAATTACATCACAAGGGAAAGGTACAACCTGTTGAGTGCCAAGGCGTGTTGTTGTTCTGTGTTCGAGCGTGGCAATTAAAATCAATCTATCCGCGTAGCATAAGACCTCGAGTCACGTGTTTCCGTTCTTTGGATACTGTCTGTTGTCGAGCATAACTGCGTAAAACAAATAATGAGGAAAACGAGACTTGAGGAAGGGTCAATCAGAGCAACATGAGCTCAACGGCTCGTTACAAGTCAATAATTGGATAATTGTAGATTATTGAATAATGTGATTCTGGTTATTGACTTTGCTCAAAACATTTACAACTGTCCTTGATTGATTCTAAGGAAGGTTGCAATTCTAAAAGTTAATGAAGTTTATCATGAGTTTGTTCCTCCTGACCAATGGCGAGAATCAACCGAATTCGACCCGAATATCACAGTTCAGAAAGTTAGGCATCTCTAAGCGAGAAAGCGCCAAGTCCAAAGTCACTGTTCGCATATATTTTGACGTAGAACTACGTCTTTCATTAAGGGTGCCAAATCAGAAAACAGGTCACGTTTTTATGAAATAAAGTTAACGTTAATAACTATTTTTGCCACGAACGTATTTTGGCGATTTACATACCAAACGAATCGGAAATTCCCTAAGATTTAGAGACGTATGAACTCTCAGAGTTTAAAGTCTCTCTAATTCAATACCTTCCTTCCTTCCTTCCTAAGATTTGTTTGATATGCTATACATTATAATCCCATAAGCTGTATATGGTTTAATTCAGCGGTACTCAACCTCTTTCCCTTAAGGGCCACAAACACGTGTTAGTCATGATGTCCCGGGCCGCAAAAAAAAATTGGTAACGATTTCTTATGTTTTCACGATTGTTACAAATTGAATTATTGTTGTCATTTCTCAACGTTTCATACACGTAGTAGCGTCCGTGGCCATAAGCAGTTGTTTAATTTAATTTGTTGTGCTAATGAACAAATAAATACATTTTAATGAACTATTCATTCTAATAAAAAAAGTTTGAATTAGGTCCTTTTATTTGCTAATCCCTTGTGTTCGAATGAACAGGCGAACACTTCTTTTATCGATTGCTTAAGCTGCAATATTTATTTTAGTTGGTGTAATACATCGATATTAATTAACTGTTAATTATTATTACAAATTCAGTGTCGGCTTCTATGTGTACTTCGTTTACTCACGGTAACAATAGGTTAAGTGTAATATACTATAAATATAAATATATGTTTAGTTTCATAAGATGTCGTTCGTTTTTAGTTCCACGTACATTCAATTCCGTTTAATTATAAGCACTAATTTAAGTTAGTTAGGCTACTTTTAAGGAATAGTTTTAAGTATATCGAAATAAGTATAAGTTACACAATTAACCATATTCAATGAATGCTTTGTTTATGTTTTTCTTTTGTTAAGTCATCTTTTCATTTTTTTCATATAATTCTCTAACGTCATTCTTCTGTCATATACATGACCTGCTCTTCGGCAGGACCAGTACACGATGTGCTAACAGTCGCCAGGGTGACCAGCGATTCACGGCAACACCTTGTATTCACCGGGAATAATAATTTAAAAACATATAAATATACATATTATAGTTTATTAATTGTTAAGATTTTACATATTCAAATTTAATACCTAATAATCTTTAAATTACTTATACTAAGGCATAGGTACAGATTAACGTTTAGGACCTTATTTTCAACAAGCTCATCTATCAGTATGTATAATACAGCAATGTTTGCGCTTTTGTTTCTAGGAAGTAAAACAATATTAGTTCTTCTAGTAGTCCTTTTTTTCTATACATTTTAATGTTTTTATACTGTTTGATCTTTCATTAAGGTACTATTTTTTTTCTAATGTGCCGCTCCAATTATTGCCCCTGCAGGACGTTATCTAAAAGTTTAATGAGATTTTTGATACTGTGAACAATTTTCCAACACTTTATCGAGATCTGGTTTTTTGCTGCAAGCCAACCTTATTACATCATCCAGATGGGAGTCTGTAAGTTTGTTTCTGTAAACATTCTTTGTGTATTTTTCGTTTTAGAAAAAGACGATTCACACAAGTAAGTAAAACCAAAGAATGTTACTAAAATTAGAGCACTTTTTTGGACACTTTGATACTTTTGGGGAACCGTGCTCCAAAATTCTATATATTCGCTTTTCTCTCTTTTTTCTTTAAACAGAGCTAGATTGGTGTAGTTTTTAAAATCTATAAACTAGTCGAACAACTCTGAGTAATTACAATCTGCAACTGTAGCCAGCTCGGAGATTGTGGTTGTTTCTAAATGCCAGGGATTTTCTGCAAGTAACAAACATTTTTTTATTTTTCTTAGATCTTGGAACCTTTTTTTTAAATTCGTTCATCAGTGCAGTTATATAATTACATATTGATGAGCAGTTTTCTTTGGAGATGTCGATATCGTTCTCAGTAGCCTTTATCATAAAGGGTGTGTCACATCAAATTGCATCACGGTAAAAATGCTGTAGAAATTCGCCCAGTAGACCGATCCTTTTGAAAATTTTAGACAGTAAAATAAAAACTATTAAACAACTTTTGGCATTTTCTTTTTATTCATACTTCGAGTCCAAGCCCGTATGCTCGCACCTTCCTCTTTACCCCGTCCATAAGGTTCTGTACAACGTCGGGTTGTAGTTTTTTTTGAACAGAAATCCATTTTCTCTTGAAGTCCGCCTCCGATTTGACAACTTTTGGGTTCTTCCGGAGGGCCTGCTTCATAATCGCCCAATATTTCTCTATTGGGCGAAGCTCCGGCGCGTTGGGCGGGTTCATTTCCTTTGGCACGAAGGTGACCCCGTTGGCTTCGTACCACTCCAACACGTCCTTTGAATAGTGGCACGAAGCGAGATCCGGCCAGAAGATGGTCGGGCCCTCGTGCTGCTTCAATAGTGGTAGTAAGCGCTTCTGTAGGCACTCCTTAAGGTAAACCTGCCCGTTTACCGTGCCGGTCATCCCGAAGAGGGCGCTCCGCTTTCCGCAAGAGCAGATCGCTTGCCACACCATGTACTTTTTGGCAAACTTGGATAGTTTCTGCTTGCGAATCTCCTCCGGAACGCTGAATTTGTCCTCTGCGGAGAAGAACAACAGGCCCGGCAGCTGACGAAAGTCCGCTTTGACGTAGGTTTCGTCGTCCATTACCAGGCAATGCGGCTTCGTCAGCATTTCGGTGTACAGCTTCCGGGCTCGCGTCTTCCCCGCGTCTTCGCGTTTTGCCTTTCGTCGAGGTTAGGAGCCTTCTGAACCTTGTATGTACGCAGGCCCTCCCGCTTCTTGGTCCGCAGGACGAATGAACTTGATAAATTCAGCTTATTGGCGACATCCCGGACCGAACTTCTCGGATCACGTCTAAACTGCTTAACTACGCGCTTGTGATCTTTTTCACTGACGGAGCATCCATTTTTGCCGTTCTTCACTTTCCGGACGATGGTTAGGTTCTCGAAGTATCGTTTTAGTACTCTGCTGACCGTGGATTGGACGATTCCCAGCATCTTACCGATGTGCCGATGTGACAACTCCGGATTCTCGAAATGAGTGCACAGGATTAATTCACGACGCTCTTTTTCGTTCGACGACATTTTTCCAAATTTGACAGTGAAGCATGGCCAACGTGATATATACACTCTTATCTGATTTTAAAGCGAAAGTTGAAGATATAATTCCTAAAAATTAAATTTCTACAGCGTTTTTTCCGTGATGCAATTTGATGTGACACACCCTTTAGATGGAAAATTTTGTAGCCGTTTGTTCTTTATGTCTTCATGATAAATACTTAGCTTTTCCTCAAAAGCAAATAATGTATTCGCCATTTGTGAAACTATGCTATTTTCACCCTGCAAACTCCGATTGAGAATATTTAATTTTCCTGTAATATCAGATAGAAAGGTTAAAAGACACCACCATCCGTTATCTCGCAATTCAGGATACACTTTATCATTTTGCTCTAAAAACAATATTATTTCATGGCGTAAAGAAAAAAAAAACCTATTCAAAACTTTGCCTCTACTAAGCCATCGCACTGAAGTATGTAATGTAACGTCATTATAATCACTTTCCAGCTGTTCCAAAAGGCTTTTAAATGTTCTGTGGTTCAATTCTTTTGCTCGTATATAATTAACAATATTTATAACAGTCTTCATCACAGTTTCTAATTCTGTATTTGCAGCACGAGCCATCAAATTTTCTTGGTGTATAATGCAATGGAATGTAATTAAATTGGTGAAATTATATCTGTTTTTAAACAACGTAATAAATCCATTTTCAGACCCAGTCATTGAAGGACAGCCATCCGTGCACACACAAACGATTTTTTGTATTTCAATTTCATTGTGTTCTAAAAAATTGCAAATTATATCAAGGTATGCTTTGCCTCGGGTTTGACCTTTCATTGGAAGGAATTTCAAAAAATCTTCAAAGATTAAGTTGTTTTCTGTACAATATCTAACGAATACTGAGCATTGGGATGTTGCTGAAAAGTCCGTGCTGGAATCAAATGCCAAGCTAAAAAACTTGCAGTTTTTCAGATTATTTATCACATTATCGCTAATACATTTTGAAATGTCTTCAATACGCCTCATATATGTAGAATCAGAGAGCTGCAGTTTTTTTTATATCAGATAGTATTAGTTTTTTGTTGCTGAATTTATCAAAAAGTACATTGGCCGCACTAACAAAGCATTCTTTTACAGTTTCTGCATCGGTAAATGGTTTCATATGTCTGCCAAGAGTATAACAAATCTCATATGATGCTTTTGTTATCGCGGAGTCTTGTGATAATGCCACGGACATAATATTTTGCTGTTGTTGCAATGACCTCTTTAGGAAAATCAATTTCTCACTTCTTAAGGATGACCCAGGAGGAAACGTTTCGTTGAATGATTTGTGCTTCGTTGCAAAGTGACGAGAAATGTTGTATTTCTTTAATATAACACTCTCTCGGCATATTAAACAAGTAGCTTCGTTGTTTTTGTTGGGCACAACAAAATATTCCGTTTCCCACTCGTCTTGGAATAGTCTATTTTCATCACACATTTTTATTTTATTCTTCGAAGACATTATTTCGAAATTGAATAACAATTTCACACTAAACAACACTATTATCTGCAATTTCCCAGGCGAGAATAGTTTGTTTTGACCTAAGACAGGATACGATAACAGAGAGATCGAGCTCGCTGTCAATTTAACTGCTGATTTGTTGATTGTGATGACCTCGGACAAGGATAAGTAAACAAAACGGCGTTTTCAACAAATTGTATAGTGTTGCCAAAAAAACAAGAACATGAATAATATTCCAATACACACTCATCTAACATTTTATGGATGTAGTCCGCCAAAACATTATGTACAAGAACAACAGATAAAATAATTTGTTGAAAAATATGCAGTATTTTGTGGAACCATGGCAACTAAATGTTTTATGTATACATGAACAGCATATGTTGGTTTCGCTGGAAAATAATCGTTAGAAATTTTACAAAATTTGGCAACGCTGACATCTCGTGTTGTTTAGCTTCCCGGTTATTTGCATTTGGGCGGAAGAAGAGTAAGAAGCATCGTATCTTGTCACAATTTAATTTACCAGTTACTACAGGTGTGCTATAACTTTAGCATATTACACTAAAATTACTCACACAAAAAGAACTTCGAAGATTTTGCACAATTTTGCAAATTGCACAGTTGTATCATTTAAGCAAATACAGAACAAGCCAGGACCGGCAAATGGACCCCAGGCGGGCCAACCAAAAAGGCACGGGGGGCCGCAGGTTGAGTATAGCTGGTTTAAATTGATGAAAATTGGAAGCATTCTCATTTCCTCATACATTTGTTCCGTCCATTTGTGTACTTTCTCGAACAGAGCTGTCAATAACGAGCAACTTATCGACGAGCAATGAAGGGGAAATCATTAGATGTAAAGTATCCGTGAACGAAGGAAAAGAAGAAGAACGAAGGGGAATATTTGCCTAGAGTATTGGCGATCTAACGCAAAACGTAAACGATCGGTGATACATCTGGATTTTGTTTTTGAACTAAGAAAATGATGATAAGGTAACCTAAAACTTAAGAACAAATCACATATATTTTACTTCCGATATTTCGAAGGTAATTCTCACCGTTGTTTTTGATTTTTCTCTCGAATTTCCTTTTTTGATTCAACCGTTGTCAACATTTATACATTTTCACCACTGAAAGAAGTAAGAAAATGACATGTTAGATAGAAAATTGCGCAGAATTAAATTTCTTCCAAACTCATCGCAATCAATATTTTATGACTATAACATTGTGATTTATGGAAAGAACTACAAACCTTCCATAAACTCACATTGCAAAATTTAAAACCATCATCACTTTTAGCGCACCGCCGCCTAGGTGTAGATTTGTACGTTAGATCGCCAATAATCTGTGGATCTCGCTGAGGCAAACTTTCATTGTTCGTGAAGAAATCGACTGAACAACATCGTTGCTGGGCGAGCTGAGCGGCTAGGGATCGAATGCCTTTCTCAAGGCAATGGAGGTGGAGGAGTAATATGATGGATAAAGTAAAGTTTTCCAAGGGCCTTTTCAAAGGTTAGAGACGAATGAATGGAAGAAGTTTAAAGTCTCAAGCAAGGAAGGCAAACTTTCAGTATCGTTCTGTGTTCAAAGCAATGAATATCGCTTGTTCTTCCTTGTTTTGTGTCATCACATGCACATGTCTTCGTATCGGATTGAGCTGGGGACGCGACCAAATTTCTCACTCGCTGATGTCTCTGACATTGCAATCAGTACATCAAACTGACGCCATTCCATTAAGGTTCAGAACTACATAATTGAATGGGGAGTCATTAAATCAGGCTATCATCGACTCACCAAGAAAATAATTGTTCTGGAATTTTGTGTGTCATTTGGTTTCGCATGACGGTAGCAAAACTATCTCCACCAAGGATGAAGGCTAAGCTGATCGAGACCGGTAATATTAATAAAAAGGGCTTCTGTTGAGAAGAGCGCAAAGCAGAGATAAGTGTGTGTATTTTTGGTTGCTTCAAGCCATCTATATATGGAAATTTGTGTGCGTACGTGCGTACTTCATAACCCGTACGCAAGAATAGTATATACATCTTCGCTAAAACCCCATTTGTATCTGCTCCCGTGTGCATTGGCCCTGTCGTGATGCAACAATCGCCCATTTTTTTATGCTTTGATTGATGATTGATTGCTGTTGCAATTTATGCAGTCTTAATGATACATATAAACAAGGAGGAAATAGCGGGAGGGAAATATTTACGCTAGGGTATTAGTAATGAATCTTTGCTGAGGAGAATATTCAGCCTTTTTCCAAGCAGTTAACATTGTTTGTTTTCTGTCATCAATGCATTGAACTGACGCTATGGTGAAGCACGTGTTAAGGTTGTGCACCAAAATTTTTTTTGGGGAATACCAAGTTGCTCAATAAGTTATATTAAGTTATTAATTCATTTGGGCTCGCGTGTCGGTCGCACAACTGCTTTCAACTAGGGTTGTAATCTAATCTTGACCATAATGAAGCAGTGTTACTCTTTTCGAGGTTATGGAGATTAACAGATAGAGTTTATTTCGTTTATTTAGTCACTAAGAAAGTAAATGTCGTTCTAGAATTTTGTGTGGGATTTTGTTTCGCTTGCCAGTAGCAAAACTTTCTCCACTAAGGATGACAGCTGCGCTTATATCGATCATGTATTGTTCTGCGAGCACACGAATGAATCATCAAACAGTTATCGTTAAATGATTCTACAATAAAAAAAACATTTCAGGGCGACCAAACTGTTAGAATGGTTATTTAAAAATTTTCATAGCATTATAAAATAATATTCGCAATTATAAGCTAGCGACTTGAATTAAACCACAGCGTAGTTCTACGTCAACAATGCGGTCGTGGCTTGAACACAACCTCATATAATTTTTTTTGTCATTTGAACGACTACAACATAGGCATTGAACGCCACAAAATCATCTACAGCCCGCTATTGACACACGGTGTATTCGACTACCAATGCAGTAGTTTATAAGTACAACTAGCTGACCCGGTAAACTTCGTCTTCGTTGTTATGAATACCTTCAAACATTCACGTTTTCTTACTATGCGCAAGTTCATGAGTCCAATCGCAGAACTGTTCATTGGTTGATCTTCTAATCGACCCCGTTGAATTTACCTTTTACTAAAAAAAATTCCTAGTACTTCTACCGAAACTCATCATTATAATATCAGATTATTTTCGGACACAATGGAATAAATGTTTGATACAGAAAATATGATAGAATAAAGACGGACGCCTTCCCTCTTCACCCCCTAGAGTGTTTATTTCACGTCATCCTCAAAACATTCGAGATAAAAATTTGAAAAAAAAAATACTGAATGTGCATCTTACTACGGTGTATCAAGAAAAATTATCAAAAAAAAAATTTCATCAAAAATTGAAGTACTAAAAAAAATATTGAGATTTTGAATTTTTTTTTGTGATTTAGAGATTCAGTACTACTCTAATTCATATTTAAATGTGTTCCTACGACTTTTCTAGATTGATAAATATCTTCAAACTATTTTTGACGTTGGACTACGTCTAACCGGAATATAAGGGGTGTAAAATGAAAACCTAAACACAGAACATGCAGGAAAAAAAGATTTCGAATGCTTATAACTCGAACATTCCTAACTGGATCGGAAAGATGTTAGCATCAATTGATAAGGAATATTTCTACACATCTATCGCAATTAGTAGAATGTTATTTTTCATTAGATAAACAATTGAATAACTGTAAAATGTTAAGCATTATCTAAACGCCCTAACTGCCTCGTTTTGATTGGCTCGATAACCGGGTTCCCCAACACAGACTTCAAAATTAATGTACCTATGGGAATCCGCTTTGCAAATACATGCAAGTGGGAAGGGAGCATTTTTGTTCCCATCGAAGTATGGTCCCTAACACAGATTTCAAAACCAAGCAGCCTTGGGGAAATCGGCATTGCAATACATGAAAGTAGGGGGGCTTTTGCTCTCACCGAAATGTGTTTCCTAACACAGACTTCAAAAACAAGCAGTGTTAGAGAAATCGGCATTGCAAATATATGAAAGTAGGGGGCATTTTTGTTCCGACTGAAATGTGTTTGCCTAACACATACTTCAAATCAATGGAGCGTGGGGAAATTGACATTACAAAAGCGGGTACGAACACAACGCTTTGGCTCGGTTATTCAAGATTGCATTGAAGGATATGCCTTCATATATTCTGCTCACTGAATTTTTAAGCATACCATTTGATGATTAGACAAAATGTTGATAACCATTTGCTGCGATAACGCCTATTGATTCAACAATATGCGTTCGACGTACATGTCAAAATCGAAACTGAGTGCTTGAAGTTCAAGCATTCGCGGTTCGAGAAGTGCGTACACTTGAGAGAGAAATATAAAATACAATAATCGTTTGATAATTCTTCCGTTCACATATTAAGTCCTAGACATCATACCAAACGTAAAAAGACGGTCATTAAATTTACTTGTAACGAAGAACATAATCTATCACAATGCATGAAATGATCTCACATGACATTTGTTCGATCTTATCACTCACAAAGCAAATATATTGAATTCAATCGAATTAGGAAATTGTTTCATCTAATCAAAAATTTGATCAATACAAACAAATGATTACTACGCTAAGATAGTCTCACGTCAACCTTGCGGTTATATATAGATATAACCTACCCATTTTTTCATCATAAAATCTAATACTATAAAAAATTTAATACGCAGTACAAAAAATGTTTATATATTTTCTGACATTTCGAAATTTTGTAAAAGCAGAAAGTGTGTTATATCTGTGGTATAACCGCAAAGTTGACGTAGGACTATCGTTGATTTAGTGATCATTTGTTTGAAGTTGAGTCTGATTCCATTCTGAATGAATGAATAAATGAACATTTGGGGGACTTCGAAAACGAGAGCGTTACGTTGGAGGCACAAGGTTTTATACATCCAATATTGGATACGAAAATATCCTACTGATGGGGAAGAATAATCTTCAGAAGCTTTCCTGCTAATTGCACTTGATTGAAAAATCACATAACCAAATGTATTTGGTCGCAGTATTATATGGATAAAAAACATTAAAATAAACTCTTTCGCTTGGATGTAATTTTCAATTCCAAGGGGAACTGGCAGATTGTTTTTCAGCAACGATGACATCTTTCCGGAATCTTCTCGATGCTGAATAACAACCAAACGAAAAGAGTTCCGCGCGTGTATGTGTATGTGGCGGTTGCTCCGATGTCTCAAGCGGAACCGTTTTTCGATGCTGATACTCTCTTGGTCGCCTTTTCAGTGGCATCACTCTCCTCCTGATGGATTCCCTTCTGGCCTAAGGTGCACAAATAGGCTCTTGGTGACACCGTTCATCCGCGCTTTCATGATAAACGAAGAGCTTCACCACAACAGCCACAACATGCTCCAATCGCTGTTCAATTATAACTGAGTGGGTTTACGAGCGGCGCTCGCTTATATACCGATTGGTGATTTCAATAGCCTGTTTTGAAAGCAATTTTAAGGCTATTGAAACAAGTTTTTGGATCAAAAAGTAACAAATATATACCGCGTAGACATTTTATCTTTCGAATGAAGTGTTTATCATACAATTTCGTTTAGTTGTTTAAGAGCTATTAACGCTCAAAATATCGGTCTCCGGCGTAACGCATTCGTTTTCGAAACTTTGATTTTACACCCCGGTATAGAAATGAAAGACGTAGTCCTACGTCAAAAGAGTTTGTTTTGAGAATAGTGCTGAAAGATTATAGGTGTGTGTGAAACCCATTTTTATTGATGCATCTGCGCTGGTTGAATGTCGGTGCACGGAATATGGCTATACATGTGATACCAATAGAGCAACACTAAACAACATGAAGCCCGACACTTGATACTTGCAAATATTGTCATTTTATTGCCTTTTTCTGTTGCCAAAGATATAGTGAAGACGTTAAGGAATGTGGAATCACGATGGGTGTTGGTGAAACAAATATTTAATCGCATGTGGCCGAGTGCGTGTTTGTGTCAAATGCGAAAACGACCACCATGAGTGTGATGGATACTTAGTGAAATGCGTGCATTGTAATAAAGAAACAAATTACGACATATGACCAGTTCGTGTATTGTTCTTGCAATGGCAACAAAGAACTGCTTCTACAAAGTCAAGGGGAAATGACTGACTCTTTTCAGGCTCACCGAAATTTTCTAATAATTTCTAATTCATATAATTTTTTATTTATAAAATTATTGATTGTAAAAAAGCTTGCTAGTCTGTTATGTCTATCCTCGAAAAAACACCCTATGCAAAATATCAGCTCAATGGGACTTACGGGAGAGTGGCGCAAAGCGGTCAAAGTTTGAGTTTTCTGAAAATCGAAAAATCACCCAAGGGGGGAGTAAAGGAAATCGTGGTTTTCGAAAATTACTTTTCGCTTCGTAGTCCGAAAAAGTCCCACATTTGGCATCAAAAAAAAAAAATCGAAAACCCCGATTTTCTTTACTCCCCCCTTGATTGAGCTGAAATTCGGCATAGGGTGTTTTTTCGAGGTTGTGAACATTTTGTATAGGGTAACTTTTAGAAATTATAGGGCCGATTTTTTCCCATACATTCATTGGCACCCTAATGTAGAGAAATCGATCAAATCACTTACTCCTCTTTTATTCTAAGACCCTTAATTAGAATATCTCCCATTTGGCGGTTGCCACATTCAAACTGGTTCAGCTTGTGTCAAGTATATTTATTGGCCAATTGAGGGTGCCGGTGTTACCTCCAAGGGCTGTTGGTTTTAACCGCATTGGTCGGTGACCTCTGTTTTCATATCAGTTTTTCAAAATTTACCATAACTTGCAAAATTTCCTTTTAAAAACACTGATATTTCTTATATCTCATGGAAAATAATCGAGACAACGATTCTGTGAGGGAAACGTAACAATATGTGCCCTCAGATCTCACAAAACAATACTTTCCCATATGGGGCCGGGCCTACCCTCAGTTCCCTTATCAGTATTAAATAATGTTATGTTCGTGCAGAAGTATGTGTAGAGTTTACTTTCCGAACATTATTGTCATGGAATTTAAATTTCTATTCACCCTTAGGAGAGAGTGGTCCTAAATCGACTCCCTAAATCTCAGCTGAATCGGTCGTATTATTTCCGAGATAAATGTTTCCAAGACTTTTAGAGGGCACTCACGCGCGCAATTACTGTGTTTTCATTTTCGAAATTTTATTAAAAAAAATACGTCAATACGAAAATACGTCAAATATGCCACAAGCGGTTTCGAACACATACTAAACAATCGAAAATACATGTTTTTAGTCCCCATGTTTTAAAAATTGGGTATATGAAAACCCGATTATGAGTCCTAGTAAGCTTGTTATAATCTTTTTCTTCTTCTTCTCCTTCTTCTTTGTTTTTAAGAGGCGGGTCATTCGCCTCTAATTATAATCAATGTATTGGCTTTATAAAAATCTGAACGAATGTCTACATCAGGTAGGTAGTGGTATTTATGTTACCATAAGCTAGATAATCAATGTCATAACGATGAACTTACTAATTTGAATATAACTGGTATTAACAACCTCTCAAAACGAACCATTTCCCCTCCGCAGATAATGACCGAGAAGACTATCGCAGTGATAGCGAGAAATGTGGAACCGAATACACAAATATCGAGCGATCACCGGGTTAGTCTCAAAAATACCACTCACACACCTTCAGGGCTCGCTGCCCCGAACCTCCCTCACAGTCCCAAGTTCTCGGGTCCTGCAGTCAAAAGGTAATATATCTATACAATACATAGGAACTCACTTTCACACCAAATTATTCCCAACAGCAAATCACAGATCCCCGCGACGGACGGCTGCGTGGGGACGTACACCTCGAAGAGTGCCGACAACCTGCACGAGGACACTCCGGCTTCCGCGAAGGAGAAGCTTCCCAGTCCGAAGCGGGAACGGCTGCGGGACAAGATGAAGGCCGTCCTGCCGCTCAGTTCGTCCCGCAGCGCGGACGACGGGTTAGTGTTCGGCGTCGAGCTGGACCAGGTGGAGCGCGACGAGAAGCTGCAGATTCCACGCTTCGTCAGCGAGTGTCTGGAAATCCTGAAGGAGCCGGACTTCATCGAAACGGGTGGGCTGTACCGTGCGTCCGGCAATAAGAACTCCATCGAGAACATCAAGAAAAAGCTGAACGAGAAGCGGTCACCCAAAAAGTACGAGTTTCTCAAAAAGCAGGACGTTCACTCGCTGACGGGGTCGCTGAAGTTGTTCTTCCGGGAGATGAAATCACCCCTGATTCCGAGGGATGTATACGAGTTGTGTGTTCAGAAAACCAAAGGTCGGTATACGAATGACGTCTTGGACTATTAATGCAAGTCACGCTTTTCTTTCCAGACGAAGCTGAAACCATTGATAACATAAGGCTAGGTATAGACAAAATGGAGCTAATCAATAGAAATACTTTAAGGTACCTTATCCGTCACCTCAAATGGTAGGTTTAGAACAGACTATCTAAATTGCACATCTACACACTTCGATCCGCTTACAGCGTGCATCAAAATAGTCACGTAAATATGATGAATTCGTCCAACCTGGCCATCGTGTGGGGTGCGTGTCTCTTCGCCTCAACGCCCGGACTTATGGAGAGCTACGAGAGCAATGACTTGGGCCGGATCAATACGCTCGTGAGGCAGCTTATTGATTATTACGATAAGATTTTCTACAGCGATAGGGCGGATTAAAGTCAGTGGAGAAACCGAAGCAGCGATGAAGACATATCCTCTTGCAGTCGTGATAGACTGTTTTGTTTGTACAGCACTATTGTAAGTTTAAAGTTTTGTTATGAGAGTAAAAAAAAAATAAATAAACGAGATACTCGTTGCCAGCGGCTGATGCGAAGTATGGTGTTTTAAGCGGATTTTAAATATTCGATGACAATATCCATTCTAGATTAGGAACCTTCTAAATCCGTTTTTAAATATGATATTTAATCAAAAGAAGACTGCTTTCATTTTTAGTTACGGGAGTGTTCCAGTCTAGTAATTTGAAAAAAAAAACCATTTTTTGACGTAGGACTACGTCTTTGATTTCTATTTACAGCCATTCCATGCCAAACCGATATAGTGGTTCTCAGATTTTCGTCAAAAGTGGTAGTAGTATCGCAAATTATGAGACCCGTATTTTTTATTTTTTTGTTAGGGTGACCATTTCCATTTTAGGGTGATCCAAAAAAAATCATTTTCTCGCATTTTTGCCAAAAATGACTTTTTTCGAAAATTCATAACTTTTGAACTACTAAACCGATTCAAATGATCGACATATCAAATTAAAGCTAATTACCTTTCCTGAAACAAATACTATACCTACAGAAAATTTGAATTCTGCTCTCGTTATTATTGATTATATTCGTTTTTTAATGTTTTCATAGTCTCGGGACCAAAGGCGCTATAGTTTTTTATCTCGAAACCAGGGAGGCGAGTTTTTTTTTCGTTTTTGAGTTATGATTTTTCAAAGTTAGTCCAGAAAATCATTTTTTCCCTTCCTATCCACTACAAAAAATCATAACTTTTGATCTACTGGACCGATTCAGATGATCGACATATCAAATTAAAGCTAGTCTTGTTGAAAAAATTGAAAAAATACTACGCTGTGAATAAAAATGGATTTTATTTTCGTGATAATTGATTATATTTGTTTTTTATAGCTTACATCGTGTCGGAACCAAGGGCGCCATATTTTTTCATATTTTTTCCCGAAAGCTGAGGTTTTTGCACATAATATATCTGAATACCAGAGGGGTGTTATTTTTCGTTTTTGAGTTATGATTTTTCAAAGTTAACATGTTTTCAGTTTTCATTCAACACTTCTATGCGACTAGACTGGATGTATGTGATCATAATCCAAGGGGAAAATGATGTTTTA
Source organism: Toxorhynchites rutilus septentrionalis (assembly GCF_029784135.1). NCBI lineage: Eukaryota > Metazoa > Arthropoda > Insecta > Diptera > Culicidae > Toxorhynchites > Toxorhynchites rutilus. The sequence goes on from NC_073744.1 coordinate 170,225,233, forward strand.
GACCATTGGGTAACTTTGAAAAATTATAACTCAAAAACGAAAAAAAAACGCCTGCTTTATTTCAAGATATGTTATGTGAAAAATTCTCAGCTTTCGAGAAAAAATATAACAAACTATAGCGCGTTTGGTCCCGAGACTATGAAAACAATAAAAAACGAATGCAATGAATAATAACGATAGCAGAATTCAAATTTACTGCAGCTATAGTATATTTTAAAAAAGACCAGGTGATTGGCTTTAACTTGATATATCGACCATCTGAATCGGTTTAGTAGTTCAAAAGTCATGAATTTTTGAAAAAAGTCATTTTTGACAAAAATGCGAAAAATTTACCACCCTAAAATGGAAATGGTCACCCTAACAAACAAATAAAAAATACGGGTCTCATAAATTGCGATAAAGAACAAAACTACCACTTTTGACGAAAACCTGAGAACCACTGTATCGGTTTGGCATGGAATGGCTGTATAGGGAGGTCACTCTACGAAAAATGTAACGTTTATTAAGAGTTTTCAAATGCATATTACGCAGAATAGTTCTTACGATATATGTTATAATATACCATTAGACGGGAAATTCATGCAGCAATTGTTTCGCCTGAGATATCAACAGTGGAAACAATAAAACAAGTGAGAAATATAACAAATAAAAGAGGTGTGTTTTGCGAGCAGATGCGAAGGAATCATGCATTATGCATTCTTTCTCTCAACATCGTTCCCAAGAATGTTGCATGCAACACAAAATTGTGTGCACTAATCCGTTCTATAAAACAAATTCAGTAATCAGATGCATGATTTCATGCATTACTCAAATTTCATGGAAGATTTCATAAAGGCAACGAGGAAAATGTCACCCATACAGAGATTGTTCGTCAATACGGCCGAAATATCAATAGAATTATCAAATTTTACTTCATCTGTCATTCCACCTTGTTATGTGTCATACTGATATTCCGTAATCATTTTCAGTTAGACAGTTTAACTTGCTGCCAGAAGCTTATTTTCTTTTTTTTTCGTTGCGAACTGGTTATGAGTACATATAACAAACGACCCTATTCAGGACTACTATTTGGAGTTTCAAAACAGTTAAACTAACAGATTTTTGAACAATGAAAAGAATTACATTTGAAAAAAAAAAACAACTGTTCTTAACAATCACAGTCCTACGTCAAACTTCCGTCCGTGCCCCTAGGCTCAGACCCTTCTCCTTTTGACGTAGGATTACGTCTTTCGGGAACATATTGGGGTACAAATTGAAAATCGAAAATCGAGCATTTCGTGAAAATTGTCCAATTTCAAACGCTTATTGCTCAGTCATTTCATGATGGATTGATGAATTTTTCGCGTCAATCGTTTTCGGCACTCCATAACAATTTTTCATATTGAAGAAAATAATATATGTCATGAAACTAACTATCGAACAATTGAAAAATCTCAACCTTTATCCTAACGGAAATACCCACTTCTAATTGGTCGAAATTGACGGCACATGCGGCGGGTCCCTAGCAGAGACATCAAAACCAAGTTGCCTGGGGGAAATCAACATTGCGAATACATGAAAGTAGGGGAAACTTTTGTTTCTACCGAGATGTGTTCCCTAACAGAGACATCAAAACCAAGGTGCACAGGGGAAATCGGCATTGCAAATATATGTAAGTCGGGGGCATTTTTATATTGCAAGTAAGATGAGTGACACGATTAATTCTAGCAAATAAAATTTAAATTTGGAACTTTAATGTTGCTTGTTTCGTGAAATTTAATATCCATGACCAATCGTGTATTGTGAAAAATTTAGCACAAGTGTAAGTGTAAAATTGTATATGGTAGCAGTTGTGTTAAAAATGACTTGATCTATGAAATAATTTATTTCTATTTTCATAAATAAAAACCAGATCGTGTTCCCGCTCGAAAACGGGTCCCATATGCTCTACATATAGTATTAGGTTCAGTTAGTCCAATTAAAATTCGCATTGGGTTGAATAAACACTCAGAAAGTAAAAGTTGTAAAAGAAAATTACCTTCCTCATTTCAAAGATGTTTTCTCTATATTAAAGTAACATGCTTTTACTGATGAGAAAAATTGATAATTGTGTACGGTATTGGTAATTATCTTATATTACATTGCACAATGATCCAGGAGATGTATTTAAGTGGAAATTAACATTTAGAGCTCGAAAGTTATTCTCTAGACAAAAAAAATTTCTTCGACCAAAATTGTCGATGAAATAAAAAACCTAACATTCTTATCTTTATAGATAGAGGTAAACATAGTTCGACAATGTCGTAGTCCCAATTATTTCAAACATCTTTGTAGAACAAAGTTTTTTTCTATCTCTTGAAATAAACGATATAGCGCTTTTCGATTTTTTTAGGGTCACCATGAAAAAAACTGTTTTTTGTTCTAACTTTTAGATTTCATGTTCTACATACAAACTGTCTTCGGAAGACTTTTAAAGCTTATTAATACAAACATTTAGGGATGCAGAACTTGTCAATATCTCAACTTCACTCCAATTTTAGTATATGTCCAGCCGAAGCTAGGGCAGGTCTCAACTTCACTCAAAGTTATTGATATTTCTTCCCAAAAAATACGCTCTCTTCAATTGTTTGTCATTTTTTCTGGGGCAAACACAAAGTTTATTAACGGCATTAGAAAGAGCATATACATGATGTGTAATTTTCAACACTATGTTATTTTTTGTGTTTGAGTAAATTAAAATCAAAATCATGAGTTTTTGGGTAAAAGACATCAATAACTTTAAGTAGGATTAAGATATTGACAAGTTCTGCATCGCAAAATGTTGGAATTGATGAGCTCTAAAAGGTAAACGAAGACAGTTTTGATGTAGAATTTGAAATATTAAAATGAATGCAAAAATCCCTATGGTCAAAGCGCTAAATCGATCGAAATTTTTGAGTTTTTTTTCTTTATTGCATCCATACATAACTAGGAGGCATCTTGTCTAGGGTCACAGAGGGTGGTTTTCATTATATCTCGTTCCACTTCGGTATCTTTTATCTGGTACGCACCATCCAACGACTGTTTACCACCTTTCTATCATCATCACGCGGTAAACACTGGTGGAGCGAACAAACAATATCTAACAACCAAACCAAACGGCCACCAAAACATTATCAAACAGTTTAACGATAAAATTCTTCAAACATATCCAAAATCAACAGACAGCCTAACGGAATCCTACGTCAACTATGCGGTCGTGCCTCGTACACAACCCTCCTGTGACTTTTTCTTCATATTTCTGATGTTTGGACAATGAAAAATATCCCCTTTAAATGATTTTTCTGAAATTCCCATTATTCAGCGAATTATAGTCATTTCTGTGATGCGGTATCTTATCTAGTACGACCTTGAAACAAAACTTCAAAAGCGTTTCTCTCGAGACTAGTTTTTTTCAAACTGGCTTTTGCGATATCTCAGATTCTACTGAACTGATTCATTTCAAATTTGGTAGGAGTGGAAATGTATACATCTTCCTATCGTATGAATCAATAAAAATAAACATATTTTTTTAAATTTCACTATTTAAGAAAAAAATGGGAAATGAAAAAAAAAGTATTAAACGGCATTTTTTTCCCCAACGGTCGTTATTTCGTCAAAAAAACTTTTTGTTTTTACTTGTGCCTCAAGCGATAGCGACATCTTTACTGATTCAGAATCTGCTCATTTTTTTCGTTTTTTGTTTCAGAAAATGAAAAGGGGAATAGGTTACGCCATGTCAAAAAGTTTTTTGAACCCCTCCCTTCAACAGCTTGCAACTATTCTAATTATGAATATCTTTCTGCCGTTTTCAAAAGATTGAAAACAAATAATGCTATAGTGGATAGTATAAATATTGTTTGCAAAACGTTGCAAATATGAAGCGTTATTGTTTCAATGAATTGCTTGCAGGTCTGGCAGAACTCTTGTACTTCATCTGAACTCACATCATCCAGAATCCAGAACTCTTACTAGGAATGATGGATTACCGTGATATATTTTTTCAGTAAACAATACCTTATGACAGCCATTACCAAAATATTGGAATGCCTTAACGCAATGCAGGCCTTTGTTTACTTTTCCTCGTTCGTAAAATCAAAACAATTTTTTTTTTTGCGAGCTGATTCAATCGGTCCGAATTGATTTTTGCAAAAATATCGGCAGAATTGCACGGGAAAATTAAGTGTAGTGGTTTTGAAAACTGAACTGAAAAATATTTAGCCGTATAGCTCTGAGTAGTTCAACTCATCCCATGCTTTTTTTCAACCCTGGGGTAAGTAAGAGCTGATGGTTTGCGTAATTTTGTCGCAACCAATAATTTTTGAAAAAAGAGACTTAAAAACGAATTAACTTTATACATTCTGTTGACTTTTTTTTCTCTTAGAGGTGCATACTATACCCTTCTCTCTTATTTGCGCGTCACATGCCGTTAATAAGTTGTGCCAACATGAGAGACGAAAAGCTTCGCCGGAAAGCTTCTGTAGTGTTTGTTGCAACATTGCGTTCAACTGCTATGTTATGCAATTATTGTATGAATTTTGGAAACTTTGGCAATGAGACATTGGAGCAATTGTAAATGAAATCTACAAATGACAAAACATGAGAAGCTAGAGGCGAATGAACTGAAAAGTTTCAACCTTCTTAAAGCCAAAAAGAAGAAGAAGAAGAAACATTTTTGATTCGAATGAAAGTTTGTATTCCGTTTGGGTTGGAGGAAATATGAGTTTTCCACAGCAGTTGGGAATTTTTTGACTCGAGTGTAACTTTTGAAAAGGGCGTATCGATTTTAGTAAGAGAAATCTTTGATAATTTATATCTCAAAAACTATGAGTCCTACGGAAATAGTGTCTTAGAAGGAGTTATAGAGTATTAATATCCAAACGTGGAAAAAATACACACTGAGAAAAAATATTAGTAAACTTCAACTTCAATTTGGTTTATCTGAAATACATATTTTTTTTTTTCAAAACAAAAAAACATTATCAAAACAAAAAAGCTCATTATCAATCTCCTTCTGAATGCAGCCATTCTCGAGATATATTAAAACATATTTCTAGTTTATTGCCTTTTTTATAGTAAACTAGCTGACCCGGCAAACTTCGTCACGCCCAAAATTAATTTTTTGTTATTACATTCACGTTTTTTTCAAAGCGCACGTTCGTAGGTCCAATCGCAAAACTGTTCATTGATTGATTTTCTAATCTACCCTTCAAAATTACCTTTTACTATAAAATTCCTAGTAATTCTACCAAAACTCGTCATTATAATATCAGATTATTTTCAGACACAATCCTCGTTCAAGATTTTTCAACCACTTGCAAATAACATGTTTCTCCGCTACGTGGAATAAATGTTTGATGCAGAAAATATGATGTAATAAAGACAGCACTGAATCGGACGATTCATTTCTCGAGTTTTGCTCTTATCAACACATTCGGTGATCCATTTTTATTTATATAGATAGAAGAAGATATAGGAGTGCGTTTTATCACTTTAAAAAAAACCATTGTCATGTTTGGTTGGAATATGTTTGGTTGAAATATGTGTATTATTTTTACGGGACCCCCTTCCATTTCAGAGGAGGGAGGGGTGTTATACCATCATAGAGACATTTCTCATATTCAAAAACCTTCACATGCCAAATTTGGCCCCATTTGATTGATTAGTTTTCGAGTTATGTAGAAATTTGTGTTTTATTTGTATGGTAGCCTCCCCTTAAAGAGGAGGGAGGAGTGTAGAACCACCATAGAAACGTTTATCGATCCCTAAAACCTCTTGTCTCCGCCCAGAGAGGTATCTGAATGGAGTTCCGAAGAGTTGTGTACAGAGTAGAGAATCCTGTCTACAGCGCCAAAAATGTTTCCGCCCCGAAAGGTATCTGAGCAGAGTTCCGAAGTAGAGTAGACTGGCTACCCGATGAGTGATAAAAGATGAGATCTAATATAGTCAAGACGCTAGACCTATACTGATCGGAGAATTTATTGCAACTGACGTGCTCTGAACTTTTCTTGCCCTATTTATTCGATTGGCCCATAGTCATTTGAATAGTCTATACACCCTCAGGAAAGATTGGTATATATGACGAATTTTTTGGTAAATATTACCAATGGATAGTAAATTTTTGCAATACGAATCATTCGTACATATTACGCGATAACATTGGTAAACAAATGTCAAATCGGCCAGTATAACCCAGTATAAGCAATCGGTTCAACGTTGATTTAACATAAACATGGTCTAAACATGGTCGAAATGATTCATACACTGGAGAAATAGTTTAGTAAAAGCAGCTACTAAATCTTTAGTAGCAAAAACATTGGTAAAATATACACATTTTTTGTAAATATTACTAAAATTGCGTGAAAAAGATGTCAGACGCAATGAATGTTCCTACCAGGAATTCGTATATTTTACTTCATACCATTAGTAAGTTTGTTTTCATTGTCGTACCTAACAACTGTGATGTGCGCACTTTGTCTTTTGTATTTTGGAGACGAAGCGATTTGGAGGTAAGCACTTTGTTTTTATTGAATTCAATTATGTATTCATCTCCCCCGAGAATTTGTTTTCATATTTTCGGCAGGGAAAAATTTCACAAGAAATTTTGATCCATATTAACATAATTGACCTAATACCTTTTACTTTTTCTTTTTTTTTCTTTTTTAGTTGGCCTTAAAATTATATGCAGTACAATCATTCATCATAAACAAATCGGAGATAAGTATTCGTTTTTTTACATCATTACATCAGTCACCTCGGTCGGGAAACTATTTTCATATTCCCGCCAAGGATAAACATCAGTTATATTCTATACATTACAACACTATTGACCTTTTTCCTTGTCTTTACAGCTGGCATGATCCCAGACTCGTAATACTTGTTTACCAAAAACCATCCAAGCTATGGGATTGAAGGTAACGGCGAGTTTGTCACTAAGATTGGAATCTTTCTTCAACACATCATCGACCGTAAAAAACTTATGGTGAACATACATAATTTATTGCATATTTAATATCATTAGCATATGTATTTCTTTTCTTCATAGGGACACGAGTGAACAAAATACGGATGAAACGTGCTAACGGCACAACACCAGCCGTATGGACCGCTTGAAAGATCTCAGTACGATTCATCCTTCTGGTAATCGCTCGAATCAATATTGGAGCCAAAAGTTTCGAGCGCAATTTTTTGTCTACACACAATGTTTTCAACAAATACATTATTTTCGCGGTTGCCAGAATGACAATCGTCAAAGTTACGAACACTATATAGTAAAATGTACCAATCGTTGGTACCGATGTGCATTGCATCTGACATCCATTTTACATACGATTAGTAATATGTACAAAAAATATGTACATTCTACCAATGTTTGCATTACCAAAGATTTGGTAGCTTCTTTTCGTAGTGGTTTTTCTGGGTGTAGCAATTGTTTCTTTGGTCGGGTTCCATCTCGAATGTTCGCTATAAACAATATGCTTTGTGTAGCGATTTCGTTTCCATGCGTTCCCTATTCCGTGACAATTGGGTTGTTATTGTTTATACGAGTGTTATGATTGTCTTGTTGTCCTCAAAGGTGAGTATTATGTGTTTTCCAATTATATGTAACCAATTATTTTTTCAGGCTGTGACTAACTAAAAGCTAAGTAAGTATATAATATAATAACTGTCTATATAATAGTATATAATATAATAACGTATCTGTGTATATAATATAATAACTGTCCTTTTTTCAGGTGCGACTTCAGACTGCGGTGAATGTGTTTGTAGTGTTTTTTTGTGTAGTTTTCTTCTGTGTTGTGAATAAAGTGTTTATAAAAATAAAATGTGTGTTGTTCATTTGTTGGCCGTAACACCTCTATATGCTAAGTTTAATTCCATTTGTTTGATTAGTTCTCGAGTTGTTCAGCACCCTCCCCTACTCTTTAGAGAGGAGAAAGGAAAAAAACATTTATTGCTCCCTAAAATCTCCATATGCCAAATTTGGTTCCATTTGCTTGGTTAGTTCTCGAGTTATGCAGGAATTTATGTTTCATTTCTATGGCAGCCCCACCTTAGAGAGGTGGGAGGAGTGTTGAACCACCTCAGAAATGTTTCTTGCCCCCTAAAACCTCCACATGCCAAATTCGGCTCCATTTGCTTGATCAGTTTTCGAGTAATGCAGAAATTTGTGTTACTTTGTATGGTTTCATAATTTGTGGCTAAAAATGATTGTTAACATACAAAAATTCAAAGTTTCGAAATTCATAAAAAATCGATGTTCCACAAAGTTCATCGAAAATAGTTTTACCATGTTGTACTCATTTTTAAACAAACTTCATGACTTCTATTCTATATGAAAACAAAATTAAAAAATTAAAAAATGCATAGGGTAAATGATCTTAGTTTGTCCGATTTGGGGTGTTTTTACGCAACCAGTAAATGCAAATCGATTTTTCTTCATGAAAATCACATATAATCGATACGAGTTTGGGTTTGTTGAAAAGCCTCAAGTCTCTAGTTGCTAATACTACCATAAGGCGTTGAAATTATTCAAATTTTTATGTTTTTTTAACGATTTTCCTCAAAGAGAAATTATGATCATGGTTTGTCCAAAAAATGATCATGGTTTGTTCGGTTTTAGAAATCACTATTTTTGTATGAAAACATTCAAATTCTCAAGTAGATGTTGCAGTTATCATTGCTTGAGTTTACTGTCATCATATTGATCCATTCATGATTTAGCCTTTCTTCAGAATGTTGCCTTTTCTTAGGCATTTTAAAAGTGTTCTCTTCAACACACTCGACAAAGAGAAACTTTATGTCTTTATGTATGCAAAGGACACAATAAACAAACTGCAGCGCGCCAAGCGGTTGCCATAGAAATCATGTGGACAAAATAACATTATTCAAAATGCGTTAATTTAATGGTTTAGCTTTGTGAATCTGATACAAATAGTGTGCAAGCATGATGTTTATAATATTTGTGAGTGTTATAATCCAGAAAAGGTCTGAATACGTGCCAAATAATCATCTGGCGATCGAATAAAAGTTAGCTCGAATGAGTGGCGCTTTGACACCAATAGAAAGTGTATTTTATAATCCTTTAAAATATGTGTATCCGTAAAAATATACTATAAAACTATTGTAAATCATGAAAAAGACAATTTTATTTATATTTTATTTATATGTTTTGAAACATTGGAATACCTGATTTGACAAAGATGTGCAGAATTAGAGAATTCAAAAAAGTGGACAAACCATGATCATATTTTCGACTGGACAAACTAAAATCATTCCCCTTATAAAAATAAAAAAATAAAAATGAAAAATACAATAAATTAGAAATATCTTTTCAAATATTTCGAGAATGGCTGCATTCGGAAGAAAATTGATAAAGAACTTTTCTATTTTTAATCACATCAGAATTCATAATTTGTGACCAAAATTGATTGTTAACATACAAAAATTCAAAGTTTCGAAATTCATTGTTCCACAAATTCGATGTTCCATAAAGTTCATCAAAAATAGTTTTGCCATCTTGTACCCATTTTAGATATTGTAAATGAATTTTTTCTTTGTAATTAAAAAAAGTACAATTTTTTCTCGTTGTATATTTTTCTCTCGTTTAGACATCAACACTCTATAACTATATAAGTGTCTTATTTCGGTAGGACTCCTAGTTTTTGAGATATAAATTATCAAAGATTTCTCTTACTAAAATCGATACGCCCTTTTCAAAAGTTACACTTGAGTCAACTTCTGTGGACAACTTATATTTCCTTCAACTCAAACAGATGAAGTTGTAGCGGATTGTAAGCTGAAATACAACTTTCCTGACCCAAAGCCCAGCCACATTATCCTTTTCCTGATGTGATTTTTCACATGTGTCGCGAATTAAATCACAAAATCAATGAACATCATCGATTCCAAGTCACCCTCGGCGTGGTGTCGGTGAAGCTTTCATATAATTAATCTCCCACGGATGACACCGAATTGGACCACGTTTCAATCTCTCTCGCTCTCTGTCCTCATTCTTCCTGCGGCAGAAGCCATTCCCCGATTGGATTGTTCATCCCCCCGACCCCTCAACGCATAATCCCTTCGAGAGCTTATCGCGGTGATGCTTCTGATTACGCCGCAAATTGAACCATTAATCACAGAACCGGCTATGAAGAGCGCCATTAAGCGGGTTAAGCGCTCCCGGATGATGAGCGATGATGGTTTGTTCCTCTCTATCGAAATTGGCTTCGAGTTTATTTAATGTTGAAGGCAAAACCTCGCCGATAGTTAAACAAATGTTACGCTTTCGCTCTTCCTAAAATAGATGGGGCTCGTAGAAACAGACGTTTTTATTTTGGGAAAGCAAACAACATGAAAGCGGGATCTGTTTGCTGTTCCAATTTTTAGTCTGAAATCATTTTACGCAATGTGAAATTACTACCCAAAATGAACTACGGAAAGAAGCCTTATCGAAAATGATCCATGAATGGAGCTCCCGATTTCCTGGGAATATTTGGCAAACCCCCCATACAAATAGAATGGTTTTTATTAGAAACAAAATCTACAAAGTTCACCTATCGCTCAGCGGGGAATACAATTCGGAATCGTATGAATGGGAATTCCGGCCTGCCAGCAGCTGCAGTTTTAATAAACTCCTCACGCGTTTATTTGATGTTGTTCGCTTCCGGTGGAAGCGAATAAATATAGAAATTACGCAAACATCGAGCCAGCCTGTTTTTCCTCGGTGCGCGCAAATATCGGCAGAAAGTTCCACATTTTATCGAAACAAATTGCAACCATACTCGGGCTCCAGATTCTGAGCCCGAATAATGCTCACATCGCGTTTTTTTGCCAGCCTTTGTTGTTTTCCCGGGCGAAGATTAATCGCCGCCCCAAATTAACTCCTTTTCCGGGGGGTGGAGGCGGCAGCACCCCTATTCCAAGATATGGGTGGGGGGGTGATAAATTCTATTACGAAACGAGCGAAAACTTTTCCGAATGCGAACGGATTTTTCCGATAAATAAAGATGAATTATTGACTGCTAAGCATTGGGGAAAGGGGGGGGGGGCTTTTTTCTCTGTCTCTCGAAATCAACTGGTCGACAGGTACAATGTGTGCGAACGTATGTTTTCGCTTGTGCACCAAGCGAAATCGCTGACGCAGGATGGATGATGAATCACGGGATAAACACACTCCCATCCGCCCGGTCGGTTTCACTCCCAGACACCCAGGACCCATGGCTGCAAAAATAAACCAGGAGCAGTAATAAAAATTTACATATAAATTAAGCAATCATATTTGCTTAACGCAGACGTGGCTCAGCGCTACCCGTGTGGAGGGACGAGGATGGGAGGCGGATATGGAAATATGGCTGAGCGGCAACAGGAACTCCGAGTCAGCGTGTCAGTTTTTGTCTGCTCGCTTTTTCATTCGGAAGGAGTGAGTAATTTCCAAAATGCTCCCACAGCCACAAAGTTCGCCAGGAACAGGACGAGGAGAAGGAGCAGGGGGAGACGAACAGAAGCGTCATTGATTGTGATGAAAATAAATGAGATTTTTCATCCGTTCTTCCGGCGGTTACTGCCGTTTTGTGGCCGATGAGTCGTGCAGAAAAGGGGTACCCATGTGGATTATTATCTGTTCATGTGGAAAACAGCGCGTCCAGATTTCGTGAGGCTGCAATGGGTGGCAGGAGAATTTCTCATGTTGATGGTTGATGTTTGAAGCCATTTCATCGACATTTTCAAAAATAAGTACATCTTTTTCCTCTCTATACAATCCAATGACACAGTGAGACAACGATTTTCACAAATTTCATTTCAATTGGCCCATTATTGATCCAAGAAGCGACGAAATGGGACCTATAATCGATATCAATTTGTTTTCTTTTCAGCGGAGAGAACCGGCATATGGCGATAAATATTGAATACACATATTTACCTTGGCACCTATCTCTTCCCCATCCCACAGATTTCCCCAATCGCACTCAACCGCTGCAGCAATGACCAGCATCCTTCTCTCAACTCAAGATGCGCTTCCAATAATAATCATTTTCGGTATACTCAGCTGGTGGGTTTCCCCCGAAAGCGTTGTCATTGCTCGCTTGCTAATGGTTTGCTTGATTCGCATATTTTTTTTTATAACTTTCAAGTGGGAGAAGCGAAACTCTTCAACTTCGAAAGTTGGAACGGAATTTTCTCACTCAGCTTGTGGAAGATTACGCGTAAGTTCTTTGAATGAAAAATAATTCCATCAATCAGAGGTAATGCCTCACTTCCACCCACAGCACATATATATTCGAATTAGAGAGCAATTCTCGCTTAACTTTTCAAAAGGTCCTAAGTAACAAATGTAAACAAATTGAGTTTATCAACCCATTGAATTACGCAAGTAACTATGTACGCCATACAAAAACAAACATCCCGATTAATGGTTTTGCAATGAAGAAAATTCAAAACAAACATAACGTCTTATGTCCATGTTCGCATTATACATGTTCCACTGTTTTATAAGACGTTTGCCTTTGGTGTTTGTTTCAAAAGTCTGAAGTAGAGATGGGCGAGCGCTCACGAGCCGCTCATTTGAGCCGATACATCAGAAAGAGCGTACGATCCACGGTTCTTTAAAAATGAGCCGCGGCTCTCAAATGAACGGCTCTTGAATGAACCACGGTTCAAAAAAGACCCACGGTTCTTTTATGAGCCGTGGCTCTTTTTGAACCGCGGTTCATTTTAGAACCACGGTTCAAAAAAGAAGTACGGTTCATAAAAGAACCGTGTTTATTTTAAGAGCCGGCTTATTGATAAAGAACCGTGAATCGGACGCTTGTTCTGACGAACAGTGGCTTGCGGCAGTGCGGAAGAAATATATGTTTCCCGTGCTGTTTTTTAAGCGGTTTCATTTAACTGTTGTATGTTTGTAAATTTTGGCGGATTACATGTTTTCTCGGTTATCACTTGCCAATCAAAATTTCCATCACCATTGGGTCGAATTCTTCTGAATCTATAAACATGACAAATGACCTCACAAGACACATTGACTGGAAAAAGTATGCGGACGCGATTGCTCTAGCCATCAATTCCAGAGATGGTTTACCTCCATTGGAGGAGTATAACTTCCTTTCTCGTTTGATCTATGACACTTCTCAAATGGTCCATCCGAGTCAAATGAAAAGCAAAAAAAGAGATGGTTTTTCGTCTTTGGTCCTACAATACTGCTTGTCTGCCTTAGCAACGCCTAAGTTTTCAATCCCTCCCTGATATCTGGTGAGTTCCCAGCCTGCTGTAAGGAATCCTACGTCTTCCGGATTCGCAAGAAGGACCATCGAGCAAACAATAGCTAATCATTCTAGAAAAACTGTTCCATAATTAGGCCTATAGCAGCTCGGTGGACTAGCATGGTTTCATGGCCAAACGATCAACGAGTACCAATTTAGCACAGTTCACTCACTTCGTTCATCATACGTGAAATTGGACTAGGCCTTCAATTTGATGCTATCATACAGATCAATCTGCAACATTTGACAGAATGTATAACGGTGTTGCCTGTCGTAGGTGTTCATAACGATCCCATTTGCTAGCCAAATGTCTGGCAAAAAGGAAGACTTTGACGTGACATCTGACGTTCCTCAAAGCAACCATCTAGTGCCATTCTTGTGTCATCTGTACATGAATGACGTCAACAACGTTAGTTTTCTACAGACACAAGCGGACGCTTTCGCCGAGGTTGCCAACAAACTAAACTCTTTTCTTCATGCATGCGACTCTCGTTCCTCAGACTGAAGCGAAGTTTTCGTACTCATTGGAACTAATGAGAATGAGTAGTGCTTCCTCCAACAGTGGTTTAGTAGTAAACGTGACTGCTATGCATACCTATGTCAGTTTTAATACCATTTTTTTGAAGACGATCCTGGACAATCCACTTTAAAGAAATGAAACGGAAGAGACTTTCAAATGAAAACTGCGAACGTCCTTTCGCATGTGAGATGAAACCTTTTGACGACGAATATAACCCAAAGAAAACTACAACAGAAATGAACGAAGCGAACGAATCGATGTTCCTGTTCAACTAATGCGTAGAAAATATACCGATTTCATTCCACCCCAAATAGTGAAAACGTGTTTGGCAAAAGTGAAAGGAACGAGTAAAATATTAGTTTCATTTTTAGTCTTGAAAATGCAAAAAGCTTTGGTCCTAGGGAGTTTTGTGGTTATTTTACTGGATTATGGCGTTGTTTTTTTTTCAACTCTCTCGTGTACCGTGGTTATGTGTGTATGCGTGGTAGCTTGCTTTTTAGAGCATGTTTTTTACAGCAGTGATATTAAGGATGGAATCCACTAACCACTAATTCTGCCAGCAAAATGATCCAACTGTATCGAGAAACATCAACATCCCAGCTAAGTACTATTAACAATTTGTTATGTTTATAACCGATCCGAAATGCAATCCGCTTCGAGTCTCTCGGTGTTGTGTGCGAGAGAGAGAAAGTGTCAGTCAGTAGAAGACTGCGGTGATGGCGGGTGCGACTGCGTGTGAGAGTGTGGCATTACGAGTGCGCGATCGTGGAGGATGACCAGCAAACATGTGATTGTATTGGTGTGGTTGCCTTGCTTCCCAGAACGGACTCGTTTGCTTCGGAAGACCAAGGTAGTTTGATTCTTTTCGTCGGTTGACGTACAGTCGAGTTTTTGTGAGAGGATTGGATCGGAGAGCATATTTTGATTGTGCGATAGCTGACGGATGGAGACAGGCTGTTTTGTTTGTTCGAGGCAGAAATCGGTATATCGGAAATCGGTATATTTTCTACGCATTAGTTGAACAGGAACATCGATTCGTTCGCTTCGTTCATTTCTGTTGTAGTTTTCTTTGGGTTATATTCATCGTCAAAAGGTTTCATCTCACATGCGAAAGGACGTTCGCAGTTTTCATTTGAAAGTCTCTTCCGTTTCATTTCTTTAAAGTGGATTGTCCAGGATCGTCTTCAAAAAAATGGTATTAAAACTGACATAGGTATGCATAGCAGTCACGTTTATTACTAAACCACTAAACCATGTCGGTCACGGCAAGGCGGAGCGGACGGTGTAGCCACGCCGGTGCAGTTCTATGTCGTTGTTTACTTCTCGCAGTTGCGTGAGATTTGTGCAGCCGCATTTTCGCGCGAAGTTGCATTCAATCTAAACGACATTCTAGAGTTTTAGAAGATCCAATAGTTTTAGAGGTTTTTATATATCTAATATTGTCTTCGCGGTAAAGAGCGCATTGACGTCAACGTAACATCGATCTAGACGTTGACTTTGATGTGTATGTACAAGCGGCCATAAGATTTCCATGCAAGAATATTCAATGTAGTGTGCGTTTCGACCATGAGAATGTTACGGAGGTCGGGAGAAAAGTTTGAATTAACTTACATTTGTCTCTTTTGCTCACCCATAGTTTTTCTTGGGATTAGTAGTTCACTTTGAATGTCAGTGAGTTCTTCTTGTATGTATCTCCTTTTCGGTTTTTTTTGAATAGAGGATTGACGTTGCTTTTCCTTCTATTATGACATTCTAACCCTTACTACAAGAACAATGATTTCGTTAATAATTGCTCGACTGATTACTTGAGAAATTGTTAGTTTCCATTACAAATCCAAATCGCAGGTATCAAGTTTTCCTTTTCGAGGTTCAAATATAAATTGCAAGACTAGGTTCAAGATGCTAGAGTCCCAATTCGGAAAACTTCCGTGATTTCCGTGTATTACAATGGAAGAGCATGACGTGCGACTAGGCACAAGTATTAAGTCCGATCCGAGTCTGATAAGACCTTATCAGGTGACCCTTCAATATATTCAATCTTCAAATGCATTTGATTTTCGAGTTTTTGCTCCGTTGAACAGAGGAGACTTTTCAGGTTACCGTTCAGCTGCTACGAAATGCATTTGTTGTTCGAGTTTTCGTTTCAACGAGTAATTGGGTCCACGCTTACAAAATTAATTCACTTACCAGAGTTATGATCCTTTTGCAGAGACCTTTTCAGATCACCCTTTAATATCTTCACGGCTACGAAATGCACCCGTGGCCGAGTGGTTAGCGTCTCACATTATCATGCCGGGTGTTCGGGTTCGATTTCCGTTCTGGCCGGGGGATTTTTCGTCAAAGAAATTTCCTTCGACTTGCACTGTGGTCATGCGTATTCAAGAGCTTGCCCCTCGGAATACATTCAAGGCGTGTTATTTGGCTTAAGAAATCTCGACCAAGTATTAATAAATGACGCTAGTTAATGCATACGTTGAGACGGCAAAAGTTCCACAAGGGAACGTTAACGCCATTCAAGAAGAAGGCTACGAAATGCATTTGGTTTTCAAGTTTTCGTTTCGTCAAGTGATCTCTAGTTTGCGTTAGCATAATCACATCACTTACCACAGTGAATCCTGATTATTACCCCTTCCCACTAACAAACTATCCCTTCCATGATAAACGCTAGGGAACCACGCTATAGAGGCGACCCTTCTGGCCTTCGGGCGGTGAATATCATACTAACATTCCTACCCTTCCCTTGGTGACTGTAAGGACGTGGCCGGCGTCGTTATTGATCACAACGAGAATGATTTGCTAGTCCCGTCATTCTGTGTGTTCTTTGTGCAATTTGGTTGGTTCAGGTCAATCACGGAGAGCAACTACGAATTGTACAGTCTACCCAAGCTCAAGCTCAAGCTCAAGCTTTCTCGTTTGATCTATGACAGCGCGGTTCGCGCTCAAACGTTTCTGAAGGGATGATTGCGAATAGCGAGTGAAGTGATAGCGCTGTGATTCTACCACTAAAATCCTGATTCGTTCTTATCTACGCAACACGTAGTTTCGTTTGAAACTTTAGCTGAGAAGTTCCCTTTATGGTGAAAGTGGAGTTTTGTTGATTCACGAGTGATATGAGCGGAAAAGTCATATGACACAATATTGACTCCGAACAAATCATCTGCTGCATACCCGCCATCCTGCTATTCATCGCCGGAGTGCTCATCTATTCATCTATCAATCAAACTGTTACGTTCACCTAATGTTCACTCGATCTGGAAAAACTAAGGTACCACTCACACAGACATTGCAACCAATGGGTAAAAATAAACCTACAATACTGATGTCTACCTCCGTGTCTGCCGATGGAAACGCTTTTAAACGCTCCAGAGATGATCTCGATAAAGCTAATGATCATGTGGACACGTTAGACGAACTTCTAAGTCGAATGCGCCAAATGTTTGATGATACTAATACGAAGATAGAAGTCAACATCGAGAGCAGTAAGCGTGAGCTACAGGCGGAGATCGGAATATTGCGAGAGGAAGTACACAAATCAAAACAGAGTTTTCTTCCGAAGTTAGGCGGTTGAGTGACTGTGTCTCTACGATAAGAGATGATGTGCTGGTCAATAAGGAACATATCTTTGTAGTGGAGAGGCGAAACGATTTGTTACTATCTGGTGTTCCCTTCCAACCGACAGAGAATCTACTGGATTACTCCGTGAAAATTGCTTATACTCTTGGATATTGTGAAGAAAACGTTCCACAAATTTATGCGAAACGTCTTGCTAGAACTCCAATAGCTGTTGGCGCCACACCTCACATCGTTCTGCAATTTGGTTTCAAATTCGCTCGAGATGATTTTTACAACCGGTATCTATCTTCACGCAACCTTTCTCTGTCGCATCTGGGTTTTGATGTCAACAAGAGGATTTATCTCAACGAAAATTTGACCGAGGAGGCCCGCCGTATCAAGACACTGGCTGTTAAACTCAAGAAAGCTGGTAAGCTGTTTTCCGTTTACACACGAGATGGAGTGATTCACGTGAAGTCTACTGAGGATGCTGCTGTACAGCGAATAAACTCTGTAGATCAATTAGCGGAGAAATAAACCTTTCCTTGTTGCATCATACTTCCTTCCACATATTTCCGTGTATCATTTCCTGCGATATCCTTTGATTAGTCCGCTCCTGAAAGTAAATTTTCAAACCTTTCCGAAAAGTTTTTGTTTGCTCCTCCCGATTCTTTCCGTGATTCCATTCCTTATATTTTTCCATGATTTATTCCTTCCTAAAAGTAATGCTGCTCGACGTCTAAATCCCGTTCTTACCTGTTGCTGCTGCTGTTGCTGTTTCGCGTCTTCGTCTTTGCTGCTGTCGTTATGACTACTGCTAGTGGAACCGCAATTGTAATGAATTTATTTAATGCTACTACTCCATGAATGAATGTAATGTCTCACTAGATCAAGTAGAATCACAAGTTATAATGAAACCAGTGATTCGTTAGGAATGCGTTACTACAGTTTATTTGATAGTTTACATATGAATCTTCACTCAATATTTGATTTCTTTGCTGATTTTCTCTTGTGGGACTGGGTCATGCTGTTTCGTTGTTGTTCGCTGTATACTCTGCTTCCTGATGTCGGTCGATGCTCCCGCAAATGGTAGTATTGCTTGTATACCTAAAGTGGTTATGAATTGTGCTTTACGTTCTGATAAAGGGTGTGTCACATCAAATTGCATCACGGAAAAAACGCTGTAGAAATTTAATTTTTAGGAATTATATCTTCAGCTTTCGCTTATAATCAGATACGAGTGTATAGATCACGTTGGCCATGCTTCACTGTCAATTTTTCGTAAATTTGGAAAAATGTCGTCGAACGAAAAAGAGCGTCGTGAATTAATCCTGTGCACTCATTTCGAGAATCCGGAGTTGTCACATCGGGACATCGGTAAGATGCTGGGAATCGTCCAATCCACGGTCAGCAGAGTACTAAAACGATACTTTGAGAACCTAACCATCGACCGGAAGGTGAAGAACGGCAAAAATGGATGCTCCGTCAGTGAAAAAGATCACAAGCGCGTAGTTAAGCAGTTTAGACGTGATCCGAGAAGTTCGGTTCGGGATGTCGCCAATAAGCTGAATTTGTCAAGTTCATTCGTCCAGCGGACCAAGCAGCGGGAGGGCCTGCGTACATACAAGGTTCAGAAGGCTCCTAACCGCGACGAAAGGCAAAACATGGTGGAGAAGACGCGAGCCCGGAAGCTGTACACCGAAATGCTGACGAAGCCGCATTGCCTGGTAATAGACGACGAAACCTACGTCAAAGCGGACTTTCGTCAGCTGCCGGGCCTGTTGTTCTTCTCCGCAGAGGACAAATTCAGCGTTCCGGAGGAGATTCGCAAGCAGAAACTATCCAAGTTTGCCAAAAAGTACATGGTGTGGCAAGCGATCTGCTTTTGCGGAAAGCGGAGCGCCCCCTTCGTGATGACCGGCACGGTAAACGGGCAGGTTTACCTTAAGGAGTGCCTACAGAAGCGCTTACTACCACTATTGAAGCAGCACGAGGGCCCGACCATCTTCTGGCCGGATCTCGCTTCGTGCCACTATTCAAAGGACGTGTTGGAGTGGTACGAAGCCAACGGGGTCACCTTCGTGCCAAAGGAAATGAACCCGCCC
Organism: Toxorhynchites rutilus septentrionalis; assembly: GCF_029784135.1. Classification (NCBI taxonomy): domain Eukaryota; kingdom Metazoa; phylum Arthropoda; class Insecta; order Diptera; family Culicidae; genus Toxorhynchites; species Toxorhynchites rutilus. The sequence goes on from NC_073744.1 coordinate 170,244,666, forward strand.
AACGCGCCGGAGCTTCGCCCAATAGAGAAATATTGAGCGATTATGAAGCAGGCCCTCCGGAAGAACCCAAAAGTTGTCAAATCGGAGGCGGACTTCAAGAGAAAATGGAGTTCTGTTAAAAAAAAAACTACAACCTGACGTTGTACAGAACCTTATGGACGGGGTAAAGAGGAAGGTGCGAGCATACGGGCTTGGGCTCGAAGTATGAATAAAAAGAAAATACCAAAAGTTGTTTAATTGTTTTTATTTTACTGTCTAAAATTTTCAAAAGGATCGGTCTACTGGGCGAATTTCTACAGCGTTTTTCCCGTAATGCAATTTGATGTGACACACCCTTTAATCATTACTTGTTAGATGCACATCTGATATCAATGCTTCCAGTATTAAAGACAATTTTGCAACAATTGATGCAAACATGGCCCCTCCTTGCAATGATTATCTCTCTTGATGTCTAATTCAAATAGAGAGGTCGGAGATATCACTGTTTTACAGTGGAATTGTCGTAGTCTTATCCCTAAATTGGATACATTCAAATTTTTAATTCATAAGTTCAATTGTGATGTTTTTGCTCTGTCCGAAACATGGCTTTCTTCGCGAGATGATCTCTCTTTCCACGATTTTAATATTATACGCTTGGACCGTGATGACAGATACGGAGGGGTGCTATTGGGGATCAATAAGTGCCACTCATTTTTTCGAATTGACCTTCCACCTATAGGAGGGATTGAAGCTGTTGCTTGTCATGCAAACATCAGAGGAAAAGACCTCTGTATTGTCAGCTTGTATTGGCCTCCGAGAGCTGCGGTTAGCCGCAAGCAACTTGTTGACATGTGCTCACTCCTTCCTGAGCCACGATTGATCTTGGGAGACTTCAACTCTCACGGAACTGCCTGGGGGGAACAGTACGACGACAATCGTTCACTGTTGATATATGATCTTTGTAACAGCTTCAATATGACACTTTTGAACACTGGGGAAACAACACGTGTACCTAAACCTCCTGCTAACCCAAGTGCTCTTGACCTCTCGCTTTGCTCGAATTCACTATCGTTAGATTGCAAGTGGAATGTAATCCAGGACCCCAACGGTAGTGATCACTTGCCAATCAAAATTTCCATCACCATTGGGTCGAATTCTTCTGAATCTATAAACATGGCATATGACCTCACAAGACACATTGACTGGAAAAAATATGCGGACGCGATTGCTCTAGCCATCAATTCCAGAGATGGTTTACCTCCATTGGAGGAGTATAACTTCCTTTCTCGTTTGATCTATGACAGCGCGGTTCGCGCTCAAACGAAACCCATCCCAGGTTCCACCATTTCCCGAAGGCCTCCCAATCTATGGTGGGATAGCCAATGTTCCAAGCTTTATGTAGAAAAATCGAATGCATTTAAAGCTTTTCGGAAACGTGGAACCCCTGAAAATTTTCAAACGTATTTAGCCCTTGAAGATCAATTTAAAAACTTAATCAAAGGGAAAAAACGTGCTTATTGGCGAAATTTCGTGGGAGGTTTGTCACGAGAAACGTCAATGAAAAAATTATGGAAAGTGGCTCGAAACATGAGAAATCGCTCTTCAACGAATGAAAGCGAAGAATATTCACATCGATGGATTTTTAATTTTGCACGGAAGGTTTGTCCTGATTCCGCTCCTGTGCAAAAAATTGTTCGAGATATACCACAAGATAGGTGCGATCTTGATTCCGAGTTTTCGATGGTAGAATTCTCTCTTGCTCTCCTTTCATGTAACAATTCTGCTCCGGGATCGGATAGAATTAAGTTCAACTTGCTGAAAAACCTCCCTGATGTGGCGAAACATCGCTTGTTGAATTTATTCAATCGGTTTCTGGAGAATAATATTGTTCCAGATGATTGGAGACAAGTACGAGTTATAGCTATTCAAAAACCCGGAAAACCCGCGTCCGACTTCAATTCGTACCGCCCAATAGCAATGCTGTCTTGTATACGGAAATTGTTGGAGAAAATGATCTTGTTTCGCCTTGATCGATGGGTTGAAACGAATAGCCTACTCTCAGATACACAATATGGGTTCCGCAGGGGCAAGGGGACGAATGATTGTCTTGCGTTGCTTTCTTCAGAAATTCAAATGGCTTACGCCGGAAAAAAACAAATGGCTTCAGTATTCTTGGACATAAAGGGGGCCTTTGATTCTGTTTCAATAGAGGTTTTGTCAGACAAATTACACTCTCGGGGTCTTCCGCCTCTATTGAATAATATGTTATATAACTTGCTTTGTGAGAAGCATTTGAACTTTTCTCACGGAGATTCGGCAGTAAGTCGGGTCTCTTACATGGGACTCCCCCAGGGCTCATGTTTAAGCCCCCTTTTGTACAACTTCTATGTAAGCGACATCGACAATTGCCTTACACAAAATTGCAGCCTAAGACAACTTGCAGATGATGGAGTGGTGTCTGTCGTAGGATCAAACGAATCCGACCTGCAAGGACCCTTACAAGATACTTTGAACAATTTTTCAACCTGGGCCATTGGGCTAGGGATCGAATTCTCCACGGAGAAAACAGAGATGGTGGTTTTTTCTAGGAAGCATAGACCAGCAAAACCAAAGCTTCAACTTTTGGGTAAACCGATCACTCATGCTATGTCATTCAAGTATCTTGGGGTCTGGTTCGACTCCAAATGTACTTGGGGGGCCCATATTAGGTATCTGAGTAAAAAATGTCAACAAAGAATAAACTTTCTCCGTACAATTACCGGCACCTGGTGGGGAGCCCATCCCGAAGATCTTATAATGTTGTATCGAACAACTATTCTCTCAGTGATGGAGTATGGCAGTTTCTGCTTTCAATCAGCTGCCAAAACACACCTCATTAAACTCGAGCGAATTCAGTATCTTTGTCTCCGTATTGCGTTGGGATGTATGCCCTCAACGCATACCATGAGTCTCGAGGTTTTGGCAGGCCTACTCCCACTAAAAGATCGCTTCAATTTATTATCTCTTCGGTTCTTCATCCGGTGTAAGGTCATGAACCCATTGGTGATCGGAAATTTTGAGCAGCTGATCGAGCTAAATTTTCACTCCGGATTCATGAGTTCGTATCATGAATTCATCTCCATGCAGGTTGATCCTTCTTCGTATATTCCCAACCGTGTTTGTTTCCCTGACTACATCAATTCCTCTGTGCATTTTGATCTGTCCATGAAGCAAGATATCCATGGATATTCAGATTACCAACGATCGAGGATCGCTCCAACGATCTTCGATGAAAAGTATGGGGGTATCAATTGTGATAATATGTACTTTACTGATGGGTCCACTATAAACGAGTCCACAGGATTTGGAGTGTTCAACGAATTTTTTAGCACCTCACACAGTCTTCAGAATCCTTGCTCAGTGTATATTGCTGAATTGGCAGCAATTCATTGGGCGCTGGACAGCGTCGCCTCACGACCTGTTGAACACTATTACATTGTAACGGATAGTCTTAGCTCTGTCGAAGCTATCCGTTCAGTGAGGCCGGAAAAGCACTCGCCGTACTTCCTTGAGAGAATACGAGAAAATTTGAGTGCTTTATCCAGACGCTGTTATGTCATTACCTTTGTGTGGGTCCCTTCTCATTGCTCAATTCCGGGTAATGAGAGGGCTGACTCATTAGCAAAGGTAGGTGCGATTGAAGGCGATATTTATCAG